>NW_016107552.1:1966845-1974281 GCF_001604975.1 Cebus imitator | reverse complement strand
GAAAGAAAGGAACTACTCATTTGCCACTGATTTTTTTTTTCCAACTTAAAACACGAAGTCCTAACATTTGATCATGTCCAAGGGCTCATCGGGTATAAATCTTGACTGAGGATCAGTTGTGGAGACCTGGTGGGAAATCTGTAATACCTGGTATCCTGTCTACATATGAAGAGTCCCATCTGCCCTGCCACAGGTGGAGGACCATCAGAGGCCATGTGACAGAACTGTAAAATCGGGGCTCCCAGGAAGAGCATGCTAGGTGAAGGCCAGGTCACTTGTGCTTCATCCAATAATAAACAAGACAATGAGACCTGTTTAGGAGGTTCTCCCGAGACTCTGGGCTATTAGTCACCTTGGAGGGAGTGGGGGAAGGCTTGTAACTCACCACACTGATCCTCACCTCTGATTTTAACCAATTGAAAATAGGTACGAAGAACCAGACAAAATCAGCTTCGTTGCTAGTGACTCAAAGCTGCAGATCACTGCTGGACACCTGAACTGCGTCCTTTTCAAATGACTTGATTTGGGTACGCAGGTACAGGTAGAGAAGCCTTAGAGCAGAAAAATGAGAGAGAGAGAGAGAGAGAGAGAGAGAGAACCAGACTTCCAACCTTTCAATCCAGTGACTCTGCCCTGGAAATATTAACAGGATTTGATGGATACCAGTGACTTCTTAACACCTCCAATCAGATAATCCCTCCTTTCTCTGGCGAAGGGAGGGGAGGATGGAGAGGTAGAGCCCAAGTGTCTTTTCTTGGGGACTCCCTGCGGGGCAGGGGTGGGAGCCAATTTCCCTGCTCTCTGCGGAGCTGCGAGACCAGTTAGGAAACCTGAGAAGGTGGGGGTTTGTTCTCTGCCCTCCTTTGAAATTGAAGTGACAAAGGGAGTTAGTTATTTCTTCTTTAATCATTGCTATAAAAATAGCATGTGTGTGGCAAAACAATCGAAATGTACAAAATGATACACAATAAAAAATGATTCCCTCTTCGAGCCCAAACCTCAGTTCTACTCTGCTGAGGCAAAGCCCATTACCTGGTTGAAATGTACACACGTGAGAGCTGGGATGCCCACCAGCCTCACTTGATTGTTCTCCCTTTACACAGAATGGTGCTGGCACGCCGCTATGCCATTCTTTTTATTATTTTTCAATTTGTAACATAGTTTTTGAATAAGTAATAGTCTCCCTATAAATACATGCATACATTGATACGCATACATATGCATGTAAGGAAAGGTCTATGGTGAAAATTCTCCTTTCCACCTTATTCCTCATCATCCTATTTCCAATCCCCCACCTCCCCTGTAACCAGTGTAGTACGTTTCTTGTGTATTCTTTGAAATCTTCTTTCTGCACGGGTAAGCAAATGCAAATATACGTAGCCTTATTTTCTCTCCCTGTTTTTTCACGAAAGGTAGCACACTCTGCACATCATTCTGCATTTTGGTTTTGTGTTCTTTTTAGAAAGAAGAAGGCTTCTTTGTCGCTAGCAGGACTAAGCAGCCAATTTGTCTATATAGCCTGAAAACATTCCTAAAACTGCACCCTACACCTCCACCTCTCCCCATGCCACCCTTATGAACAAAGAACTGTCATCACTGATTAATGCTGAGCTGTTCACCTTCCCTGCAACTATATCGACATAGGGTTGAACCCAAGGGAAGCCTAATGTTCAGAGAACTCATTTTTCAAAATTTGTCTATTTTTAATTGACAGATAAAATGGTATGTATTTATCACAAACAGCATGATGTTTTGAAATATGCAGATACCGTGGAGTGGCTAAGTCAAGCTAATTTACACATGCCTTGCTTCACACACTGATGAGTTTTCGTGGTAAGAACACTTACAATCTACTGCCTTAGCAATTTTTAAGGATACGGTATTTGCTATTCCCTGTCGTCATCATGTCTTGCAATAGATCCCTTGAACTTATCCTGCCTATGCTTCGGCTTAAATTATTGTCCCTTCTAAGACTCCTGTTGAAATTTAATCCCCAGCATTACAGTATTGAGAGGTGGGGCCTTTAAGAGGCTATTGGATCATGAGGGCTCTGCCCTCGCGAATGGATTAACCACTCCTGAATTAATGGATTAATGGATTAATGGGTTATCATGGGAGTACAACTGGTGGCTTTGTAAGAAGCAGGAGAGAGAGAGATGAG
Organism: Cebus imitator; assembly: GCF_001604975.1. NCBI lineage: Eukaryota > Metazoa > Chordata > Mammalia > Primates > Cebidae > Cebus > Cebus imitator. The sequence continues at coordinate 1,972,120 of NW_016107552.1, read as the reverse complement.
CATGTTAGTATGCTCCGCCCTGCAGCCACGTGATATTCTTTGAGACTCTGTAGAGAGTCTCCACCAGGAAGAAGGCCCTCACCAGATGGCAAGCCATGGACTTCTCAGCCTCCAGAATTGTAAGAAATACGTTTCTTTTCTTTACAAATTATCCAGTTGCAGTGTTCTGTGACAAGCCCTAAACTAAGAAATCCTAACTGAAACTGCGTATCCTCTGACCAACATCTCCCTAACCCCTACCTGCCCCTGCCCCTGCCCTGGTAAGCACCATTCTACCCTCTACTTCCGTGAGTTCAACTTTTTACGTTTCACTGCAACTTACTTTTTAACCTCACAAAATCCTCGGCCATCTCTCTTCGGCCCATAAATAGCTTCATCATTCTCTTCTCTCAGCTGCATGGCATTCTACCTGGATGTTCTGTAATTGGTTTAACCTTATTGATGTATGCTTGATTTATCCTCTAGTCTTTTGCTACTACAATTAGGCCTGTATTGCTTAACCTGTCTACATATCATTTTGCACATGGACAATCACCTCTCTGTAGGATAAATTCCCAGAAGCAGACTCATGAGTCAAAGGGAAGACATAAAATTTTGAAAATTCTTGCCATTTATACTCCATGTTAATCACCAGTGACTTCATCTCATTCCTTTAAACCTTGCAGATATTTTAATGTGTTTCTACAATCATGTAACTAGTCCTCTATAGATGGAGATGGGTTGTTTCCAGATTTTTGCTACTATAAACAATGCTTTGTAGTGTGAATACTTTGCAACACCCTCATACGTGTCAACTACCTTTGGGACATGACCAGGCAGCCTGTTTACCTAAAAATGAATTGTTGTTCAAATGAAGCCTCTTTTGTTCTCAGGCCATTGAACCCAGACTCTCTTCCTAGCCCTCATTTACCATAGATCTCCAGTCTGACCTGTTACATAAACTCTGGTTGATGTGGAGCACGTCTGCAAAGCACCCTAGAATAGGCTCCCTGGATGCTCTTAAGAAAAAAGCGTGGTGAGGCAGGTGAAAGGTTGGGACCAACTGACAGCACAGCTTCAGGTAGAAATCAGCATCCGGAGAAAGCTAGAGACTACCTCAAATATCATCAAGGGGGCTTTTTAGAAGCGTACCGTGCCAGTATCCAGCTGCCCCAGATTCCAATTTAGACCGTCTAGTTAAAATCATCAGAAATGAAATGCTGACTTCACTGCTGAAGAGCAGCAGCACTCTCGAGCAGAGTTGGTGGGGGCGTAAATAAGTTCAGATTATTCTGGAAGGTGATTTTTTTTCTACGTCAGTCAAAATTTTAAATGTGTAAATCTTTTGGCTGAGCAATGCGACTTCTAGGATGCTCTCCCAAAAACACGTATTAATTGCAGTACTAATTGAAGGAAGGGAGTGGAATGGCAATAATTTGAATATTAATCAATAGGAGACTGGTTTGATGACGTATATGTTTATATTTTAATGTAATTATTTAAAAAGAGTGAAGTGACTATGTAAATTCTAGCACGAAAGCCCATGGCTTCTAAGCACAAAGTTGGTGGTAGAGTACTAATGTAATGGAATACTGCAGCAACAAAAAAGGAATCCATCACAGCTACACTTATCAACACGGATAAATTCCATAAAGCATTGAACAACAAAAAAAAGCAGTTTTCGGAAGAATTCCTATGGTATGACAGCATTTATATACAGCTAGTGCTCGACTTACGACCACGGTCGGGCCCGCGGACCGGTCGTAACACGATTTGGGTCGTAAGTTGAGTAGGCTATATGTACAGTTGAAATGGTGCACGCGGAGATGGTAGTGCTGCCGGAAGCTGGTCCGCACTGTCGTACGCCCAACTGGGCAACGTTTGCGCTGCCAGACGCGGAGCAGTCGTGACTAGCGATTGTGGTCGTAAAGTCGAAAGGTCGTAAGTTGCATAGGTGATAAGTCAATCAATACCTGTACTGTTTTTAAATGTGCCACACCAAATAAATGCATATAATAAATAATAGCAGTAAAATAAGAACAAGTGCACATAATAAATGGGAATGCTTAATGACACATTCAGGACAGTAGTTCATTCCGGGGGGTGGAGAAGGAGATGGAGAATACCATGGGGGAGGAAAGGCAGCGGGTTCAACTGTATCAGGAGCGTTTGATTCCTTAAGATGAAGGTGCACATATGTGGGTTTTTGTTGCGTTAGCCTTAAACTCTTTTTGCTTGACTGAAATATTCCAAAATGTGTTACTCAGTAAGTGACATAACACTATATGCCATACAATAACTTTGTAAATGTTCAGACAGATAGAAAAGGACATCTCTGTTCACGACGGCTGGCGGGCTGCTGTGTGAGCTCTGCGTTTTACTGGGATGATTTCATTTTACTCTCTAGTAACTCCAAAAGTCAAGGCTGGGGAAACCCCACCTTACAGATGAGAAAGGTGAGCCCAGAAGATGGGAGTGACTGTCCATGGTCTTACTGAGAGTAACAAGGAGCTGAATCCAGAACACAAAGAGTTCTGGCTCCCAATCTCACACTTCTAGGTAATATTTTGCCTTTTTTAAAAGTAGAAATATGGAACTGTTTTTATATCAATACATTTTATTTAGAGATAAAACAAGACTTGACCAGGTGCGGTGGCTCATGCCTATAATCCCACCACTTTGGGAGGCCAAGACGCATGGATCACTTGATCTCAGGAGTTCAAGACCAGCCTGGTCAACATGGAAAACACTGTATCTACTAAAAATACAAAAAAAAAAAAATTAGCCAGGTATGTTGGCTCACCTGTAACCCTAGCTGCTCCAGAGACTGAGGTAGAAGGATCGCTTGAACCCAGGAGACGGAGGTTGCAATGAGCTGAGATTGTGCCACTGCACTCCAGCCTGGATGACAGAGCAACTCTCCATCTCAAAAAAAAGAAAAGAAAGAAAAGAAAAGAACCCTAACAACAGTTTCAACAAGATGACAATTAACACTGATACCCTGTAGAAGACAGGATTGGCGAACAGAGCAGGGGGAGGGCAGTGCTTGTACTTTTGATTTCTTACCTCTCAGGTAGTCTTGAATCTTTTGATTAAATGATTTCACAGGAAATAATTATTTGAAGATGTGGGAAAGAAGAAAAGTGCACAGGAAACAATGTCAGAAAGTGTCTAACTCTAGCCCAGTTTTCTCTCTATGATCTTGAACAAGTCACTTCCCCTCATTGAGCCTTTTTTTCTACCTACAAAACGGGAAAAACAAAATGTCAACTTTACAGTATTGTTTGGAGGTCGGAATGAGATCGTAAGAGGGAATGGACTCTGTGGAGTATAAATCGCCACTTGAATATCAGTATTGTTAGCATGGGCATACAGGCAGAGAGTTGCAACTGACTGATAGGGAAGACCCCTACTGTCCCCAAGGCCACCACCCTCTCCCTTTTGTTCCGGAAGGTCTTCTTAAAGTCCAAATGGGATCAACACTATGACTCTATCTCAGGTGGACCTCAGGGTGCCAGTAGCTGTTGCCTGGCCCAGTGACGAGCATGTAGTAATTGCTGAATGAATGAATGAATGAATGATAAATGTATGAATGAAGTGGTGATCAAATGTGCCTGAGACAGGAAAACTCAGCCCTCACCAAATCCAACTTCTTTATCTATAAAGTAGAGATTAAACGAAGACCTTCTCCAGCTCTAAAATTCAATGATACAAGCAACACAAAGCTGATCATTTCCAGGAATTGGGAAGGAAGACTTTCTCCATCCTGAGCGAAGTGTCTGGTCACCTCTGTCTTGTTCACTGTGACTAACTCAGGGGGCTTTAACCAGAGGCAATCGTGCCACCCAGGAAACATCTGGCACTGTTCGGAATCATTTTTGGTTGTCACAACTGGGTGGGGGATGGGGGGCAGGGTACGTAGGTTGGGGGAGGTTTGCCGCTGGCATCGCATGTGTAGAAGCTGGGGATGCTGCTCAGCCTTCTACAGCACACGGAGCAGCCCCTCGTCACCCAGCAAAAGCCATCCAGCCTACATGTCGAAGGCATAAAAGTAACTGGGAAATAGGGGAGGGACAGCAGGGGGTTGGGAGGTGGGGAGAGACGCATGGGGAGAAATGCCAGATATAGGTGAAGGGGAGGAAGGCAGCAAATCACGCTGCCATGTGTGTACCTATGCAACAATCTTGCATGTTCTTCACATGTATCCCAAAACCTAAAAGGCAATTTTAAAAAAAAAAGTAACTGGGTGTTGAGTTAATTCTATGCCCTCATCTATCCAGACGTTCCTGGCTTTGTTTTTAGTTTTGTTTGACGTGCTCTGCTGTGGTTTTTCAAGCCTTGAGCAGCCTCGTTCTTTCGCTTCTACTGATGCGCCGTGTTGACTAATGGACAACCGCTTCCCCTCTTTGAACCTCGCACTCCCTTACTGGGCGGTTTGTAACCATGATCTCCAGGAGATCTTTTGATCTTTAAGACGTGATATTTATTTTCGGTTTTGTGCTCGTTCGGGCCAAACAAACTACCAAGGCAGATTGGGCGAGTCTTTATTGTGGAGTCTGAAGTATAAGAAATCACCATTGGCTTGGATATTAATGAGGATTCGAATAGTGAGTAACATTTCCGTAGTACCTTTTACCAAAAATACATCCGTTGATTCACCTGCCAGTCCGGCCTCCTAAAGGTAGTCACTGTAAATAGGGCCATGAAGGAATAATTATCATCATCTCTACCAGGAAAGTGCATTCCAAAGGGGCTCAATGACTCAGTCGGTGAAGTGCTTCTGTGATTACAAATATGTGTGTGTGTGTGTGTGTGTGCATTCCTAAACCTCTCAACAGCCAGGGGCTAGAGACAGCATCTTGAAGTCAGCTCGTTCTGCAAATATTTGTTTTATTTAAGAAAGTCTTAAGTACTTATTATTTGTATTTTGGAAAATGCCAAAAAATAGGAAGGGGAAAATACATCACTAAAAACAGTCCCACCACCCAGAGGCCACCAGGACCTCCATCTTAGTGCCGTTCTTCAAGTCAAAGCACGGTTCTCTGCATTGCAATTTGTCTTACTTGGCTGCTTCTAGTCGTTTTCATACATACCATGGAATTTTACATCTCGTTCTTTTCACTGAACATTATAGCAGTAGCACCCCCCAGGTCTCATTTCTTCACCCACATCACCTTGTCCCTGCACGATGAAATGTTAATGCTGCAACTCGGAATTCCGTGCCTCTCCCAGTATTCTGCTGTGCCTGGGCATTTAAGACGTAAATCTTCAGCTTCAGAGCTTGTGCTTTTTTTTT
>NW_016107552.1:1901532-1966743 GCF_001604975.1 Cebus imitator | reverse complement strand
AGTAGCTGAGATGACACGCATCCACCATCACGCCTAGCTAATTTTTGTATTTTTAGTAGAGACGGAGTTTCACCATGTTGGCCAGGCTGGTCTCCAACTCCTGACCTCAGATGATCTCGATCTCCTTGGCCTCCCAAAGTGCTGGGATTACAGGTGTGAGCCACCATGCCCCGCCCAGCTTGTGCCTTTTCTTTTTTCACTTTAATAGGACGTTCCCAGTTGAATCTCCCATCTTCCCATCAAAGTTAGAAAAATGGGAGGGAAAGACAGATACGATGCCTCCCCAACTCCGATGGCAGAACAAATGTTCAGTTGCCTTCTATATGGCACGGCTCTGTCCCTGTGGGGAAGAGGAACATCGGCGTACGTTTAAGGAAAGCTCCAGCTTTTCTGTTTGATCTCTGCAGTTGGTTACTGGTGTGTGTCTGTTTCCCTAACTCCTTGAGGGCAGGGGCCATACCTTAGAGTGTTCACTCACTTGCACTGAGTGTCAACGGTAGGAGAAAGTAAACACCCAACACTTTGATCGATTGACCGCATTTGAGTAGAGCACTGAATGTACATGGACAAAGGAATAATCAGATAAATGTGACGATCATGATTTAAAATTGTAAACATTCTGAAAACAAAATGTGTTAATTTAACTCAGTGGTCACTGGGCACCAAGAAAAGCAAGGGTATTGGAGCAAGTTATAAAGTTGCTGGATAAGGAGTTTTGTCCCCATGACGTAATTCTTCTCTCTCTGGACATTATCATGGAGATATTCTGATTGCTCCAGTGGGACTGGGTTTTGCATGGCACTCATCTGGCCAACATCCTGGCTAAGAAGGAGGCCTGTGGGCTGCCTACATTGCAGACTACAGGTGTGCATCGTCTGTGTTGGACCTGGCCTTAAGTTTGGGGCCAGCCGACAAGATCCCAGCTTGGGTATGATTAAGGAGGGGAAGGTAGGTCCCAAGAGATGAATTTATCTGGTGGATACAAAACTCTCCTTGATGGTCAGGTCTTCGGTGGGAAAGAGCTGACTCTGAACCTAGCTGGGTTTCCTTCCCAGCTATAAAGTGCTTTATAGTTGCTGTGGTCAGCACCCTTGTACCCTGGGGGACCCAGAGAGTAAGAACAGCAGCTGAGAAGAGGAAGCCAATTAGGGAAACTGTTTTCTTGCACTTTTTTCTGTTCCTTTGACTGTTTTTGGGTCTCAGAGGACTGGAATTGCTAGGGGAGATCACAAGCCTTGGGAAGAGCCAAAGAGTCAATACCTGCTGCACAAATCCAAACTTTGTTTTTACTACCTGCATCCTCAGGCACTTGGAAGACAAAACAGACTGCTGAACCTCAGTAAGGTTCAAGAACTTGCCCAGAAACTCACTCAGCTCGTAACTGTGGCAGGCAGGATTTGAACCCAGCCTAACTCTGTAGGCTCACTACTCCCCACCTTGGACTAGGAAATCTGCCTGATGCCTGAATGACCTTGACCTGCCCTCACACCATACACTCACGCCACTCCCAGATACCCATTCCTGCCCCAGCATCACCCGCAGCCTGGAAGGAAGACTGGCTGGTAATCAATGTTACACAACAGGAACATTTGTTGACGCCAGTTGCAAACTGTTGCAGTCTATATAGATTAAGCCACTGCCGCGAACTCCATGAAAGTAAATGAGCCTCTCCAACAACTGCTGAAATAAATTTAAATGACAGCACTGGAGGGCCTGGAGACTGTCGCCGAGCGAGTGTCTCTCTGCAGAAAATCGACAAGGACAGCTATCAGTCTGAGGGACTTTGTCTCTGTGATGTAATTCCTCTCTCTCCAGACAGCATCTCAGGGATGTCCTGATGGCTCTAGTTTCCTGCTGAGGGGCTGTGATTTCTATGACAAGGGTAAAAACCATGACGGCAGTTGGCGTTTGCTAAGCACTCACTACTGGTGAGACGCTGTCCTAAGTGCTTTGAATCCATCAACTCACCGAATGATGGCAACCCCAGGAAGGAGGAAATCATAGCCCCATTTGACAGCGGAGGGAACTGAGGCTCGGAGAGTAAAGTCATTAACCAGCAATGTGCAGAACTGGGTCTTCAAAAAGCAAACAAAGCTGGTTTCCAGCACCATTCTGCCAGACAGCTGCCTGGGCCGGCCCTTCTTTCAAATGATGTAATGGTTTTACCTTCAAAACAAAAATAAATCGCAAGGATGGGGACCGAGGTGGGAGGATCACTTGATCCCAGGAGTTTGCAACCAGCCATAGTGAGATCCCTGTCTCAAGAAAAAACAAAATGAATTACAAGAAGCTAGCAAGCTATGCAAGGCCCTCCAGGGCCTGGCCGCTGCCACCTCCCTCACCAGCTTTATCCCCTGTGCCCTCCACTTGTGCTCCCAAACCCCTTGCAATTCCTCTTTTGTGCCCACCTCTGCCCAGCCTCCAAGCCCTGTGGGTCTCCACGCAGGCCTCTGTTCTGAATCTGCCTCGTGATTCTGAATCCTAAAACATTTCTGTGTTTCCCACAAAGTCACTCATATTGTTTCAGTTTAAAATGTACTGCCCACCCCAACCCTGCTTCTACACTGTTGGTGGGAATGTAAACTAAGTCAACCATTCTGGAAGACGGTGTGGAGATTCCTCAAAGATCTAGAACCAGAAAGACCATTTGACTCATAAATCCCATTACTGGGTATATAGCCAAAGGAAGATACATGTATGTGCTTGTTCATTGCTGTGCTAGTCACAATAGCAAAGACATGGAATCAACCCAATGCCATTGATGATAGACTATATAAAGAACATGTGGTACACGTGTGCCGTGGAATACTACACAGCCATAAAGAGGAAGAAGATCATGTCCTTTGCAGGGACATGGATGGAGCTGGAAGCCATTATCCTCAGCAGACTAAGGCAGGAACAGAAAACCAAACACCACGTGTTCTCACTTATAAGTGGGAGCTGAACCATTAGAACACCTGGACACAGGGAGGGGAATAGCACACACTGGGGCCTGTGAGGGGTGGGGTGGGGGGAAGGAGAGCATTAGGAAAAATAGGTAATGCATGCTGGGCTTAATACCTAGGTGATGGGTTGATAGGTGCAGCAAACCACCATGGCACACGTTTACCTATGTAACAAACCTGCACACCCTGCACATGTGCCCCAGAACTTAAAATTAAAACTTCAATTTAAAAGAAAAAGAGTCTACCCCCGATAAGTCCTGCCAGAGCACACAGCTTGGAAAAGAGAGTGTGGCCTGGTGTCCGTCCCCACCCGTCCTCTTAGCTGGATGTCTTTGTACAGGGGACAATCTGCCCGACCATACATGGCAGACCTGTCCTGCAGACAGGGTTAGGGGCCTGTCCTCTCTGCCCTTTCAGCACAAAAGCTTTTCTCTTTCCAAGCCTTCATCATATCAAGTATGGTTGTGTGTACTCTCCCACCCCCTTCCCAGTACATGTACAACCAGACAGTGAGCCCTGCGCTTTCTGTTTCTATACTCCTAGTATTTGGCTCAGTTCTGGCATGATCAAGCCCAAGTCTTCAGGAAAAGGAAGGAAGGAAGGGAAGAAGGAAGGAAGGGAGGGAGGGATGGAGGGAGGGAGGGAGGAAGGAAGGAAGGAAGGAAGGAAGGAAGGAAGGAAGGAAGGAGGGAGGGAAAGAAGGAAGGGAGGGAGGGAGGAAGAGAGGGAAGGAGGGAAATGAAGAAGGAAAGAAGAAGAAATGGAAGGGGAAAGAAGAAAGAAAGAAGGAAAGAAAGAAGAAAGAAAGAAAAAGAAAGAGAGAGAGAGGAAGGAAGGAAGGAAGGAAGGAAGGAAGGAAGGAAGGAAGGAAGGAAGGAAGGAGAAAGAAAGGGGAAGGAGGAAGGAAGAAAGGAAGGGGAAGGGAGGGAGGAGAGAAAAGAAGGGAGGAAAAGAAAGAAAGAAGAGAATGAGGGAGAGAGAGGAGGAGAAAAAGAAAGAAAGGGAGGGAGGGAGAAAGGAGGAGTTGATTTAAAGGCACCACCCTTAGGAGGGCCACCCTCAGTCTGACAGCAAGTGAAGGTCCTAAATTTCCCCAAACTAACTGTCTTTTTTCCTCTTCCAAGACGCTCTTCCCGAGGGAGACGCTGGCCCTTTGAGTCCTTACCTCCTGCCCTCAGGAGCCCTGGAAAGAGGCAGGCCAGGCAAAGAGCACCCCGAAGAGAGAGTGGTGACAGCGCCCCCCAGTTCCTCGCAGTCAGGGGAAGTGCTGAGCGAGCTGGAGATGGATGGGACCGCACCCTCTGCACATCCCGACGCCCCAGCCCTGTCACCACTGCTTCCAGAGGACGCCCGCCCCAAGCACACCTTGCCCCCCAAGAAGAAACTGCCTTCACTCAAGCAGGTGAACTCCGCCAGGAAGCAGCTGCGGCCCAAGGCCACCTCCGCAGCCGCTGTCCAGAGGGCGGGATCCCAGCCAGCATCCCAGGGTCTGGGTCTCCTCTCTTCCTCCACGGAGAAGCCTGGCCCACCAGGGGACCCAGACCCCATCGTGGCCTCCGAGGAGGCATCAGAGGTGCCCCTCTGGCTGGACCGAAAGGAGAGTGCGATCCCCACAACGCCTGCACCCCTTCAAATCTCCCCCTTCACTTCGCAGCCCTATGTGGCCCACACACTCCCCCAGAGGTCAGAACCCGGGGATCCCGGGCCTGACATGGCCCAGGAGGCCCCCCAAGAGGACGCCAGCCCCATGACCCTGATGGACAAAGGTGAGAACGAGCTGACTGGGTCAGCCTCAGAGGAGAGCCAGGAGACCACCACCTCCACCATCATCACCACCACCGTCATCACCACCGAGCAGGCACCAGGTATGCAGCCACCAACTCCCGACGCCTCCTGAAATGGCCATGAGGCACCCACTATGCGCAGGGCTTGGGGGTAGAGGAGTCCCAGGAAGCCCAGGTCCCACCATCAGTTATCGTCCGTTGAGCACCATGAGCTTGGCCCTGTGGCTCAGAATTAATAGCCTCACTTCATTTGTTTGTTGTTGGTTGTTTTAGCAACAGTCTTGATTTGTCGTCCAGGCTGGAGCGCTATGGCATGATCACAGCTCACTGCAGCCTCAAACTCCCACGCTCAAGTGATCCTCTTGCCTCAGCCTCTTGAGTAGCTGGGACTACAAGCATGCACCATGATGTCTAGCCATTTTTGTTTGTTTGTTTTAGAGAGGGGGTCTTGCTTGTTGTCCAGGATGGGGAACTCCTGGGCTCCAGCAATGCTCCCACCTCAGCCTCCCAAAGTACTGGGATTATAGGCATGAGCCAGGACACTCAGCCAACATGCCCATTTTAAAGATGAGACAACTGAAACCCTAAAACCCAGGCAAGCTGCCCAAGGTCACGCAGCAAATGAGCAAGATTCAAAACCTTTTTATCTTAGAATGGAATTCTTCATTTAACTTGCTTTGAAGCCACTAGCCTTTTCAGAGTACATTTACTTTTAGCATTACATGTGTGCTCTAGACTCTAGAATGCTCTTCTATGTTCCAGTCTTTCTTCTTCTATCTTCTCTGCCATCTTTAAATGTGGGAGAGGGATCCCCACTTGTCAAGCATGCATGGATTTTGGACAAATGCAATGTGGCCACCCTTTAAGGCCTGTGAGCTCTGGGTCCAAATCCTGCTTGCTGTTTGAGCTCAGCCCCTCTCTGAGCTTGTGTTTACTTAGCTCTAAAATGAGGATGAATTATCAGTCCTTATGAGAATGGATGGGGTCACCCCTGTTGATTGGCTAAAATGGTGCCTAGCAGGATACAGTAAGTGATCATTCCATGTCAATTACTGCTATTCTTATTATCTTGTTGGCTCTGGAGCTGAAGAATTAACAGTAGGGGGACAGATGGGAACAACAAAATGCAGGTTCCCCTAGAGCCCCCATTCCTCCCCATAGCCCATGGCTGAGCTTATATCTGAGTTGTCTTCGGTGTCCTAATTAAAGTCCTTCCCTCCAGCTCTCTGCAGTGTGAGCTTCTCCAATCCTGAGGGGTACATTGACTCCAGCGACTACCCACCTCTGCCCCTCAACAACTTTCTGGAGTGCACATACAACGTGACAGTCTACACCGGCTACGGGGTGGAGCTCCAGGTAACCCCAGGAGGGTACCTCGCAGAGGCTGCCTCTTTTAGAGGATTGTCTGAGTCAGGCTTACTCTTATGCTAACCAGTTTGGTTCTATCTTTGCTCAGTCAAGGCAACGTTAGCTGGGTTTTGGCGAATGAGTAGGAGTTTTTAACTCAATGCCCCACTAACACAGCTTGGAAGGGACAGAGGGGACATGTTGACAAATTACGAGGCATTTCCCAGAAGGAAATCCCTTGATCATGTGCCTCTCTCTCTCTCTCTTTCTCTCTCTCTCTCTCTCTCTCTCTCTCTCACACACACACATACACGCATGCACACGTGCACACGAGCATACACAGAAGCCCCACCTGGCTCATTTGATTCTTTCTTTTCTTTCTTTCTTTTCTTCTTTCTTTCTTCCTTCTTTCCTTCCTTCCTTTCTTCCTTTCTTTCCATTTCTTCTTTCTCTTTCTTTCTCTTTTTCTTTCTTTCTCTCTCTCTCTTTCCCTCCTTCCTTCCTTTCTTCTTTCTTTCTTTCCTTCATTTTCTGGTGATGAGAACATTTGATTCTTAACTTTTGCCCATATAGTAAGAAAGGAAAAGCAGGATGGCATGATCCTCAAACATCTGGGTTTTAAGTCCTAGCTCTTCCAGTTAAAACTGTGTGGCTTTGAGCAAGGAACTTCACCTCTCCGAGCCTGTTTCCCCTCAATAAAATAGGAATAATGTTACTGCTTTATACATTTTGGGGGAGCAGTAAATATGACAATGCAGAGAGCATTTGACCAGCAGAGAGAGAGAGAGAGAGGTCATTTGGTCAGAGCCAGCAGAAATCACGGGCATGCAGTGCATGCTACCACTTATCTTCAGCATGTTAATCACCCTGAATATGTTTCTTTTTCTCATGGGAAATAAAAAGCCATCAAAAGTTTCTGAGCTGGATCAGGAATATGACCTTACCTTAGGAAGGTTTTTCTTTTTTACTTGTGTAAGAGAGACAAAAGATAAGTCCCTTAGCAGTAGAACGTATAGTCTTTGCAGTCCGCTGAGCTTTGCACAGTGTGTGGCATATTGCAGGAGCTTAATAATCGCTCATAGAATTAAAATAAACTGGAGAAAAATAGCAGTCTAGATGATTCTAGTGCTTAATGAACCCTTTCCTCCATGTCATGAGAACCCACTGTGTGTCCAGTACCGTGTGGAGCTTTTTACCAGGCACAATAGATTTCATTCATTGAGCACTTACTATGTACCAGGCAAAGCTGTTGACACAGGAGAATATATTGATGTAAAAAACTGGTGCAATGCCTGCCCTAAAAGACAAATACATAGGATGCCATTTAATAGGGACTCTAATTGGTGTTTATAGAGGATGTTGTAGAATCACAGCAAAGGGACAAGCAAACTCCTCGGCAATCAGGGAAGATCTCACAGATGAGGGCAATTTTCATGGGGCTTTGGTGAATGAGTAGGAGTTCGTCAAAGAGAAATGAGGATAAGATATATGGCCTGAAGGAAGAAGGGCTTGTGGGTAAGGCTCGCCCTATTTAGAGGAGATGCAGAGAAACTTAAAGTCCAAGCCCTATTTATAAAAGCGTAAGTCTTCAAATTGGGTAAAGTCTCCCCTACACACACACGCATGCATACACGCACCGTTTAGTATCCCTCCATACAACTAAAGTATCTCTATTCTCAAATCCCACAGAGTGTAAATGGCAGAGCAATGCCTGAATCTTTGAGGTAGGGGTTGGTTGTCCTGCAGTTGTAGCAGGGAATATAAGAGAGTGGGCCACACAGTGCCCTAGAAATGAGGCCCCCACCCCTCACTTACCAATTTATGCAGAAAATGGAAGAATGCATTCAATCCTTTGTTAAATATTTACTGAGCACTTAATATGTGCCCCAGGCACTATTCTAGGCACTGGAAATATTGAACAGCATCGAGAAATTCCTGACCTGGGTGGAATGTCTCTCCAGCTCCCTGGAGACTGAACCTCAGGCGCAAGCTGATCCAACTGCCACCTCCATTTACCGACTCCAGGATAATCTGTCCCAGCCGCTAGCTCTCTGGGCCTCTGTCCAAGGCCCCTCTTTCAGGGCACAGCAATGGGGGCCTCACATTACAAGTTCATTGCAAAGCCTCTGCCTTGCAGTTTGGTTTCACTCTATCCCCTTGGCTTTTGGGGACATTAGAGGGACTTTGATATCCCCAGGGCTTTTGTGGGTTAGCCATGCGGCCCAGGGGTCCCACTGACCAGGGGCTGGCAGTGCCTGGACACCTTTGCAACCTTAGAGGGCTCTGTCTCAAACACAACTCAGTTCCTCTCTGTCTGTCTCTGCTTGTCCCCAGGTGAAGAGTGTGAACCTGTCTGAGGGGGAACTGCTCTCCATCCGCGGGGTGGACGGCCCCACCCTCACCGTCCTGGCCAACCAGACACTCCTGGTGGAGGGGCAGGTAATCCGAAGCCCCACCAACACCATCTCCGTCTACTTCCGGACCTTCCAGGACGACGGCCTTGGGACCTTCCAGCTACATTACCAGGGTAGGGTCGGGCCAAGGCTGATGAAACGTTAGGTGTGTGCCTCAGTTTCCCTCTGGAGACAAGGATTTTTAAACTTTTTGTGCCAGGGACCTCTCTGACAGTTTGGGAAAACCTACAAACCCCTTCTCAGAATAATGTTTCTAAAAGCATAAAATATATACAATTTTAAAGAAGACAGTATGACTGAATTGCAGTTATCAAAATGCTGTTATAATCTATGATACCTTAATCGATATGCTTTTTATTAATTCATTAAACAATATCTCCTAGTAGTTCGTATCATTGCTGACACTTCAAAGTACTAAGGAGCATAAGAAATGGGTTAAGATGTCCGTTATGAGATGAAAAATATCTGCCATTTCTCTTAATGTCAAAGTTAGAGTTCGTGCTACTATGTTGCAGTTTGTTGCCAGGAACCACACAGCTCAGATAGAGGCTAGTGAAAACAAGCAAGCCACTTCCCCTCACTCAAGTTCACAGCCCCTGAATTCAATACATGGATCCCCTGTGCATCCACAGATTCCCGATAAAGAGCCTTAACGGGGTTCTTCTGTCTTTTCTCCTTCCTCTACGGTTTTTCCCTCTTTCCTTTTTGTCTGTTCCTAAGTCTCCTCTGTTCTGCTCTCTGTTCCTTCCTCCCTTCTCTTACTTCCTTTCTCCTTCCTTCTCCTTCCTCCCTCTTTTCTTGCTTGCTTGATTTCTTCATTTCTTCCTCTCTTTTCCTTTCCACCCTCCATTTTCCCTCCCTTCTCTCTCTCTCTCTCTCTCTCTCTCTCTCTCTCTCCTTTCCTAGTCCCCCTTTTCCTTCCTCTTTTCTTCCCCTCTCCCTCCATCCCATTTCCTCCCGGGCAGCTTCCACGATCTCAGGTCTTCTTTGCCTTACCCAGGAACTTTCCCTTGGATACTTGCCAACTGCTGAAATATCTGGATGGAAAGTGGATGCGTGAACCATGCAACCAGATACTGAGAGCCGTCAAATTTTATATCAGATTGTCCAGACATTTGAAAACAACAACTACAATTCATTTTCAACTTTTCTCTCAGCTGTTTCTAAAACAGGTGGATGACTGTATAGGGGAGTATACACTTCGTCACAACTTTTCAATATGGGTACTATCCCTGGCTGTTGTTGTGAACTCAAAAGCAACAACAAAAAAGAATTTGAACTGTGAACTTGATTGTATTCCTCCTCATCCGTACTGAGGTCAGACGGTCTAGAGTGAAGGAGCTGGGATGAACTTGACATTCTCTTATGTAAACAGGGATTCAATACGGCCCCAGGCACCTTTTTACTACCCCCATCTACTGACGGTGAAGGAGGCCTTTTCTCTGCATTATCTCATTTAATCCCCACCACCTGTAAGTTGTAGGCACTGAGTCCTTGTCTCAAGGTGACATCAGTTGTAATTGATAGAGTAAGAACGTAAACTCACATTGGATTTCCCTCCAAAGCTCAAGCGCTTGTCTCCCAGGTCAGTAGTTCTCAAGTTTTCATATTCTTGGGCTTTTCCCAAAGAGCTGATTCAAGCCTCTGGATTTTTTTTTTTTTTTTTTTTTTGAGATGGAATCTCACTCTGTCGCCCAGAAGAGACCTTGACTCACTGCAAGTGTGCCTATAGACCCAGCTACTCGGGAGGCTGAGGCAGAAGAATCGCTTGAAACACCTCCCAGTTTCAAGTGATTCTTCTGCCTCAGCCTCCTGAGTAGCTGGGACTATAGGCACATGCCACCACACCTGGCTAATTTTTTGTATTTTTAGTAGAGACAAGATTTTGCCGTGTTGGCAGGCTGTTCTCAAATTCCTGACCTCAGGTGATCCGCCCACCTCAGCCTCCTAAAGTGCTGGGATTACAGGCATGAGCCACCGCGCCCAGCTGCATCTGCATTTTTAATAAGCACCCGGTATGCACATGCAGGTGGAACTAAACTTCCTGGGTGGTCTTGTTCCTCCTAGTCCCAGAGAAAAGGCCATCCTGTGTCCATGTCAAAACAGGCTCAAAGGAGGTATGGGAACTCATTTTTCACCCCAAACCTGCTGTCTCTGGTTAGGCAGGGTGGCGATTTTTAAGCCCCAAGAAAGTGCTAACCTGGCAGCTTCAGCATGATATGATCAAAAAGAGTCAGAAAAATACCATCCTCTGGAGCTCTGGAGTCCCCAGGGGTCTCATCTTCTCTCCCCAGCACAAATTGCCTCTCAGGATGTGGGTCAGGTTCCTGATCTCCCGCTCCGAGGGATGACTCAGTCTGCCTCTGCCTTTCTTCCCAGCCTTCATGCTGAGCTGCAACTTTCCCCGCCGCCCTGACTCTGGGGATGTCACGGTGATGGACCTGCACTCCGGTGGGGTGGCCCACTTCCACTGCCACCTGGGCTATGAGCTCCAGGGCGCTAAGATGCTGACATGCATCAATGCCTCCAAGCCGCACTGGAGCAGCCAGGAGCCCATCTGCTCAGGTACGTTCCAGCTTCAGCAGGACCAAACCCAGTGGTTCAACTAAGAGGGGAAAGATCAACCCAGAGGATGTCACGGGCGACCTCAGGGAATGGCTTTGAGCCCAGGGGAAGAGACTGCTAAATATAGATGACTATTGCCATTTTTTTATTGGAGCAAAATACACGTAAACATGAAATTTGCCATTGGAGACATTTTAGTATGTTCACACTATTGTGCACCCGTCACCACTGTCTGGCTCCGAAACAAACATCCCGAATGGAAGCCCTGTCCCTGAAAGCAGTCATTCGCCACCCCTTCTCCCCACGCTCCTTGGCAACCATCAGTCTGCGTTCTGTCTCTATGGGTTTTTCCATTGCGGATATTTTATATAAATGGAGCCATATACTGTGTGACTTTTATGTCTGACTTCTTTCACTTAGCTCTTAGCACAGTGCTCTCAAGGTTCATGCATGTTGTGGCATGTATCAGTCCCTCGTCTCCTTTTATGTCTGAATAGTATTCCGCTGTATGGATGTGCCACATTTTGCTCATCTATTTTTTCATTAGTAGATGTTTGAATTGTTTCTACTTTTCAGCTATTATGAGCAATGCTGCTGCGGACATTTGCATGCAAGTCTTTTGTGTGGATATGGTTTTCATTTCTCTTAGATATATAAGAGTGCAATTGCTGGGTCATATGGTAACTGTATGTATGACTTTTTGAGGAACCATCAAGCTGTTTTTCACAGCAGCTGCACCATTTTACTTTCCCACCAGCAACGTGAGGGCACCAGTTTCCCCACATCCTTGCCAGCTCTTGCTCTTTTCCACATGGTTGCTTCCATGACAGCCATCCTTGTGGGTATGAAGGTACCTTGTGGTTTTAATTTCCATTTCCCTGATGATGAATGATGTCAAGCACCTTTTCATGTGTGTGTTGGCCATTTGTAGATCTTCTTGGAGAAATGTCTAGTCAAGGGCTTTGCCCATTTTTTAATTGGGTTGTTGGTCTTTTTGTTGTTGAGTTGCAAGCATTCATTATATAGTCTGATCACTAGACCCTTATCACATAAGTGGTTTGCAAATATTTTCTTCCATTTCATGGGCTGTCTTTTAACTTCTCGACAGTGCTATTTGATGCAGAAAGCTTTCCCATTTGGCAAAATTAAATGGTTTTTTTTTTTCCTTTATTTCTTGTGCTTTGAGCATAACTACCACCATTGTTCAAGCCCAGCCCATATGGCTTGCACATCATGCCAGGGGCTGCAATTAATCCTCACAGCAATCCCATATAATGGGAGCCATTAACCCCATTTTACAGATGAGGCTCATGGAGGTGAAGCGCTTACTCAAAGTCACCCCGTAGTAATTGTTGCAGGTAGCCTGCTGACGCAGTCTTATGCCCTCTAATAAAGCGAAGTGGGCCTTCTAAGCCAGCAGATAGAATCTGCGACTTCAAGGACAGAAGGAATTGTAGCGCATGTTGGGCATTGTTTATCATTCAGAACCTTTCCTATCTATGTACTCATCCAACAGACACCCGTGGAGCACCCACTGTGTGGTAGGCATTGCTCCTGCTGCTATAGCATTGCAGGGACCCTGACCCAGTTCCAGCTCTCACAGAGTTTCCAGTCAAGGTGAGGATGCAGCATGTAAATGAGTACACAAGGATGCAAACATGCTGGTAACAGCTTGTGTTAAGGACCAGGAAAGAAACGCACAGGGTGATGATGCAGACTGAGGACAGAGAAGACATCGGTCACCATCGTGAGAGGCGTTGCAATGGAGAAAAGTATGCAGGAGGAAGATGTGAGAGAGGACCTCACCTGGGGAGGACGACAGACAGTGATGAGTGAAGGGTCAGGGAAGGATTATCTGATGACACTGCAAGATTTGGAAGTTGGGTAAGAAATAGACTGAGGGTGGAAAGTTGGGGGGAATAAACATTCTAGGCAGATGCACTAGCGTATGCTAAGGTTCGGAGGTGGGAAGGAACTCAATGAGTTTGAGAAAGTAAATAAATAAGATAGATCTGGCTAAACCACAGAGAAAAATATCCAGATAGGAGGCTGGGGCAGTGGTCAGCAACTGTATCGTTCGAAGTCGTGAGAAGACAGGTGGACTGGGCAGGGGATATCTGCAAAAATTTAAGCATAAGGATGATCGTTCTGACTTCAATGTGGCAAAAATTATTGAAGGTGGTCAGGCTGGATCCATGGAAATCAGTATGGACAATACTTAGTATTTCACTTGAACTCAGGGAGATAAGATTACCGCTTTCATAGGCAAAGAGGATGAGGCCGAGAGAGATGAAGTAACATACTCGATGTGGCAGAACTTAGTCCAGAACCCTTCTCTCCTGAGCTCTTCCTCTTAGATCTTCATTACTCAGTGTGGCCCTCAAACTAGCGAAATTATTAGGAATACACAATCCTGGGCCGGGCACGGTGGCTCAAGCCTGTAATCCCAGCACTTTGAGAGGCCGAGGCAGGTGGATCACGAGGTCAAGAGATCGAGACCATCCTGGTCAACATGGTGAAACCCCGTCTCTACTAAAAATACAAAAAATCAGCTGGGCATGGTGGCACGTGCCTGTAATCCCAGCTACTCAGGAGGCTGAGGCAGGAGAATTGCCTGGACCCAGGAGAGGGAGGTTGCGGTGAGCCGAGATCACGCCATTGCACTCCAGCCTGCGTAACAAGAGCAAAACTCCATTTCAAAAAAAAAAAAAAAGGAATACATAATCCTGAGCTCCATGCAAAACCAAATGAATCAAAATTTTCATTTGAACATGCCCCTTGGGTGAGCATGTGGACATGGCAGTTGAAGCACAGATCTGTACCACACTATCCCCGCACCAGTGGGCTCAGCCTTGGCCACCTTCAGCTATCAAGAGAGCCAAACCCTTTTAGAATTTTCAAAAGTCCTGATGACGGTTGAGAGAGCACAGGCTGCCCATATTAACGGAGCACCTACTATGTGCCAAGCTATGAGCCGTGTATAAAGAGAATATTGGAAATAATAACACATAATTCCTGCCCACCAGTTAAGCACAGTCAAGTTGAACTGAAAAAGCAAATGAGACCTGATGATGAATTCTGAGATTTAATTGTTACAGTATTGCTCCCCTAAGGCCTTTCAGATATTTTCTTTTTTAAAAAAACAAAGATAAAAATCCAAACCATAGGGCAGTTGGTCTCCACGCCTCTCTCACATTAATTTTTATCTATGTGTGAAATCAGGGAAGAATTAAGTTTCCATTTGTGCTAAGAAAGATGGATGGGGGAGCCACGGCTGGCAAATTGAAGCCAAACAGAGCCATCAGTCAGCTTAATCAGGCAAAGAAGGGAAACAGAGAAGTTGCAAATGATCAGCAGCTCGGGAGGACAGATGGCCAGAGCCCCCCACCGAGGACAGTGTCCTCTATCTCTCAGCTCCTGAGCCACAGGGCAATAGAGCTGGCCATGTTTTGAGTACCTACTCTGTTCCAGGGATGGCACCAAGCTCTCATTGATTTCTCACTACTGTCCTATAAAGGGGGTAAACTTATCACCATTTTACAGTGGGCAAACTCACGTGACCTGTCTTAGATCCACAGTTGATAACTGGCAAGGTTTGAGCCTAGGGCTGGCTTATTTCACAGGACCATCTCTCCACTCTAGGACCGAAGGGCAGCCTGGAGAGAGAAACGAACCTAGTTTTCTGTCTGTGGTCCTAAAAGAAGTATGGAGCTTCTTGGCAATATCTTTGCTACAGGTCACAGCAGAGTCTGGAGCAGAGAGGAGAGCTATCCACCCTTCTCTGCTACTGCAAGCCCCCTTCAGTCATACTGTCATTCAACAAACATTTCATGGGTACCTGCTATATATCAAGCTTTGAGTTGATATGAGAGATACAAAAAGGAAAAAATACTCATTCTTTTATTCAACAAACATTTTGTAAGGCACCCACTGTCTTCCGTTACCTTTCTGTATTAACAGGTTATCATCATAAATAAGACAGGGTGGAGTAGTGGCTTCAGTAAGAGATTCTCGAGCGAGGCAGTCTGAACGTGAGGCTCAGCTGCTCCACTTAATATGTGTACGTCCTTGAAAAAGAGGCGTAACATCTTTCAACTTCTTTTTTCCTGTTTTGCAAAATTAAGGGTGGTTACTTATTCAACAAATGTTTACTGAGCACATTCTGCATACCAGGAGCTCTTCTGTACTGGTGGTACTGATAGCTCTCTCGCTGGTAGTAATGATGAAACCAAACAAACTAGAAGTCGTCCCAGCTTCCGTGGAACCGACAAACTCCTTAGCCATCTGTGAGATGGTTCCAAATAACCTGTCCCACTTCTGCTTCCTGTCCTATTTCTCTGAAAGTGAAGGGGGAACCAAGGGTCCTGTGCTTGGGAATGAAATATTTTCCAAGTTCCTTTGATCCTCCTAAAAGGTAGAAATGACTCCCAAGACTGGACACCCTGGCCACGGTGTAGGGCTTTACCCAGTCATGGCTCTGGGCCATTCACACACCCTCCTCCTAGACTGACTGCCATGCTCTGTGAGAGGTGTCTGCTACCCACCAGCTCTCCTGAGGCTTAGAAAATTCAAAACTGCTCTCCACAATAGTACATGAGAAAACAATTTCCTAAGAACCAAATATCTCCTAAGAATTAGAGTAAGAATAAGAATACCTCCTTGTTTGCAAGCTGGAAAATGTTCTTTCCAGTGCACAAATCATTTAATATTTTTCATTAGATTTTTATGATCAGAGTAATAGATGATTCTGGTAAGAAATTTTTCAAGAAATAGTGAAGTGGAGGAGATAGGAGCAAATCACTTTTATATTCATGGTCTCAATCGATCCTTGCAAATAGCTTATTACAATAGGCATGGTGCACTATTTTCTAACATCTTTTTTTTTTTTCACTTAAAAAATCGTGAGCATCTTCCTACATGCTGAAGTATTCTTTAAGAACATGTATTTAACTTTGGAATGGGTGGAGTGTACTTACAGTTATGCATCACTTCATGATGGGGATATGTTCTAGGAAATGCATCTTTAAGTGATATCATCATCGTGCGAACATCATAAAGTGTATGTACACGCACCTGCATGGTACAGCCTACTGCACACCTAGACTATGTGGTATACCCTATTGCTCCTCAGCCACAAACCTGGACAGCATGTTACTGTGCTGAATGCTGTAGGCAATTGTAACACAATGGTATTTGTTTATCTAAACACAGAAAAGATAAAAACATAATATTAAAACCTTACAGGACCACTGTCATGTATGCATTCTGTCATAAATGGAAACACTGTTACGTGGCACATGATGTGTTCCACTAAACATCTGTGAGTGGACATTCATCTTGTTTTTTTTTTTATTTTTCATTCTTAGAAACAAGATAGCCATGAATATCCTCATTCCTAACTCTTTGTGCAAATCTCTAAATCTTTTTTTAAATTTTTTTTTTTTTAATGAGTGACAGGTTCTCATGTTGCCCAGTCTGGCCTCGAACTCATAGCCTCACCTCCTCAAGCGCTGGACAACTGGCCTGAGCCATTGTGGCTCCCAGATCTTTTCTTATTGCAATTATCCAGAACCGTATTTGCCAGGTCAAAGCGTTTGAGCGTATTTTCTAGGCTTTTCGCTAAATTGCCCTCCTGAAAGGTCATAATAGTTTGCATTCTAACCAGTCATGATGAGAGTGAACATTTTCCCTCACTCTTACCATCTCCAGGTTTTATGCCTGCTTTTTATCTTGGCCGATTAGGTGGATGAAAGTAGAACACAGTTTAGATTTGCATTTCATTTATTATTAGTGAGGCTGAATTTTTTTAGTGCTTACTAAGTACGTACTAGAAATATATTTCTTCTTTTGTGAACGCCTGTTTATATCCTTCTTGATTGCCTTTTTGTAATTAAAAGTCAGGGCACAGCCAGCACCATAGAACTGTCATTAAATTGCAGTCATTCCCTACCACGAAATACACATGTTGATGGCCCCAATTGTAGAGTGAAATCCCCAAACAGGAGGATTCTCTCCCAGGAGGACAAGTACCTTTCAAGCTTTCTCTCCCTGCCCTGTTTCCTCCCACTCCAGGTCTCTGATATTTCACCCTGGACAAAGGTCAGGGGTGGGGATCAGGGGAGAATGACACTCACTTCCTCTCTCTCTGTCTCTCTCTCTCTCCCTCCCTCTCCCGCTCCCTCTCTTCCCTCCCTCATTGCCCACCACCCCTTTCTTGATACAGCTCCTTGTGGAGGGGCAGTGCACAACGCCACCATTGGCCGCGTCCTCTCCCCAAGTTACCCTGGAAACACCAATGGGAGCCAGTTCTGTGTCTGGACAATTGAAGCTCCAGAGGGCCAGAAACTGCACCTGCACTTTGAGAGGCTGTCGCTGCATGACAAGGACAGGTAAAGCTCTGAAGTTCCACACCCAGCCTTGTTCCCTCCCAGCATGTTAGAAGGTGGCTTGGGGGCTTGTAGTCTTGAAATGGCTGAAGTTTGACTCACGGAATTCAGGAAAGGAAGAGCTGAGGTGGATGGCAAAGATCTTAGACACCATCAGCTTCAATCTCTTCCTTTTACAGACGAGGAAACCAGGGCATACAGAAGGACCTGCCCAGGTCACACAGCAGGATAGGGGAAGAGGCAAAAAGGGAGCCTGGGCTCCTCACATTACACTACCCTATTCTTTCTCTTGCACACCCTTTTTTGCAATTGAACAAAAGGGGAGTATGTACTGTTCATCTGCTCAGTTCCCAGCCATATATTAGGCTCCACGGAGAATAGGAGAGAAGTAGAAAATATTAGTTTCTGGCATGATAGGAAATAGAGATGGAAAAACTAGGTACGTACACATGAAAGGACCAGGGAGAAGTTACCAGGCGATATCTAAGCAAGAGTGTGTCTGTAGACTCTTAATAATATGCATAGAATCCATAATTATAAAACTTTAATATTCTGGGATCTTATTCTAGAATATTTTGGGGATCTTGTTCTAGAAATTCTGTGGTCTTATTCGAGAATGTTCTGCAATACTCTGGGATCTTATTCTAGAATATTCTGGGGCCTTGTTCTAGAATATTCTGGATTATTCTAGGATCTTATTCCAGGATAGTCTAGAAAACTACGACTTTAGCTGCTTTGGTGTACTGTCATGAGTTGGGTTTCCTTGGAATCAGACGTGGTGATAAGGATGCAAGAGGAAGTAGTTCACTGGGGAGCTGATCCTAGTAACACTGGGAGGTGCAATGGGAAAGACAGATGGCGAATGCCAGCTGCATTAATAAGCAGGTGACTACTGCTGGGAAAACTGGGGTTCTGTCCACTGGGGACCTCTGGGCCACTGTGTTGAGCACACCCCAGAGTGGTCCTGTTACAAGGGTGAGGGAGCTGGGGTATTTATGCACCAGCTCCCATTCATCACTGCATGAGAGACGCTCCAAGGAGCACTAACTATCCCCAATATCGGCTGCCACTCTTTGGGTTGGTTGAGATGACTGATTCTCAGGGAGTTGGGGTCAGAAGCCAGCAGCAAATGTGGGAGTAGTTGACTGCTGAGGTGTGGGAGAGGGTAGGACACTGACAGCATTTACCGTACTTCCAGAATGCCCCCACCTTAGAATTTTGGAGTCCAAGAAACTTTTATATAAGAATTCTAGTGTTTTGGCTTCTTTGATGGGTCAAATTGAGACTATTAGGTCTTTAGGTTGGAAAGACTAAAAAAAAAAAAAACAACAACTGAATAATTTTACCATACGAGTTCACTTTCCTCCAAGCAGTCAGCTTTATCCAGAACAACTCCATATTGATAAATCACTGCTTTAAAGTATAAGGTATCAAACAGGGGCTCCCAAACATGGCTTTTCAGCAGCACCACAGTAATAACCTGGGGAACTCTTTAAAAATCAGATTCCCAGCCTTTCTTCTGGAGACTCTGAAAATCCAGGCATGCAGACCCTTGGTGAAGGACCCTTTCCAAATCTTGGACTCAGACCTACTCCTCTGAGGGGTGCTTGAGATGAGCCAAGCTTAAGTTTATACTAGACAACAAGAATTAGCAGAGACAAAAGAATGCATTGAAATGAGTATTTTCTGCAAGTGATTGAAATCCAGACAAATGGATACTCTACTGGCACTGGTCACTAGAATTTTCTCTGGTGTCCTGTAAGGATCTGCATGAGCTAACACTCACCAGAACAAAACTAGCTTTCAACTGTGTCAGTAGGGAGAGAAGTTTGTAGAGTTCATCAAGGTTAAAAGTCAACACACACACAAAAATGATTGACACTACTTGCTGGGCCAAGAAGAAAAGAGAATTCAATTATGTCTGTTCCATGTACTTTACTGAGGGGAAATGGCTAAAATACCAGTCCTTTGTCCTAAACTGTGAAAGGAGATTGGATAATAGATCCAAAAAATACAGAGGGAGGAGTATTCCAAGCATGAAGAATTGGGGGATGAACACAAAGATGTAGAGGAAAGAATTAGCAAGTTTGCTGGGAGGTTGCAGCAGAAGCTCTCATGGGAACAGGAGAAAAGATCCTAATATGTTCTAGCTAACAAAGGCACTGATAAGTCCTGCAGAAAAAAAGTTTAATGTTTATTTAATTCAACATTTTGCAAATCCATTTGACCATAGACTATATAAGAATTTGAAAGAAAAGACATTACTCTTGCAGACATTCTGGAGAATATGGTTAGAAAATTGCTGCTTTTAAAAGATTAATAGGCTACAGAGATTTTGAGATCTTGAAGCTTTCCTCTAGGGCAACCCTCTTTCCCAAAGGCTTCTGCTCTTTGAAAGAGGTGTCCCAACACACAGTCCCTAATATACAACAGAGTCATCAGGGATCAGAAGACTATGTAGATGCCCCTTCCCACTCTTGGGGTGCCCCCTGGCCTCCGCCCACAGCCCCCATTCTTGCCTCAGCCATACTGGACACATGGCAAAATAAACAAACTGTGGCTTCGACATTTATACCTCTTACTGACATTAGAAATTCATCTGGGCAACATAAAATAAACTATTTTTATGAGTCAGTAAAAACCTTGAAGGCTTAAAAACATGTGATTATGACTCCATAAAAAACTTATCTCATTTGTGTACTGTTTTCTTCACCACTTCTGCATAATTTCTTTAAAAAACCAAAGCTAGCAAGGAGTCAAGTTCAAATAGCTTTAATAACAATAAAAATAAATACCCAACGTTTTGTTTAACACATTTTATTTTTCAGGGCACTTTTTATTTTGAAATATTCTCAAAGCCCTCCTGTAAGATGGGTCAGAAAGACATTATGGTCGGGTCCCTCCTTTCACAGCTGAGGACACTGAGGCTGAAAGATGTTTTAAGACTTAATGTAAATCCAGATGGGGAATTGGGAAATGGGAATTATGACTCCTCACTTCCCACACAGTGCTCTTAGAAAATGGAGATTAGCCTCCCATCCAAGTACTAACCATGCTCAACCCTGCTTAGCTTCTGAGATCAGACAAGATCGGGTGTGTTCAGGGTGGTATATAGACCCAGCACTTTGGGAGACCGAGGTGGGTGGATCACCTGAGGTTGGGAGTTCGAGACCAGGCTGACCAACATGGAGAAACCCCATCTGTACTAAAAAAAAAATACAAAATTAGCCGGGCATGGTGGTGCATGCCTGTAATTCCAAGCTACTTGGGAGGCTGAGGCAGGAGAATCACTTGAACCTGGTAGGCGGAGGTTGTGGTGAGCCAAGATCACGCCATTGCACTTCAGCCTGGGCAACAAGAGTGAAACTCCTTCTCAAAGAAAAAAAAGAAAGAAAGAAAGAAAGAAAGAAGGAAGGAAGGAAGGAAGGAAGGAAGGAAGGAAAGAAAGACAGACAGAAAGACGAAAATGGGGATTCGAGACAGAGCCTGGTAGGGGTCAAATGCTTAATAAATAAAACTTACCTAGTCTATCCTGTTAACTTTTTTTTAAGACAGAGTCTTGCTCTGTTGCCCAGGCTGGAGTACAGTGCATGATCTCGGTTCACTGTAATCTCTGCCTCCAGGGTTTAAGCGATTCTCCTGCCTCAGCCTCCAGGGTAACAGGGACTACAGGCACACACCACTATACCCGGCTAATTTTTTTATTTTTAGTAGAAACGGATTTCACCCACCTTGACCTCTCAAAGTGCTGGGATTATAGCTGTGAGCCACCACGCCACACACACTGATGCAGGTGCAATTGTACCCATTTTACAGATGAGAAAACAGAGGCTCAGAGAGGTGAAGTATTCTTGTCCAAAGCCACACAGCTCAGCAGTGACAAAGTGAGGATTCACACCCAGGTCTGCCTGACTTTACATAAGCCACCATTTCGGTGATGAGATTAGTTCATTAATTCCAATTTCTCAATTAATAATAATAGTCAACATCAATTTGTTAGTTCATTGTTTTATCACATCATATACATTACTCTCCCTACAACCTTGCAATAAATCTGTAAGAAAGCCAAACAGGCATTTAGTCCCTTTGTACAGAAGAGGAAATGGGTTCGATAAGATGATACTTGTCTGAGAACATAAGAGGCAGTCAGGACTGGGTGTGATGGCTCACGCCTGTAATCCCAGCACTTTGGGAGGCCAAGGCAAGTGAATCACCTGAGGTCAGGAGTTTGAGACCAGCCTGGCTAACTTGGTGAAACCCCATATCTACTAAAAACACAAAAAATTAGCTAGGTCTGGTGGTGCCCGTCTGTAATCCCAGCTACTCAAGAGGTTGAGGCAGGAGAATGACTTGAACCCGGGAGGCAGAGGTTGCAGTGAGCCAAGATCGCATCATTAAACTCCAGCCTGGGCAACAAAAGCAAACTCCATCTCAAAAAAAAAGGCAGAGTTAGGTTTGGGTTTGGGGAATGAGGCCTCTGGAGGTGGCAGTTGTAGTGTACCCCTTCCTCCGCTGTGTCAGTGACCTGGGAAGATCTCTCAGTGTCCCTCCTCTCTGCTTCCACTGCCAGGATGACGGTTCACAGTGGGCAGACCAACAAGTCAGCTCTTCTCTATGACTCCCTTCAAACTGAGAGTGTCCCTTTCGAGGGCCTACTGAGCGAAGGCAACACCATCCGCATCGAGTTTACATCCGACCAGGCCCGGGCAGCCTCCACCTTCAACATCCGATTTGAGGGTGAGGGTCCCTGGGGGCCTCCCCTTCTCTTGTGGGGCTGGGGGTAGCCGGGGAGCAGGGTTGCTGCTGGTGTTGAGAAAATTACAAGGGAGATAGAAATCTGGGCTGCTAAGGATGTGGGAGATCCTGAGGCCATATGGATCCTTTGGTTTCCAAAGACAGACTCTTGGAAGTGTGCCTGGATTTGCATTGTTGCCTGGATTTCAGATCCTGCATCTTGTTTGATCCTCATCACACTGAAACTGTTGTTAGAATTGTTATTGTATCTGATTTTCAGTGAGGAAACTGAGGTTTAAGAGAGTTGGGTGACCTGCCCAAGACCACCAGTGAACAAGAATGGAGTTCAGATTTCTGTCCATCCTGTACTGGGGAGCCCTGAAGCTCTGCTCCACTCCACCTGGTAGATGTCTTAGAGTCCAGCCACCTCTTCCCCCAAGAAGAATTTAGCAAGAGCCTCTCCCGCTGAGACCCTGACTCTTGAAGAGGGGGTTCTCTGGGCATTTTATGCACGTTGGGAGACTTTCTGTTCTGGCTTCTCCAAGGAAAGTTGGCTTTTATCACAGACAAACTTACAGTTTCCAGTGGCAAAATATCAGGACTCTGAAGTTACAGGCTATGGAAGGATCCGTACAGGATATGGAAAGGCATTAAAACACAATCACTCCACAGGGTGGAGAAGACAGAGATCCTTATTCCTCTTTTAGATTTTTTAAATGAGGTCCCAAGGAGTCGACTGGGTGGCCCCAGGGTTCTTGGCATGTCAGGTGGAACCAGGACACCTGATTTGGTAGTCATTTTCTTCGGGGCTTTTCTAAGCAGCAGCAGGGGACCCATCTTCTGAGATACAGCACTGTGGGGTAGTCCCTGCCTCATCTGAACTGCTGCCTCTCTGTATCCCTACCTCAGCGTTTGAGAAAGGCCACTGTTATGAGCCCTACATCCAGAATGGGAACTTCACCACCTCCGACCCGACCTATAACATTGGGACTATAGTGGAGTTCACCTGCGACCCTGGCCACTCCCTGGAGCAGGGCCCGGCCATCATCGAATGTATCAATGTGCGGGACCCATACTGGAACGACACGGAGCCCCTGTGCAGAGGTGAGCAGACCCACGATGCTCTTCCCAGGGTACCCCAGGGACCTCCACCCTTCGGATGAGAGGACCAAGGCCCCAGCTTAGAGGCCTGTCCCCAGTTTTCATATCAATTTTAGGATTAGAACCCTTTCCGGGGTTCACCATCCTTTGGTTCAGGGTTGCTGCTGCTCTTGAGAAAATTACAAAATGGGGAAATTTTAAAAGGTGCCCCTTCCACCAGGCATAGATCCCACAATGCACAGCTTGGTGCGCTGAATACTGCATGGATTTCAGCTCCTAAATACTCCCTCTGATATGCATGCTTGTGCAGTGCACAACCCACCCAACAACCCAGGGCAGCCCTGAATCTCATTAATAAGAATAATAGTTCTTAATTGGTGTATAATAATTATGCTGCCAGCACTCTGCTAAGCGTGTAAGTGCATGATCTGATTTCACCCTCACCATAACCTTATAAAATAGATTCTGTTAGCCCCATTTGCTGATGAGAAAACTAATGTAAAGTGACCTGCCTAAGAACACGTGGAGGGGAATTGGTGGGGATAGGAATGGAGCTCACTTCTCCCTGTTCTCAGAGCACTGTGCTCTGAGCCCCACTGGACAATGTTGGCTGCATAGAGCCCTCATCTACACAGACTCCACTGGACTGCCCAGCCTGTTTCCCCACATTCTTTTTGTTGTTGTTGAGACGGAGTGTCACTCAGCTCACTGCAGCCTCCACCTCCCAGGTTCAAGTGATTCTCCTGTCTCAGCCACCCAAGTAGCTGGGACTACAGGTGTGTACCACCACACCCGGCTAATTTTGTATTTTTAGTAGAGACGGAGTTTCACCATATTGGCCAGGCTGGTCGCAAACTCCTGACCTCAGGTGATCCACCCACCTCAACCGCCCAAAGTGCTGGGATTAAGGCATGAGCCATCATGCCTGGCTCGTTTTCCCTTATTCAAAGCTGCTGAGCCACCCTGTGCCTGGGTCTCCTGGCGGCATGTGGAATAATGAAGGGCATCCTCACTCTGGCAGCCACCGCCTTGGTGGCAGTTGGCATGAAATCACAGCCTTGCCATGGTAAGGGATTGATCCCTGTATTAAATGTGCTGGTTTAACAGAGCGGAATTTATTGGTGCTTTGGCCTCTGCCGTGTTGAGAACTTTCCAAAGTGGTAAACACAGGATGGAATTTAAAGGGCACCTGCCACAGCCACATCTCTACTTCCAGTTCAGGGCCGAGACCGGTCATATCAACATTATCTAAATGATCGAGCAGCCACCACGTGCCAGGCGCTGTGCTGTATGTTTGACATTCAGGAGCTCAAGCTTCAAGATAACCCAGTGAGGTTGGCAGTGGTATAGCCCCCATTTTATAGAGAAAGGAAGCTGAGGCTCTGGGAAATTACATACCTCCTCCTAGAGGCTGTTAGCGGCAGAGACAAGATTGGAACCCGGGGACCACCTGACTTGAGTGGACGGTCTCTTAGCCACTACTCACCCTGCAAAAGAGCAGAGGCTGTTGAGGAGACATTCTGACCTCTGAGCTCTGTCCTTGGTCCTGAAAGACCAATAGCGCCCCCTAGCCCAACGCTTACCAACCCTCAGCAGCAGAGTAGGCGGGTAGGTGGCCAGCTCTCATTTAATCTCACACACACACACACACACACACACACACACACACACACACACACACACGCTAGCTGCCCGAGGTGAAGGCACCTGTCCACAGCACACAGAGATTCATGGCTGTCTGACTTCATAGCCCACATGCTCAGCCACTGTGCCACACTGATCTCTTTACAAATGAAGTCCGTCTGCCTGTCTGTCTTTTATAGCCATGTGTGGTGGGGAGCTCTCTGCTGTGGCTGGAGTGGTATTGTCCCCAAACTGGCCGGAGCCCTACGTAGAAGGTGAAGATTGTATCTGGAAGATCCACGTGGGAGAAGAGAAGCGGATCTTCTTAGATATACAGTTGTGAGTGTTTATAATGGGTGGTCCTCTAATTTGCCAAAATGGGAGATTGGGGAAGAAATTGCTCCTGCTTTATTCATTCAACCAATATTAACTAAGCATCTACTATGTGCCAAGGACTGTGCAGAGAATGGGCATCCCCATAGTGAGACCAGCAAGAGCAGCACACACACATACACACACACACACACACACACACACACACAGAGAGAGAGAGATGGGGAGGAGTGAGAGAGAGAGAGAGTCCCTATCTTTGGGAAATTCAGTCTAATGAAACAAATATGAGATGAGGACATACACAAATAATTGCATACTATAACTTCAATAAGTGATGTAAGGAAAGAGTAATGGCGCTATGAGATTTCTATAAAGGGAATTTGATATAACGATGAAGGCCAGAAAAGTCTTCCCTGAGGAAATGATATTAAAGCTCAGAACTAAGATGACTTGCAGTGATGCATCCCAAATGAACAGAATGTGCAAAGGTCCTGTGGCAAGAACAAGCTTCTCATTTTCAAAGGACCAAATGGCCAGTGTGGCCAGGAAGAAGGGGAAACCATAACACCTCTTTACTGGACTATGGTAGTTTCTTTTCCTGTTTGTCTCCCTCAACTAAACCACAAGGTCCTCTCCGTCGGGGCTTGATCTGAATGCCCTGTTTCCAGAGTCTAACACAGAGCCTGATACACAGTAGATGTTCAGGAAATGATTGATGAATGAAAAAATATGTTTTTAATGAACAGACTTACTTGGTTGTGCCGCTGTGTTTTCTGTACTTACAAGGAGTAACCATTAGATACCCCATCCAGAACTTTCCCTGCTAGCTCCCCGGGATATTGACACTTGCAGGGAAGCAGCTACTCTGGGCTAGATGCAAAAGCGACTGCTCTAAGCATTTCTATCTTAGGTAATTCTCACAAAAAACCCTGCCTGGAAGGTCGTTATCCCCACTGTCTGAGAAGGCAGCAGAGGTACAGGAGGTCACCCAGAAAGCCAGCAAATAGCAGAGCTGAAATCCAGGCTTTTGTGGCTTCTCGGTCATGCTCTTTTCCACTGCCCCTTGTGAGTTGGGGGTGAGAGATGGACAAAGACAGATGGTGGTGTCTGGAGAAAGCAGAATACAAAGAATTCCCGGCAGACCCAGGTGGCAGACGAGAGGGTGGCTGGGGGAGGAGAGAGTGCTGAAACCCAGCAGGCTGGGGAAGCAGCACTCAGGACTGCCTGACTCTGCAGAGCAACCTTGCGAGAGAAAGAGAAATTATTTGTGAATTATTAGTGACTGGCTTTTGAGGTTGTTCCTTAGATGCAGCAGAAGTGTCCTTAGGCTGGGTGCAGGCTCACGCCTGTAACCCCAAAACTTTGGGAGGTTGAAGCAGGAGGATTGCTTGAGACCAGAAGTTTGAGGCCAGTCCCGACAACATATAGGGATCCTGTCTCTTTTTTTAAAAAATCAAAAATTAGCTGGGTGTGGTGGCACATGCCTATGGTATCAGCTACTTAGGAGGCTGAGGTGGGAGGATTGCTTGAACCTGGAAAATTGAGGCTGCAGAGAGAGCTATCATCATGTCATTGCACCCAAGCCTGGGTGACAGAGTAAGACCCTGTCTCAAAAAAAAATGTCCCCAGAGGCTGTCCCAGATCCTCCTTTTCCAGCAGAGTCAGAAACATACACAGCTTGAACAGCTGCCCTTGTGGACTTGGGGCCAGGCCAGTCTAAGAGAATTTCACCTCCTTCCCGTGTGATTTTGGTCTGGGCTTACCTATTTTCACCTCTCTCTGGGCCTCAGTTTCTCTCTCCTGTAACGGGGGTCTTGGAACATTGATGCTTTGTGGCTGCCGGAGGCAGATTTTACTCACTCCTTGCCTATTGCCTCACTCCTCAATAAAGCTCATCCTCTTCTGGGTGTGGTGGCTCACGCCTGTAATCTCAGCACTTTGGGAGGCTGAGGTAGGAGGATCACTTCAGGCCAGGAGTTCAAGACCAGCCTAGGCATCATAGTAAGGCCCCATCTTTACAAACAATTTAAAAAACTAACTAGGCATGGTGGCACCTGTAGTCCCCACTACTTGGGAGGCTCAGGTGGGAGGATTACTTGAGCCCTGGAGTTTGAGGCTGCAGTGAGCCATGATCGCACCACTGCACTTCAGCCTGGGCAACAGAGAAAGGCTCTGTCTCTTAAAAAAAAAAAAAAAAAAAAAAATTAAAAAAAAAAATAAAAAAAAAAAAAAAAAAAAAAAAAGAAAAAAAAAAAAAAAAAATAAAAAAAAAAAAAAAATTAAAAAAAAATAATTAAATTAAAATGGATTTATATAGACCTCATCCTCTTTCCCCCTTTCCTTTCTCTCTGACTTCTAGGGTCTGGAATAAGATGCTTATTCATTCATTCAGAACAAATTGCTTATGTCTACTATAAGCCAAGCACAATTTTAAGTGCTAGAAAGGTTCTTGATGGCTATTCCTTCAGTGGCAAAGTTCACATTGAAAAGAATGTAATGGATTGTCTCACTTAGCTCTAGGGAAAAAAATTACTGTGTACCTACTGTGTGCCAGCAGTAGGGCTGTCACTAATGATACAGTTGTGAGAAAAGCAGGGCAGTCCTCATTCTCAGGTGAGGCGACAAGAAACTAAATGCAGTGTGAAAGGAGCAGTGACAGGCAGGTGAGGGCACCTCAGTGAAATCAGGAGGGCTTCCAGGAGGAAGTGACTTCTGTAATAGCATGAAAGAGAAAGTAGGCAGGTGATAAGGGGAAAAGAAGAATGTCCTGGTCAGGCGCGGTGGCTCTTTCCTGTAATCCCAGCACTTTGGGAGGCCGCAGTGGGTGGATCATTTGAGGTCAGGAGTTTGAGACAAGCCCGGTCAACATGGTGAAACCTGCCTCTACTAAAAAAAAAAAAATGCAAAAATTAGCCAGGTGTGGTGGTGGGTGCCTGTAATCTCAGCTATTAGGGAGGCTGAGGCAAGAGAATCACTTGAACCCAGGAGGTGGATGTTACAGTGAGCCAAGATCGTGCCACTACACTCCAGCCTGGGTGACAGAGTGAGAGTTTGTCTGAAAAAAAAAACACCAGGTGTGGTGGCTCACACCTGTAATCCTAGCACAAGGTCAGGAGTTTGGGACATCCTGGTCAACATGATGAAACTCCATCTCTACTAAAAATACAAAAATTTGCTAGGCATGGTGGCACATGCTTGTAATCCCAGGTACTCGAGAGGCTGAGGCAGGAGAACTGCTTGAACCTGGGAGGCAGAGTTTGCAGTGAGCCAAGATTGTGTGCCACTGCACTCTAACTTGGCAACAGAATGAGACTCTGTATTTAAAAAAAAAAAAAAAGGAAAGAACAGAAAAGAAAAGAAGAAGAAAGAGGAGGAGGAAGAGGAGGAGGAGGAGGAGGAGGTCCTACCTACATGGTGAGGACAGCATCTGCAAAGCCTGGAAATGAGAGTGTGGCCCACTTAATGACATAAAGTTTAATGTGGCTGGAGCAAAGCATGGCAGGCAGGTAGGGGCTACAGAGGGAATGGATCAAAGGAAAGCTCTAGGGTTTTCTTAGCTGAAGCTTCAAATAGAAAACTTTATTCTAAGGCTGCATCCCTTAAGAAGCCTTCTGTGTTACCCCCTTGTTCTTGTCCATAAATATAAATTTATGGTCCCAGCTTATGAATTCCTTCCCCCAGAAGTTACCAGGAAAACCACCTGTCTTCAGCCAAGAGAAGGTACGGCCAAATCCTGAGTTCTCGGCTTCTCTGGCAGAAGATCCCACCTGGCCCCAGGCCCCGTGAAATCAACTATAATCCCCTCTCTTCTGCTTGGTTCACCTGTTCTCACCTCACAGGGAGCCTCCCAGATGGGTGGTTTTGCTTAAATAAGACTGGCCCACATCTCCCTGTGGTGCCAGAGGTCTGGAGGAGGAGGCAAGAAAATGGGAATCCTTACTTTCATCATCTCTAGGCATCAAATATTCAATGAACCTTCAACCTGACACCGGGTTGGGTTTTATTTCCACCTCTAAGCATGCCTTTGACAGGGCAGCCCATCCAGGACCCGCAAGCAATTAAATCTTCCCCAAAGCCAGGCCACTGGCATTAGTATCAGGAAGGGAACCCTTGCAGGGGGCAGGCTCTCTCTCTTCTGAACGTTTTCACAATCGTACATTGAGCATTGACCAGGAAAGAGGACCCCCCGTTTCCTTCCTCCCTGCCCTGACACTCAATGCCCTCAGCCACCCTGGACCCAGCACCTAGCCTCTCTGGGGCTCAGATTTCTCCTCTGTAAATTGAGGGGCTGGCTTGAATCAAGGGTAGGTGCAAACTCAAAATCATGAAGGGCCAGGCAACATAAATGCGGGAATTAGAGCCGGTGTGAGATTATAGGGACGGGAGGGGTCTGTGATGAATTAGGAAGTACCTACTCCATCTAAAATCATTTAAATTCTATTTTTATTTTATTTTATTTTGCTTTGTTTTTTTGAGACAGAGTCTTGCTCTGTCACCCAGGCTGGAGTGCAATGGTGTGATCTGTGCTCACTGCAGCCTTCACCTCCCAGGTTCAAGCAATTCTCCTGCCTCGGCCTCCTGAGTAGCTGGGATTACAGGCATGTGTCACCATGCCTGGCTAATTTTTCCATTTTAATGGGATGGAGTTTCACCAGGTTGGCCAGGCTGGTCCCAAATTCCTGACCTCAAGTGATCCGCCCACCTCGGCCTCCCAAAGTGCTGGGATTTCAGGCGTAAACCACCACGGCTCACCAAAAATAACATCTCCTCCTTCAAAAAAAAAAAATGTCTACTGGTTGAATCCAAACTGAGGACCGCCAGTTTCCAGCCCCTGCAAATGATTAAGTTGATTGAAAGATTAAAGTCGTTTCTTATTGCAGTGATGAAGAAATTCATGTTTTTAATCACTATTTTCAAGGTCTTCACTAGCATTAATTTTTACTTTTTATAAGTTAAAAATAAATTGTATTATTTGCTCTTTGGATTAATCCCATGAAGTAGGTGCAACTATTACATTTAATCATATTCTCATGCTTCCTCACCACTTCACCTGGATGTCTAAGAGGCATCTCAAATAAAACGTATTCAAATCTAACTCCCTATGTCTATTTATAGGGAGATAGTTATTTATCTATTATACCTATTTTACCCCATCTTTCACATACATGTAAGGTATGATTTATTCCACCAGTCACTTAGGGAAAAAAAAAGTCAAAAAAAATAACAACAAAACCAGAAACCTTGGAGTCATTCTGGCCCAGAGGAGTGCTGGCTTTCTTAGAAGTTGGGGGCACAGTGGGCCATGCTCTGATTTGCAGCATCTGTCAATTTCCATGGTGTAAATACTCCCACCATGACCCATTTCAAGTTACCAGCCTATGACCACAAGCTCTCCAAATGCCTAGACATTTAACCATTAGCTCTTGCAAGCTCGTATGAGCTGCCCCCAGCCCAGCACACTCACTCTGAACTGGACCTTTCTCTTTCTCCCATACCCTGTCTCCAAATCCTCAGGAAATCCAGTTGCTTCAACTCAAAAGTCAAAGTCTTCCCAGTGCCCAAGCACTTCTGACCCCTCCACTACCACCTGCAGGGTCCTAGCCACCACCGTGTCTTCCCAGAATTATTGCAATAGCCTTTGAGGTCTCCTTGTTCCTACTTTTGCCCCCTTTGGGCTCTTTTTAACCAACACTGAGTGATCATGTTACAACCTAGGTCGTATCACCCATGCCCTGCTCACTTAAAGCTCTACAATAGCTCCATGCTGTCTTTGGAGGTAAAGCCGGTGTTCTCACAAAAGGCCCTATTGGATCTAGCTCTGGTTATGTCTCCGGCATCATTTTATTCCTGTCTTCTCCTTTCTGTATGGTATATTTGACCACACTAGCCTTCTTGCCATTCCACACACATACCTCGGGGCCTCTGCCATTGGGATGCTCTGCCCCAAATATCTGTACAGCTCGCTCCCCATCTCTCCACCCTCTGACTTTGCTTCACCTCCATAGCCTTCACCACCACCTAACGCAAACACATTGCGGTGTACCTTGAAGTATTTCAACTCCCACCACCTCCACCTAGAATGTCACCTCCATGAGAAGAGCAGGAGTTTGTTTTCTGTTTTATTCACTGCTGTAACCCCAACATATAGACCAGTGCATAACCCATAGTAGGTGCTTAATAAATAAAAGCCAATGGAATAAAGGTAGCTTGTCACGATCATACAGACACGAGGCTTCAACCCAAAGCAAGAATTTCAACCCAAATTTATGTCCAGCTGGCTATGATGCACATGGAGGGGGAAAAGGGGGTCAGAAAAATATGAGGAGACCTTCTGGGGACACGACCTCCATTTTTTTTTTTTTTGAGATGAAGTCTCTCACTTTGTTGCCCAGGCTGGAGTGCAGTGGCACAGTCTCGGCTCACTGCAACCTCCGCTTCCCTGGTTCAAGCAATTCTCCTGCCTCAGCCTCCTGAGTAGCTGGAATTACAGGCGTGTGTCACCATGTCTGGCTAATTTTTGTATTTTTAGTAGAGACAGGGTTTCACTATGTTGGCCAGGCTGATCTTGAACTCCTAACCTCGTGATCTATCCGCCTCAGCCTCCCAAGGGGCTGGGATTACAGGTGTGAGCCACCATGCCCGGCCTCCATTTTTAAATAAATACAGGTTTATTACATGACAAGGAACCTGGTCGATAAGAAATAACATGGGTTAAAAATTACCAGATAAAGTATTAAATAATAGAAGTAGGAGGACTCCCCAAGAGAACGTTTTATAGGGTTATAGCATCAAAGGATGTGTCATCATGGACCTTAGAATCAGAATATCTAGTGGTGGGTGGACTTCAGGGTCCCCCAATCCAGTGATGCTGAGATATGCTGGTAGAGTTCAGGGACAAAGTGTAGTGGGGCTTGGGGAGCCTATATGATTCTCCTGGATGGTTCTGGGCACTGGACACCAAGCCAAGCAGTAAATGATGGTGGAACCACAGTCAGGCTAGAATGGGGCCAATAAGGGGGGCACCGCCTTCCCCAGGGCAGCTGTCATGCCTTGCACAAGGACAAACAGCCAGCGTCATCCTGGAGCCTTAGGATTTGCAGTGACATCAAAATCAATTCAGTCCCAGTTTTAATCATCATGGACATGTGAGGACTGTCTTTTTTGTCACTGAGCAAGTTTCGTTCGCTCCCACACATATTTATTGAACATCCACTATGTAGCGGGCATTGAGGCTGGGCCCTGGCAGTGTGCAAAACAGATGCAGTCCTGGCCTTGGGGAGACATGTGGTAGGTCGACACAGTACCAGCAAGAGGGGCCCAGAGGCACCCTGGGGGCCCAGAGCAAGGGAAGGTGAGCCTGGCTGAGAACACGAGGGAGGAGCTTCATGAGAACGTAGAGTCTAAGTCAGTCATTCTCAACCTGAGGCCATCTTGCCCCAGGGGACACTTGTCAACATCTGGAGGCATTTCTGGTTGAGACCACTGGAGGGTGGGGCGGAGGGCACCCCCAGCATTTAGTGGGAACAGTCCAGGGTGCTGCTACACATCCTCCAATGCACAGGACAGTCCCCACCACAAAGAATGAGCTGACCCGAAATATCAAGGGTGTTGAAGCAGAGAAACCCTGATCTACGCTAAGACCTGAAAGAGAGAGAAGGTGGGCAGAGATGGAAGGGAACAGTGTTCCAGCCAAAAGGAACCGCATGTGCTAACAGAGGCAGGAAAGCACAGCTCCCTTCTTAATTGTCCATGTTATTTAATATTTGCTGAGCACTTAGGATATCCCAGGCATTTACATCCTGGACATCTTCACAACAAGCACATGCCTTGGTTTCTGTTATTATCTCCATTTTCCAGATGAGTAAACTGAGGCTCACGGTGGTGGGAGAATGCCTATGGTCACGCAGCTAGAAGCTGGCAGAGCCTAGACTTTAACCCCACTTGCCATGTCTCCAGGACCCTGTGTGTCTGGAGTTCAAGGACGCGTCCGTGAAGCAGGACAGCCTGGCAGTGAGTGCAGCTCAGCAGCGCCTTGAAGGCCACATTAGGGAGTCTGGGCTTCCCCAAATTGGGCAGCAGGAAAAGGATTTTAAGCACTTAAAGAGATTAAAGCTTTGCAGAAGGGAGCTGAGTCCTCTGGTCACCAGCCTGAGGCTCACGCCGAGAAGCTTGGCACACACTTGGCAGAGTGGCATCTGGACTTGGCACCTCCTCCCTCCCACAGAGGGAGTGAAAATAGCATCTCAACAGCCAGGGTTACGTGAGGCCCAAGAGCTGCTGGGTTTAATTTATCTTGCTTGGTTTTCCACTGACAGTTTTAGTAAACCAATTTGGGTTTGATAGTAAAAATAATTCCATCCTCCGGGCCCCTCAGCACTCCTAAGTGTTTGCAATTGTTATTTATCACATCGACGAGGGGGAGGGAGTTTGCACTGCAGACCGAGCTGGGTAGGTGGCCCATAGTAGGCGCAGGACTTAGCTGTCTGCTGAGTCATGAATGAGGACACAAGCCACATGGGCCAGGCAAGGGGATCTCTCTCCCTCTTTGTCTACTGGGCAGTCCGTTGATACCGTGGGCATGATGGTTCTAGTTAGTTACCATTTATTTAAAAACCTACTATGTGCTAGGTAGGCCCTGAGCTGCATCATTTAGGTCCGTGAGCAATAATAAATGTGAACATTATTATGCAGAGATAATAATTACACAAATTAGAGCTAATGTGGGTAGAGATAATTACAGAAGTGTAATTACGCAAATTAGAGATAATGTATGCCAAGCACATTGCATGGTATCTGGCACATAGTTGGTGCTTCATAAATGGAGACTACTATTGTCAGGAATCCTCAGATATGGCAGATATTATCATTACCCCTTTATGGATTGGGTAATGACAGCACAGAGAGGTTACGTGGTTTCCTTGGGTCACACAGCTATAAAGATGGAGCACACCCAACAGCCTCCACTTCCGCTGACTTGAACAGCTTTGGGGGCACCAGCTGTGTGTCTCAGCAATGCAGCAATAATGCAGGAAAGCTCCCACGCCTGTAGGAACTCAAAGTTCAGGAAGGGCCCGGGCATGGTGGCTCATGCCTGTAAACCCAGTACTTTGGGAGGCCGAGGCAAGCAGAGCAGGAGGTCAGGAGTTCGAGACCAGCCTGACCAACACGGTGAAACCCCATCTCTACTAAAAATACAAAAATTAGCTGGGCATGGTGGTAGGTGCCTGTAATACCAGCTACTTGGGAGGCTGAGGCAAGAGAATTGCTTGAACTCGGCAGAGGTTGCAGTGAGCCAAGATCTCACCACTGCACTCCAGCCTGGGCGACAGAGCAAGACTCCATCTTAGGGGGAAAAAAAAAGTTCAGGAAGCGACATAGACCCATAAACAGACAACCTGGCAAAATATAAGCAAAGGGCTATGTCTTGGAGAGCGGGTTGGGGAGGTAGAGGGGAACTAGGTTTATCTCTGTGAGCTATGGAAATGTACCTGAAAAGGTGACATCCAGGTGGACTCTTGAGGTGTGTCAGTTGCCTAGAGCTAATGAGAAAAGCGTCATGAGCAAAGGATTCAAGCAGTGACAACAGTGACCCCTAGGCATGGAACGAACATGCTGAACCACAGCATCAATTAGAACCACCTGCCCTGCATGGTTGGTGTCAGAGGAAATAAGAAGTTTGCATCAACGTGAGAGTCAGGAGCCCTCAGGTTAAACCTCCTTCACACCCCAAATGCCTCCCTCACCTCCCACCTCCATCAGAAATCTGCCTCTTACCCTAAAAACACAAGTGAACAGAAACGTTTAAATCCTAAGGGACTTCTCATATGGCTCTCTGCTGTCTCTCATTCGTTCTCTGCCCCCCACCCCCTCCCCAACTCTCAAAATAAATTATGGGAAGGGGAGTGAGGGAACTCTCAGTGGCGAAGGCATTGTAGAATAGAAGAGCCTTGAATAGGAGAGGGCCCAGGTGGGGAGGTAACTTAGCAAGTGTCACACAGCAAGAGAGGACCAGAAAGGCAACCTGCATGTGGCCTCAGGAGCTCAGCTCGAGGGCCACCACCTTGAAGACGCCCTGTGGCCAAGGAGACATAAAGGCATCTGGAGTCAAAAAGAGAGGCATGGAAGTCCTGCCTGATGTTCGGCAGCTCTGTGGTCTCAGGCAGGTTATTGAAGGTGGTGGTGCCTGTCTCACAGTGGGATAAGTTTGTTCACTCTATCCCCAGTGTCTAGCACAAAGTGCTTGTTAAATATCTGTGAGTGAATGAAACAGGCTGGGCACCGTGGCTCATGTGTGTAATCCCAGCACTCTGGGAAGCCAAGGTGGGAGGATCGCTTGAGCTCAGGAGTTCAAGACCAGCCTGGGCAACAAAGCAAGACCCCGTCTCTACAAATAATTTTAAAAATAGCCAGGTGTAACACGGTGAAACCCTGTCGCTACTAAAAATACAAAAACTTAGCCAAGCATGGTGGCATGTGCCTGTAATCCCAGCTACTCGGGAGGCTGAGGCAGGAGAATCACTTGAACCCAGGAGGTGGAGGTTGCAGTGAGCTGAGACGGTGCCACTGCATTCCAGCTTGGGAGACAGAGTGAGACTCCGTCTCAAAAAAAAAGAAAAAAAGAAAAATGAGCCAGGCATGTGGCATGCAGCTGTGGTACCAGCTACTTGAGAGGCTGAGGTGGGAGGATCACCTGAGCTCAGGTGTTGAAACCAGCTTGGGTAACATAGTAAGACCCTGTTTCTAAAAACAGAGAAAGACAGAGAGAGAGAAAGAGAGAGAGAGAGAGAGAGAGAGAGAGGGAGGGAGGGAGGGAGAGAAGGTGGATGGTAAATTAATTAAATAATGTAAAAATTAAAATAACATAAGGTCTCTGACACAAGGCAGGCAGATGACCATAGCTAACCCTCTTTTTACCCCTCCTATGTGCCAGACATTATGCTAAATACTTGGCACACATTATCTCATTGATGATGATGATGATGAAGACCAACATCTGACATTCATTGAGTGCTTACACTATGCCAGTCTTTAAGTGCCTTCTTCATTGATATTAACTCATTTTACTCTCCAATCCAATGTCAGTACCCTATGCAATATCTACCTCATGTCAGTATGACCACTCCTTTGTGCAGATGAAGAAACTGAGGCTGAGAGGCATGAAACTGCTTGTGCAAGGCTACACAGCTGGGATGTGGCCAAGTCAGTACTTGAACCCAGGTCTCTAAGACCAAAGCCAGTTTTTAACCACACAATAAACAGTAGCAAAGTGCTCCACATGGGAGAAATTCCCAGCTCCATCTAACGGAAGAAGAAATTGAGGCTCAAAGAGCTTCTGGCTCCCTGTTTCCTGGGCTTCTACTGCAAACATACATCTATCTCTGGAGAAAAAAAGTCCTAACCAGGCTGCAGCGTGCCTTCCTTTGCTCCTCTGCAGAGTTCCCACCATTGCTCCCAGTTTATGAGCCCCAGTACAGTTCTCCAACCAGGAAATAAAAGGACCTAATAACAAACCCAGGTAACCATATGATTGATAGCTGCAGACAGTTCTCTTCAGCTGCTGCCAAACTGTTCTGTGCTAAGTTCATTCCAAGCCCTGAAAATTAAGCGCCTTGTCCAGAGGCACTTCAGTTCTTCAAACAGAGCTATAGCTGCTTTGGACTGTAAGAATCCTTCCTGAGAGCGAGGCAAGGAGGAGGGAGATGCAAGAGTTGAGGACAACATTAGCCCTGGGAGAGTAGATTTCCAGATATCAGCAAAAATCATGGGACAAACGGCCATGACAGAAATAAAACTGGCTGAACTCAGATCTTCTGGCCCATTAGCAAGAGGAGACAGGATTTCCCTGGAGCCAAAAGTCCGAAGGGATTAGAGAAGGAACAGAAAAGTTCATACAGCTGAAATTCCATCATGTTGCAGAGGAGGAAATTGAGCCCAGAGATGGGAAGAGACTGCCCCCAAGACCACTCTTCTCAGTCAGCTATTGCCATATAACAAACCAGCCCAAACTCACTGGCATAAGACAGCAAACGTGCATTGCTGTTCATGAGTCTGCAGGTCAGCACGGTGCTTCTGGTCTCTGCTGGGCTTACAGATGGGTCTATGGGCAGCCACAGGCCTTCTCCACATATTTGGGGGTGGGCTGGCTGTTGTGGTCTAGGTGAGCATAGACTGGGATAGACGTAGACACAGCTCACTGCTCCACGTGCCTCTCATCCTCCAATCGCTAGCTTGGGCTTGTTCCCACGGTGACTGGCCGGGGTTTCAGAAAAGGCAGGAGAAACATTTAAGGTCTCCTGAGCCCAGACTAGGAGGTGGCACAGCAGCACATCTGCCATATCCTATGGCCGGCCACAAAGCAAGGGCCACCCCAGAGGTATGGTGTGGATACAGAGAGGGGCCGAGCTTCGGGACCACTTTTGCCCTCAAGCTACCACGACCACAGAAGAGTGGAGATTAGAACTCAGGTCTCCTGGTTCCAGCCCAAAGCTCCAAATGATATCACTGTGTACAATGATCCTATGAGATCTGAGCATCATTATCCCCATTTTACAGATGAGGAAACCGAGGCTC
The DNA here is from genome assembly GCF_001604975.1 of Cebus imitator. Taxonomy (NCBI): domain Eukaryota; kingdom Metazoa; phylum Chordata; class Mammalia; order Primates; family Cebidae; genus Cebus; species Cebus imitator. The sequence continues at coordinate 1,928,941 of NW_016107552.1, read as the reverse complement.
AAAGAGTCGAAGGAACTTGTGTAAAAGCCCCCAGCTAGGAAGAATAAGAGAGAAGATTTGCACCTAGGGCTTGGTGCCTGGTATATAGAAGACTCAGAAAACGTTTTTTTCCCTACATGATGCTTTCAGCATGTGGGAGACACTCTGGAAAGATCTTGAATTCCTTCAGGGATGGGAAAAAGCCTTTGCCTACAGTAAGAAGTTTTGGGTTCTAGTCCCATTCTTTCATTTAGTGGCTGTGTGACCTTGGATAAAGTCACCCCACTTCTCTGGGTCTTCTTTCATTTTTCAAATGAAAATAACAATGGTACCCAACCCTTCGAGTTTCTGAGGTGATAAAATGATACCATGTGCAGAAGCACTTGGCAAGGACTTGGTACATTACACATACTCAACAATTTAATTGGCAGCTGTGATGATGATTAAGCCCTTCCATGGCCCATGGTCCTGTGTACGAACCGAGCTCCTTTGCATAATCACACACGTGCGCACACACACACACACACACACACTGTCTCTCTCTCTCTCACACACACACACACACACTCACACATTGATTCCTCTGAGCTTGCAGTTTGAGTGTTACAGTAGGAATGAAGAGAATTCATACACAGGTCCTACCCAGGTATCCTACCTGACTGATTACCTTCCTCTTCCCCACAATTTGTACGGGATTGTGGTGGTAACTTGGAAACACAAGCACCAGGGGTAGGTCCTCCGCCAACACCTGCCCGTTTTCTGCTCCTCGGCCACACCACGCTCTTCTCACCTTCCTGATTGCAGGAGCCTACTTGGGAGGGGTCCTGCTCTCTATCTGAGCTGGGACATCGCCTTACCAGTGCACGTCTGCAAGCTCAAGGCATTCGAATGCAATTAGACCTGACATCTTAAGGAGACATGCCTGCTTGTTTTACAAGTCCCTGACATGCACCGTCCTCCCGCACTTACTATTCAACAAGTGTTCATTGTAGGCACACCTGTGGCCAGAGTTACAGCCAATTATCAAAGATCTGGAGATGACGGTCATCACTCATATGGATTACTGTAGTGCCAAATACTCATGTGCCCTTACCCTGGTGCCAAGCTCTGTCCTGAGCACGTTGCCTCTCAGTTCATTCTCAAAGCAACCTAGGAGAGTCACGTGATTTGTTCTCCATGTTGTAGATGAGGACGGGGACCCTCCTCCGAGGGGTAAAATGGCTCACCACTTAGACACAGGAGTGCCCGCCTCACACCTCCCATCACCCCTCAACCCCACTTCACAGAGTAGAACCGACTTCATCCTGGGCAGCCAGCCTCCCTTTGAGCAGGCAAGCAGTGTAGCCAGACCTGCCATGTAGACAGCACTCATTGGGAGGAAGGCAGAGGCAGGTGGAGGTGGCGGGAAGCCAGGCCGGAGGCAGAGGGGTAGCAGCATTGGCCTAGCATGGTCCAAGGCCTGGGGAAGCCTCTGAACGCCCCTCGGGGGCCTTCTGGGGAGAAGCTGGGACAAGCCCTCCCAGTTTCAAAGGGTTCGTTTCTCCTGGAGGAGTTCCCACACCAGGTGGGGGTGGCTTCTGCGTGGAGTTTCCCGGGGGTGTACTGGCCGCTTGGATTGGCCACACCAAGGCTTTCTCTAGCGGAGGCCTTCAGGAATATGTGCAAGATGCGGATGTGGAATGGCAGGAGGCGGCGACCCCAGCCACCGCCAGCTTCTGCTGGGAGAAGCTCTGTCACCTCTTCCTCCAGCAATGCAGAGCCCTGGCCCAACTGCCCTGTGCACATGTGCGGGTGTGTGTGTGTGGCAGCATATACCACACACCACACAATGTTACACACAGCACACACCCTAATACACACAACACACTACACACACCACATGGCACTGCACACACCACACACACCACATGACACTCCACACACCACATGACCTACACACACCGCACACCCCCACTCACACACCACATGACACTGTACACACCACACACCCACACTCACACACCACACACACCACATGACCTACACACACCACACACCCCCACCCACACACCACATGACACTGTACACACCACACACCCCCACTCACACACCACACACACCACATGACCTACACACACCACACACCCCCACTCACACACCACATGACACTACACACACCACACACCCCCCACTCACACATCACATGATACTGCACACACCCCATGACACTAAACACACCACACAGACACCACACATCCCCACACACACCACACACCCTCCACACACATACCACACACACACCACACACACCACAGCCCACACACCGCACACATCACACAACTCTAAACCCACCACACACTACATCACACACACCACACACACAGATACATACAACACAGCACACACTGCCACATGCACACTACACATGCCACTGTACAGAACACACCCATGCACCACAAACCACACCGCCACACACACCACCACAGACACAGATCCGACCTCACCAGCTGATCACACTTCCCTCAAGGTCAGTTCTCACACCCTGATGTAGATATCCCGAAATGTAGAGGGCCCTGGGCTCCACTCCATGTTTTATAAATTTGGAGAAGCTTCCATCCAGAAAGAGGAAGCAACGTGGGCAGAGCCACAGAGGAAATTCATGGAAGAGCCACAGATGCCACCTGGGGTCACCCCTAGGTCTGGAAAACTCAGGCCTCAGCAACTTATTTCTAAAGCCTATTTTCCAACATCAAGCCCTTACTTGCTATTGAATGGGGAAATGGGGAAAGTGTGTGGGTCCAGCCTTCTCAACAGGGGGAAAGCTGGCAGTGGCTTGGTCATGGCCATTGCTAATGGACTTTTTTACCATTTGTGGATTCTGAGATTTTCATCTGAGGAAACTGAGGCCCAGGCTGGGAAGTGACTTGTCCAGTCACAAGTCAGAAAGGTGGCAGCATGAGTGCCCCTTCCTGAGGTCTCATCACCCCATGCCACCCTTGCCTCTCAGTAGGGTGCTCAGTCCCTTATAAATAGTTTTTGTAATAGAGGAAAAATCCTCTTGTAGCAGAACTCCTGGCACTCACTGTCATTTACAGCCCTCAACGAGATTATCCCCATTATCCTCAGAGAGGTTAAGCTGCTTCCTCAAGGTCCCCCAGCTAGAATTTTAACCTATTCTCTTAATGCTGCCTCCTGAGCTGCAGGTGAAACACCAGGTGAAACGCTGTCTTGGTAGGCAAAGCAACTGGGAGCTGTTGGGTTTTCCAGGTCATGGTGCTGGGTGTAAAATGTCATCAGTGACCTTGCCAGAGCCTCTCCTGCTGCCCTCTGAGATGGCTCAGTCCAGGGACTTGGAAATGAGAAACTGCTTGAGCTACCCGTGGAGCCAGCCAAGAGGGATGGCAGGCCGAGAGTGGGAATCTCTTTCCTACTCTTTTTCTCTTTGGGGATAAGGAGGAAATTGAGAAAAGAGAGAAAGGAGGAGGAAATGGAGAAAAGAAAGGTGTGGAAACTGGGATCGTCTCTGAAGTCAGGGCTGAGTCTCATTCAGGCTGAAAACTCCCCATCTGGAGCTCTCAGTCCCGGCTGCCCGGGGGAGCCCCTGGGAATGGGGGTTTTAATGGACACTGATGCCCAGTCTCCACCCCTTGATGGCCTGATTGGTCTGGGGTGTAGACTGGAATCAGGAGTTTTTAAACCTCCCCAGGGATTCTGATGTGCAGGCAGGAATGAGAACCACGGGGTAGTGGGTTCAAAGCCTGGAGTGGACAAACAATTTGGTGGATATTTTTGGAGAGAGAAACGGGGGAAGAAAGGGTGGAAGGAAAAAAAGAAAGAACAAAGAAGAGGCTAAGAAAACTCCAGCCAGTCATGGTGGCTCACATCTGTAATTCCAGCAGTTTGGGAGGCCAAAGTGGGTGGATCACCAGAGATCAGGAGTTTGAGACCAGCCTGGTCAACATGGTGAAACCTCATCTCTACTAAAACTACTGAAATTAGCCAAGCATGCTGGCAAATGCCTGTAGTCCCAGCTACTTGGGAGGCTAAGGCAGGAGAATGGCATGAACCGGGGAGGTGGAGGTTGCAGTGAGCAAAGATGGCACCATTGCACTCCAGCCTGGATGACAGAGCAAAACACTGTCTCAAAAAGAAAGAGAGAAAGAGAGAGAAAGAAGGGGCGGGGAGAGAAGGAAGAAGAAGAAGAAGAGGAAGAAGAAGAAGAAGAGGAAGAGGAAGAAAGAAGGAAGGAAGGAAGGAAGGAAGGAAGGAGGGAGGGAGAAAGAAAAAAGAAAAGAAAAGAAAAAGAAAGAAAGGAAAGAAAGAAAGAAAGAAAGAAAGAAAGAAAGAAAGAAGAAAGAAAGAAAGAAAGAAAGAAAGAAAGAAAGAAAGAAAGAAAGAAAGAAAGAAAGAAAGAAAGAAAGAAGGAAAGAAAGAAAGAAAGGGAGGGAAGGAGGGAGGGAGGGAGGGAAGGAAGGAAGGAAGAAAGAAGAAAGAAAGAAAAGAGAAAACATACCAGTTGTTTGTGTTTTAAGGTGTCCTACTAGGGAGCCAAAGATACTGGTTTTCTATGTCCTCCCTGGAGCTGACATGGTTTCTTGTCCTGTCTGCCATTTTATCAAATTAAATTGAAAGCAAATTTAATTGGGTTTCACTGGGCCAAGGGCCCCTCGGCGATTCTGTGGTGCTAAGTTCCTGACAAGGTTGTGTTGCATCTGAAAGGAGCGGAGAGGCCTTAGGATCGGCCTTCGGGGCTCAGTTTACTCCTCTGTAAAATGGGAACCGTAACACTTTTTTTCTGACCACCTGACTATGTGGGTGAGGAGATCAGATGAGAAAATAGATATACAAGAACTTTAAGCATGTCCCTTCTAAGGCCTTCAAAATAAACTATAAATATTTTATCAAAGTTTTATTGCATACAACTGCATTTACGGCTTTTGATTCTTGTTTTTCCTTTACATGGATCCTGTGATTTATTTCATCACTGTCTCCACTGTTCCATAAAGCTCTTGACTGAAGTGCAAGATAGTATTTTCTTAGAAAAGTCATGTAATGCCCCCGAGCCTCAGTTTCCTCACCTGGAAAATGGACACAAATTCACCATCATTCCTTCATTTAAGCGACCTTTATTTCACCTGTACCAAGCCCCGTGTGGGCCCCAGGGATCAGGGCGAAGACATGTGCCTTCAGGGAGCCGACACAGGCAGATGAAGGTTGGTGGTTTGTTGCTGGGGCTTTGTCTTCCAGCAACATCTGTTGGGATTCTGGCCCTGCTGTATAACCAGCTGCCTGAGCTTGAGCGTGCTTCCTCACCTCTGAGTGCTTCAGTTGGTTTATCTGTGAAATGGGTGTGAATAGTCATACTTACAGGGTTAGTCTGAGGATAAAATGAAATGATGCATATAAAGTGCTTTGAAAAGCATTTGAAGGCTCACACCTATAATCCCAGCACTTTGGGAGGCCGAGGCGGGTGGATCACGAGGTCGAGAGATCGAGACCATCCTGGTCAACATGGTGAAACCCCGTCTCTACTAAAAATACAAAAATTAGCCGGGCATGGTGGCGCGCACCTGTAGTCCCAGCTACTCGGGAGGCTGAGGCAGGAGAATTGCTTGAACCCAGGAGGCGGAGGTTGCAGTGAGCCGAGATCGCGCCATTGCACTCCAGCCTGGGTAACAAGAGCGAAACGCTGTCTTAAAAAAAAAAGCACTTGAAAACCTTAGCTAATGATTACATACCTGTAGATACAGGAGGCACAGAGGGATCACGAGGAATTAGTAAGGTGCGGTCCAGCAGAGAGGAGAGAAGAGGGCTTTCCAGGTAGAGAGACTGCATGAGCTAAGACATGAAAGATGGAGGCTTTTAAGGGTCCAGGGACTGCAAGAGTCTTGGTGTACTGGATGTTAGAGACAGCAAGAGATGGGCTGAGACCCACCTGTGGACTTCTGGGAGGTGAGGCTGAGAAGCTGGACTTTAGTCTCTGGGCTAATTTTTGCGGTTTCCACAGTCCAATTCTATTACCAGCCACTTCTTTTTGTTGCCGTTTTTGTTTTCCTGGAACTGCCTGTCAATTGGCTTGCCTTTTTCGCTTGCTTTTATTTGCCAACCAAAATAATGTCCACGAAATTAGAAACTTGATGCGCAAACCATATATGTATGTATTTTTCTAATTTATATAATTTTTCTAATCTGCATTTAAAGAAATGCCTAAACAGTAGACATTGTAAAGTATGTTTGCCTACCTAAAATCGTCCTGTGAATGAGGCTCGAAAAAGCCTTTTAAAGGCAAGATTTCTAAGCCAAAGGTCAAACGTTTGTTTAGAAAGGAATAAGGAAAAGAAAGGCGGCTTGCTCACCATGTCTTTCTACGCCCTGTCTGGAATATTGACTGTAGCTCAATAGTTACCAACCTCACCTTCCACCATCTCCCCACATCCAGGCTCCTGATTGGTTGGGGTAAGAAGGGCACCTGCCAGGGAAGTCAGCCCATTCCATGCTTAGGCATACACTGTCCTCTGCTGGTGAGGAGCAGGATTACATAACCAGAGATGGGTTCTCTGATCTGTGTCAGATTCTCATTTGCATTCTGTCCTCACCTCTTCCACTCTCTAGACCCCAGTGAAACCAAGGAGGGTCCCTTAGGCTGTTTTTATCCTTTTTGAACAGGTAGTACATTCACGTGATTCAAAATTCAAAGGTACAAAAAGGACTGCTGTGAAAATTGAGTTTCCCATCCTTCCCCAGCAAACAGCCCCGTCTCTGGCTCTCCTCCCTAGGGGCAATGACTTTCTTATGTATCTTATGTATCTTTCTCCAGATCTTTCGAAATATTTCAAAAACTATAACAGAAACCTCTTATCTATCAAAATTAAGCCACCCAGACTAAGGAATCAGACTAACGCTGATTTTATTGCAAACTCTGTTATACCTGATGAATAATAACCATGAACAAAACAGAAAGAACACTTGTTACCAAGAAATGTAAAAGGTTGGGGAGACAAAATCTTTTTAAAACAAGAATTCTTGGCTGGGAGCGGTGGCTCAAGCCTGTATCCCAGCTCTTTGGGAAGCAGATCACCTGAGGTCAGGAGTTCGATCAACATGGTGAAGCCCTGTCTCCACTAAAAACACAAAATTAGCCAGGCATGGTGGCGCATGCCTGCAATCCCAGCTACTTGGGAGGCTGAGGCAGGAGAATCACTTGAACCCAAGGGACAGAGGTTGCAGTGGACCGAGATCGCACCATTGCACTCCAGCTTCGGCAACAGAGCAAGACTCCATCTCAAAAAAACAACAAAAAAAGAAGTCTGTAACACGAAATCACAGCTAGATAGGAGGAATAACTTCTAGTGTTCTGTAATACTGTAGGGTGACAATAGTTAACAATAATTTGTTGTATATTTTCAGAGAGCTGGAAGAGAGGATTTTCAAGGTTCCCAACATAAAGAAATGATTGTCTGAGGTGATCGATTTGCTAACTACCCTAAATGGGTTAGTATACATTTTACACATGTAAGGAGATAGTACATTGTACCCCATAAATGTATATAATTATGTGTTAATTAAAAACTAATAATAAATAAATTGGAAGCATTTTTGATAAAGGAAAAAATAGGAAGCTCATAGAAAGAAGAAATATTACCTTGGTTGGGGAAAAAAGTTGGAAATCACAGGTTTAATGAAATAAACAGTAGCAGTGATGCCATAAGAACCCAACAGGCACACCAGGATTGGAGGGGCAGAAAGGGATGTTCTCATTCCACATATCTTTTTTTCTTAATTTTTTGAGACAGCCCAGGCTGGAGTGCATGATCTCAGCTCTCTGCAACCTCCAACAGGCTCAAGCAGTTCTCCTGCCTCAGCCTCCCAAGTAGCTAGGACTACAGGCGCATGCCACCACACCCAGCTTATTTTCGTATTTTTTGTAGAGAAGGGTTTCACCATGTAGGCCAAGCTGGTCTTGAACTCCTGACCTCAGGTGATCCACCCACCTCGGCCTCCCAAAGTGCTGGGATTACAGGTGTGAGCCACTACACCAGGTACATATATATATATATAGAGAGAGAGAGAGAGAGAGCGAGAGAGAGAGAGAGAGAGAGACAGCATCTCACTCTGTTATCCACGCTAGAGTACAGTGGTGCAATCAAAGCTCACTGCAGCCTCAACCTCCAGGGCTCAAGTGATCTTCCCACCTCAGCCTCCCGAGTAGTTGGGACCACAGACATGTACCACCACGCCCTGCTAACATTTTTATTTTTTATAGAGATGGGGGGTATCACTATGTTGCTCAGACTGGTCTTGAACTCTTGAACTCAAGTGATCCTCCTGCCTTGGCCTCCCAAAGCGCTGGGATTACAAGCGTGAACCACCATACCCAGCTGTTCTGAAGAATTTATTTGTACTTTCTTAATCATGTTTTCGGATACAAGACTTATTTGGGGCACACTTCTTGAAAACGTGTATATGTGGCTTTCATGAGATGTTGTATAAAATAGTGGCTCAGATCTCAAGCTTTGGTTTGAGTCTTGACCTTCTGGGTTGAGCCTGTTTTCTTATCTGTAAAATGGAGCGAGTCTTACTTTGTGAGGTTGTTTGAATGCTTGACATTTGGCGGACAGCACTGTTGTTATTCAAAAGCTAAATGCGTTTCCTGGAAAATCCTTTTGCAGCCATCCAGTGGGACCAGTGTTTTCACTGCCCTGAGAAAGGCAGGAGTTAAAGGAAGTAGCCAGAAGTGGGAACGCTGAATGGCATCTCCACAAATGCCTGCTCAGGCCCTTGAAGGGGCTGCAGAATGTGCCCAGAGCAGGGTCAAGGTGGGGACGGAGGGGAAACTAGACGAGCGGGACAAGCCAGCGGGTTGGCTTTGGAGTGGCCTCTCAGGCATGCAGGGGTGTCAGGTGGCATTGGACTTGATTCTGGTGACCCGCACATCCAAGAAGGATGGAAGGCATGGCCAACAAGGAGCCTAGAGGCAGGCAGGGCAGAAATCCGTTAGGGCAGCCTCCTTCTATGCCGAAGTTGTTTTCAACTTAACCCCTAGGGAGCAAGTGCTGAAAGCAGCCAGGCGTTGGCTGAGAGAGTCCCCTTCCTGAGGCTGGAGCAGGGAAGAGTCATAGCCTTGAGACTAGGGTTAAAAGTCTGCACTCCAAGCCATGCAATACTTTCCACCATGTGCCCATAATGGCTTCCTACTGCAAGCCCCTGTCCACCTCTTCAGCCACGTTCTGACGCCACATGGGCAGGTTGGAAGTGCTGGGGACTCAACACATCCGGGAGCAGCCCTCAGTCATAAAGGATGGGAACTGGAGGATAAATACCCCAGCTCCTTCTCCCTATGGGTGCGTTCTGCACCATCCCTGAAGTTCCTACAGGACTGAACCCAAAACGCACAGTGAAACCATCTCACCAAGGCACCCTTCATTGAGTCCTTCCTTTCTCGATGTCTCATTTCCCCACCAGTGCTGCCTGGGATGGCCTCCCAGACAAACTTCAAAAGACACTCGTATCTTTGCTTGATCTCTGCATCTGGAGAATCCAAATGTAATCAACAGCCGAGCATCTCTCTTTCGAAAGCGGGAACACACCGTACCATTGTCTTGTTCTCAGCTTAGGGGGACATGGCTAAAATTTCAGGACGACAGGGAAAATTGTGTTTAATAGTTTGCTGCACGCCATGTACAATGTGCATTCATATGTAAGTCATGGTTTCTCAAGCTTAGCCCTACTGACGTTTTGGACTAGATGCTTCTTTGGGGTGAGGGGCTCTCTTGTGCACTGTAGTATGTTTAACAGCATCCCTGGCCTCCTCTCACTTGTGGTTCCCAGCTCATTAGGAAAAATGTGTTTCCAGACACTGTCAAATGTCACCTGGGGGGAAAACTGCCCCTAGTTGAAAACCACTGACATAAATCATCTGACGTCATTTGGGCATAAACAGAAATCCAAAGAAGGATGACGGCGGTGATTAGTGATGATGGCAATGGTGACGATGACATTGCCAAAAGTGAAAGTGGAATATAACAACACAACATTCAAGTGACATCACCACACTCGCTCAGATGCTCACGGTGAACCTGGAATTAGAATCCTGGAATCTCTCTGCCTGCCTCACCTCATCCCCAGAGCTGATGACATTGACCAGGAGTATGAAGCCGGATTCGCAGACAAGAAATTTCAGAAAAACCACATGCCCTCCATGGAAGTGACAAAGCTGAGAATCAAACCCAGGCCTTCTGATTTCCAAGCCAGTGTGCTCTTCCCGGCACATTGCCTCATTCCGTCTTACGGAAAACAAAGAGTTGTGGTGTGGTTTTAAAATGAAAGTTATTTGCACCTTTGAAGATGCTGCTTCTGCATTTTGGTTATTGAAGTGAAAGACAGAATAAAGCCAAGATGCACCTTGTCTGTAAACTACGTTACCCACGGATCAGCTGTGAAGTCGGCTTAAGGAGTAGATCAGCCATCTACCACATTTCACACTAGTCTAATCCAGCACTTTCTTGAACAATTGATGTTTTCATGGTACTCAGAGCTAAAGAGGCCCTTCCCTACCACAGGCCCAAAGCTGACATCAGTCCCACTATTTTTGCTATCAAGTAGATTCTCTGGTGGGCTCTTTCATACCTTAGCATTTATTGAGCACCTTCTGTGTGCAAGAAAAGGTGGCAACTCCAGAATTTCAATATAGCAGGGGTCTAGGGGCTTCAATCTAGTTAAAAACTGTCGGGGAGTAGGAGGAGTCTGGGAATTTTGTCTTGAAGCTATGTGTGCAAAACAAGCAGATAGGTTTTCTTTGAAGAAGATGTTTTGGGAGTGGCATAGAGGAAACTGATGAAAATCAGTGGGGCAATCAAAATCTCCCTAAGCCACTCCTTGGAGCAACTTTACATGAGGAACTGTGAGAGGTACGATGGAAGGTATTGGGGCGAATAAAAATACAATCCCTGCCTCCCAGAAGCAAACTTTCAGCACCTTTCTTTGTGTTTCTGTGGTTTTGTCCTGACCACCTGAAACACCCACGTAGGTAGTCGCCACCTCACCTCCCTACTCCCAGACTAGCAGCAAACGCCACTGTTGGCCACTGGGTGACGCTATCAGCAGGGAGGGCCACTGTCAGGCTGCGTCAGTTTCAGGAACTCTGCTCAGGGCCGGTCCCTGGAATACCACCCCTCCATCATTGAATTGCTCAGTCATGCAGTTCCTGTATAAAACCCTTCAGTGTCTCCCCATCGCCTGCAGGATGATGTCCAAGCGTCTAAGCTTGGTTCTTTAAGCCCTTCGTGGTCTAATCCCTGCAGAGCTCTGTGGCTCCTATGCCTATCCCATGCCCCAGGCACACTGACCACTGGGGAAATTCTTTCGGGAACCACAGCCCTACTCCTTTCTTCCCTCTGTCTTCTCCCCACCATGTATTGTTTTGTTTTGTGAAATGGGTTCTCGCTCTGGTTGTCCAGGCTGGAGTACAGTGGCACAATCATAGCTTGCTGTAGCCTCAAACTCCTGGGCTCAAGCGATCCTCCTGCCTCAGCCTCCAGAGAAGCTAGGACTATAGAGGTACACCGCCATACTGGAATCACTGTTTTTTGTTGTTGTTTTGTCTCTCTTTGTTGACCAGAATGCTCTTGAACTCCTGACCTCAAGCTAGCCTCCCACCTCAGCCTCCAAAAGTGCTGGGATTACAGGTGTAAGCCACTGCAGCGGAGCCCCTACTCTCTGTTTATCTGACTTGAGGTCCCCTACTTTTTCTTGAGGCTTCAGACCAACAAGCATGACTTACTCCAGGAGGGCTTCCATGATGCCCCCAATCTGAGTTTGTCTTACTCTTTCTGTCCTTGCTTTGATCATAACTCCTGCCACGATCCCTGGCTTACAAATCTAGATAGATCACTACCCCGGGACGCTTCTGAGTGCAACACAGTGCCTGGCTCATAGTAGATGCTTTAAAAAAATGTTGGGAAGGAGACAAGAAAATGAGAAAGACATGAGAGAGAGAGAAGACAGAGAGGGAAAGAAGAAGAAAGAAAAGAAAGGAATGTGCGTTTATATCTGTCCGTGATCGATGAAGCCAAAGGTGAATTATCTGGCATTCTTTCAATCAGAGATCAATTTTATCTGGCATGTCTAAGAGGGCACACATTTCTGTGGTATATTGAAGTGAATTCTGTATTATTGACTGTCCATTGTGGTTTAATTATTTAGTGTCAAGGCACTTTCTTGCACTGCAGTCTTTGAAAATGTGTCATCCTTTAACGGTCTGAATGGTGATGGGTTTGAACATATCTCATAAATAAGGTGCCTCCATCCCACCCTCTGCCCTACCCTTAAACATCATGGATAACTCGGTTGACTTTGAGGAATTTGCCCCATGATAAATGGAAAGATCACTTCACCTTATATGAAAATGTAAGTTGTCATTAGCAAGCTGTCAGCATGTTCTGCATTGAAGAAGAAGGAAAGACGCGGGTCACAGCCCCGGCCTGCAGCCTGGTGCTACACAGCATTGTCACCTAAGAAATGGTTGCTGATAATGAGAGTTCTGAAGGTGATTCTTCTTACAATGCAGCGTTTGACTTTGCAATGAGTCCCGTGCAAGCAAGACCATGGCATCAAGGTGTCTTCAGAAACCCAGTTCACTTACAAATCTCTGTGTCACATTTGCAGTCTATGCGCCAATCCTACCTCCAGCCTGGGGGTAAGACGTAGTCTGGGGCCTGACACATAGTCTGCCTTAAGAAACTGTGGATTGCCTGAAAAAGTTAATCAAGGGTTTATTGAATGCCCGTAGTCTGTTTCACATGACTCTTCCTCTTCTCTCTGCCCTCCAAGCCTGAATCTGAGCAACAGTGACATCTTGACCATCTACGATGGTGACGAGGTCATGCCCCACATCTTGGGGCAGTACCTTGGGAACAGTGGCCCCCAGAAGCTGTACTCTTCTACGCCAGACCTAACCATCCAGTTCCACTCGGACCCTGCTGGACTCATCTTTGGAAAGGGCCAGGGATTTATCATGAACTACATAGGTAGGTGTCTCATCTGGTCCATTCATTTTTACTTTGTGTTTAGATGCATGTTAAGGTGGTTTCCTCTAGGTTGTCTGGAGGTTTCGTTCTACACTGATTTTTCATTGTATTGGCACAGTCGTGTTTAAGAGCCTAGGATCTCTTGTCAGAAGGACCAGGGTTTGAGCCCTAGCACTGTGAGCGAATGTCTGTGTGGCTTTGGGAAGGTTACTGAACCTCTCTGAGCCTTCCTTTGGTCATCTGTAAAATGGGAATAGTGATACTATTCCACAAGGTTGATATCAAGATTTAGCAGGCAGTGCCTCATAACTTACAAAAGTCCTCATGTTTCATTTGTAGTCAGCAGAGATCCTGTTGTCAGGTTTCATGTGTGGCCAGCTGAGATCTTATATCAACACACCTCCCAATTTGGGAAACTTTTCAAACATTGCCTTCACCTTCTGCCTGAACTGAAGCTCAGCTCTCCTTTAAGGCCTCTTCTTTTCCTGTAGCCTCACTGAACAAGAACAATCTTCCTCTCCCACTTCATGCACTCCAGGAGCTACAGATGCAAGAGATGTCTTTTCTGACCCTCAATGTGGCTGCCAAACCATGTTTCTCCTGCTCATCCTAAGACAAATAAAACAAAAAAACAACCTGCTATCAAATTCAAGCTAAGCTCACACACTCCCATAACCTCTCCTGTACTTCCATCCAATCACACTCTTCCCTTCTCATTCCCCACCCTGCAACTCTCCCTCATTCATGATTCTCTCCACCACCCAGCCCTGTTCAACCTTTAAACACTAGAGGGTCCCAGACTCTGTCCTGGACTGTATCCTCTCTTCCAGCTAGACTCATTCCCTCCATGCCTTGATCTGATCCCATGGATTTAAACAATACTGATATCGATTGACCGGCTCGTACTTACAACCTTGACTTTAAACTCCAAATCCAACTATCTAACTCCCTGCCAACTCCTCCCTTCCCTCCATCCAGGAGACATCTCAGATTTAACATGGCCAAACAGAATTTCTTTCCCTACCTACTACCACCACTACCCAACAGCACCACCTGCTACCTGCCAATTCTAGGAAATGAGACAACTCTCCTGGTTTCTCTGGCTGCCTCCACCTTCCTTGTCCCCATGTCCAATCCATCCTCTCAACTCCACTTTTACAATATGCCTCAAATCCAAGCACGTGTCCCCATCTTTCTATGGCCACCACTCTAGCCTGAACTACCAACATTCCCAGATATCAAGGAACTGGGACACCATGAAGTCCCACTGATCCCAGCCCCAAGCAAGAGACTTGCACTAACAGACAAACTGGTCCAGCCCTGTCGTGTCCCAGCAGAAGAAACCCTGGACAAGCAAGGATGAAGCATCGATCATCAGGGACAGAGCTGAGCTCCCATCCATGCTTCCTCACCCCAGCTCCAAAGTTTCCTCCACCCACAATGTTTTGGGCAGCAGTGGAAAACCTAGGAGACATAAGAGGGTAATTAAGACCCAACGTCCTTTGACATCTGGAAGAATGAGTGGTTGCACTCCAAGAATTTCAATGGGTAGGATTCAGCCGGTGATTAGGGAACATGTTTGCACTTCCCAGGAATTAGATTCGCATCTTGATTGCCAGGGTGGAGCAGAGAAAAGGAGAATTTATCCCACCCGGCCCTCTGCCGCCACCACTACCACTGAAGACCCCGTAGTTGGAGCAAGATTCCTTGTCTTTGGTCCTTTCTTCCCCTTCACTTAAAGAATTGTCCATCTCTAACTAAGTTGATGCAGAAATAATCACAGATTTGGGAATTTCAATTTGCAAAAGCCGCGATTACTTCTGTGCCATCCTAATAATATGAATTGTCCTCTCTGTACCAGCGTTTGCACCTAAAAAACAAGCTACCCCCTTGACCACGGACTGTCTGAAGAAGCCTCATACATACAAACACACATTCCTTGTTTTTTTATTTCCAGATGGCGAACATTTTTCATCCCCGCCTGCTACATGTCCACCTCTCAGAGAGGCTAACACAAGTATTGATCTTCTTTTTTATGTTTCTCAGGGGCCTTTTTACCTTTGATTGTGCTGCTAAATATTTTCAGAGTGTTATTGCTACAATTTCTTGTGGGTTCCCGGCTCTTTTCTGGGCAGTACCCCGGGCTTCAGGGGATAACTCATGTTGGCTGTCCAGGCAATGTACCCTCCAGACTCAGCTGCCGTTGGAGGAAGTCTCTGCTCTTCTGGTTTCTGCCTCTCTCCTTAGACGTTCTCTGCATCTCCACTGAAAGATGAGGTCATGGTTCTGCTCCTTTATCTCCTCTGATGCCCAAGTCAGTATTCTAAACCTGCATTCAGCTTGATGACATGATGGCAAAAAAAAAAAAAAAAAAAAAAATCTGACTCTATCCAAAGCTGATCAAGCTTCATCAGAAAGTCTGGGCAATGTTCAGTTTGGCAACATCTTGAAGAAGAAGTGTTCTTGTTAATCGAAGTTGAAAGTTTGTGTGATTTGTGTGACAACTTACAGTTGGCAAGCACTTTAACATACATTATTTTATTTCATCTTCAAATGCATTATCTCCATTTTCCAGAGGATTTGGTTCATTAAAAAATCCCTTGACACCTCCTATATATGCTAGGCTCTGCAAACCAGGACATAGGGATGAATAGAATATTCCCCCTACCCTTAAGATATTAGTGGAAATGAGAAAGGCGGTCCCATTATAGACAATATCAAGATCACAAGCTGGGGCTGTGGGAGAAGCAAGCAAAGGAGTGCTGAGAATGCTTTTCAAAGATACACAGCTTGGCTAATTTGGGTAACAAAAAAGAGAGAACAGTTCCTGATTGTTATTTCTCTTAAACACACAGTCAATTTTACAAGAATGGCAAATAGACCGCTTTAGCTAATTGTGATGCCAGTCAATTGCTTACTACTTATGTTGAAGACCATGTTGCAAAAAAACTCCAAGGAGGCCATCCCTAAAGACAGTGGCAAAGAATGTCATGATCGATTAGCGATGCCTGCCACGGGCATGGGAAAGGTATTTGCTATTCTGGGTCTAGATTTTACCATACACAGATGCAACTCCCATTCAGTGGACGCATCAGATGGTAGGGTCAGGGGTTTCTGTGGTCACTAGAGAATTCTGAAACTCCTATATTGACCTAAATGCCTAAGCCCAGCTCTGGAAGGTGGCCAAAGTCAATCTGCTGTGATTGCAATTAGAGCCTTCCACAGGAAGACTCTGGGCATATGTGGTTCTAGAATGTGAATTCTACCTCCCAGAATTCACGTTTGAACAGAGAGATGCAAAGGCCCATTCTGTTCACTGTTTCCTGTTCTTTGCCCACTGCCTATGGCCAAATGCATGGGAGGGAAGGGATTAAAAAACAGAGATGAGTAACCAGTGCTTTATGAGAAGACAGTGATTGTTTGCTGTGTGTTTATTCTAAGATAATAATTAAGCTCCATATTGTAAATCAACTCCAATTAAATGACAGTGGCTCCCTGGAGTGCTGTTTGGAGGACTGGGGGGTTTCAGCTCAATTCAGACAGAGAGGGCTGTGCTTGATTAGTGATGTCTGCGATGAGCATGACATGGTAGATGGTGGTATGTATTCAGTTCATTTGTGCATTTCTGTTGCACAAAAATTGACCACGAGACTGAAACCATGACTTCAGACCCCTGTATTCTTAGTGTTTAATAAGGTGCTCATAATATCTCAGTCAAACAAACAAATGAATCCATCTAACTCATCTTAGTGTTTACACAGCCCTGTCAAATTCTGCATGTTATTTAACTTTCACATTGCCCTTTGGGGTAGACAGTGTCATAATTCTTGACTCCACTCTGCAGATGAGAGCAATGAGGCTTAGAGCAGTTCATTAGCGTGACCGGAGTCACACCACTTCTTTAAAAAAGAAAGAAGAGTAGAAAAGAAGTCTTCCAACTTCTAGGGCAGTTTTCTAATTCTTACTAAAGTTAACAAGGGCTCATGGGGACAGACCATTCCAGAATCTCCACTTGGGGTGCTTGGTAAAGAAAAAAAAATGCATGTTCCTGAATCAGGGTCCCTGGGGTACAGACCCTGGAATCTGAAGAACAGGAAGGTTATAGGGTAGTTTTCTAATTCTCAGCAAAGTTAACAAGGGTCCATGGGGACAGAACATTCCAGAAACCTCTACTTAAGGTGCTTGGTAAAAATGTATGTTCCTGAATGAGGGTCCCTGGGGTACAGGCCCTCGAATCTGAAGAACAGGAAGGTTAAGTGACTTAGCCAAGGCCACCCAGTTAGTAAACAGTGAGGACAAGATTTAAGCCAAGCTTCTTCTCCATCATGGCAGCAACTGAGAAATTACAAACGCAGAGAGTGCCACCAAGGAGACAGGAGGTCCCACGGGAGTGTGCAGCTGTGGTGGCCCATATTGAAAAGTCAGACAAGCAAGCCTTTCTCTGTCTCAAAGCATTTGGCTCAAGGCGGACCACATTTCTGGTGTCTGCTCCCATTTCTCCCCTTTCATCCGCAGTCTGAGCATTTGCAGCTGTGTCCCAAATCCAGGGTTTGGCTGATTTTTCAGAGGCCTAAAAATAGAGGCTCCTGTCCCCCCACCAAGCAATTCTCCAAGCTATTTTCTTACCCTTCTTGTTGCAGACACCCATGAGATCTCCTTTCCCCAAATAAAATCATGATGAAATCCCGGGAAAAGCCATTGCTTGGTTCTCAGAATGACTCTCCTGCAGACAGCGGAGGTGCTCTGCTTTCCCCAGAAGCACATAAGAACTGCAAATTAATTATACAACATAATTAGCTCGCGCCTCCAAATCTGTGCAGTGGGCACTTTGAAGCAAGAATAGAAATGGTTTGCCATGCATTGCTACCTTAGTAACAAGAGTTTGTAGGAGAAAACAGAACAATTACAGAGAAAGACACAGTAATAAGCTGTTGGTAGTATTTTCTGGAGTATGCTTCATGTTCACTGATGAGATACGATTGGATTTGAAGAATATACCAACAGTTATTTTTATTTGCTTTTGTTAAATTTCTTTTTTATTCTTTTCAGACAGGATCTCACTCTGTCACCCAGCCTGGAGTGCAGTGATGCAATCATAGCTCACTGGACTCAAGCAATCCTCCCACTTTAGCCTCCTGAGTAGCTGGGACTACAGACACGTGCCACCATGCCTGGCTTATGTTTTTAGTTTTATTGCTGTTGTTGTTTCAGAGATGGTGGGGGAGGGGTCTCCCTATATTGTCCAAGCTGATCTCAAACTCCTAGGCTCAAGCAATCCTCCTGCCTTGGCTTCCCAAAGTGCTGAGATTATAGACATGAGCCACGGTGCCCAGCTTATTTTTATTTTGATAGCTAATTGCTTCTCTTAATGCATATTACAAATGCATATATTATGTATTCACCAAACTCATGGATGTATAGATATTCTTAGGGTGAAGCTGAGCCTGTTAGTGACCTATTGCCATAGATTATACTCCAAGTCAGCAATAAACATTTATCATCTCACAGTTTCTCTGGGTGAGAAAATCAGGAGCAGCATGAATTGGATGGCTTTATCCTGGGGTCTCTCATGAGGCTGCCGTCATGATGCCAGCCAGAGCTGCAGTCATCCGAAGGCTTGATGGGCACTGGATGATGAACTTCCAAATGGCTCACACATGTGGTTGCCAAGTCAATGCCAGCTGTTGACAGAAGACCTCAGTTTCTCTTCATGTGGGTCTCTCTGGGGGGCTGCTTGAGCATCCTCACAATATGGTAGCTGCTTCCTCCAAAGTGAGTGATTCAACAGAGAGCAAGGAGAGACCTTTGAGGTTATGACCTAACCTCCAAAGCCACCCCGGGCCACTTTTGCAATCTCCTATTCAGTGTTGATGTGGACTCCACGAGAGTGTAAATTCTCCCACGCACAGTGGCTCGTGCCTGTAATCTCAACATTTTGGGAGGCCCAGGTGGTAGGATTGCTTGAGCCCAAGATTTCAAGACTAGCCAGGTGACATAGCAAGACCTCATCTCTACAGAAAAAAAAAAAAAAAAGCCAGGCCATGGTGGTGAATGTCTGTGGTCCCAGCTACTTGGGAGGCCGAGGTGAGAGGATCACTTGAGCCCAGGAGTTTGAGACTATGAAGAGCTGTGATCACACCCTCGCACTCCAGCCTGAGCAACAGAGACCCTGTCTGTGAAAATAATCATAACAGTAATAAATGAAAAACAAAAAGAAAAAAAAATTTTAAGTGTGTAGACTCTCGGAGGTGAGAGTCAAGTGACGTCTGATAAGCAGCCACCACAGTGAGGCAGGTGCCGTTATAATTATGATTCCCTCACGAAAGGTCAAGAAATCTGAGTTGCAGAGTCGAGAAGTGATTGTCTCCCAGTCACACCGTCAGTAAGTGGCAGAGCTAGGATTCTGTCTGACTCGAAATCCCAAGCTGGTTTCACCAAACCAGGAGAATGTTCAGTGAGTTCAGTGGCCACAGAGAGAGGGGACCATAAAGTCTCACCGTGGAGGAGTCCTTGCTGGTGACGCGATTTTGGAAGCGTGTTGCTCATTTCTAGAGCCTTTTTCTTCTCTTCGCTCATTCCTCAAGCCTTCATAAAAGGAGGCCCCGATAACAAGACCTCGTCCCCCATCTAAGGCTGACGTTTCTCTTTTGAAGAGGTGTCAAGGAATGACTCCTGCTCGGATTTACCGGAGATCCAGAACGGCTGGAAAACCACGTCTCACACGGAGCTGGTGCGGGGAGCCAGAATCACCTACCAGTGTGACCCTGGCTACGACATCGTAGGGAGTGACACCCTCACCTGCCAGTGGGACCTCAGCTGGAGCAGTGATCCCCCATTTTGTGAGAAAAGTAAGAGTGGTTTTGTTTCCTTCCTCCGGGTCCCTGGGTGGCAAATCCCCTGTAGGGGTCTTTTTTGGGCTGGTGCAGTGGAGCTGTTTAATGTAGAATCTGGACTCCCCCTCCCCAACCAAATCGTGGGCATTGCCTACAAATGTCATTTTACAGCCTTCAGTGGGATCTCAGACTCAGGTGCCTTCAGAAACCTGGCCCTTAATGTAAATGAGTGAGATAAGCTGGTGTGAGACATTAGGGGCTGGTGTGAACTGCCGTGGATGTAGTCTGGTGAAAAAGAAAATTTGGCTTGGTGCAGTGGCTCATGCCTGTAACCCTAGTGCTTTGGGAGGCTGAGGCGGGAGGATCACTTGAGCCCATGAGTTTGAGACCAGCCTGGGCAATGCAGTGAGACCCCATCTCTTAAACAAAATAATAATAATAAACATAAAAATTAGCTGGGTGTGGTGGCACACACCTCTACTCCTAGTTACTCAGGAGGCTGAGACAGGAGGATTGCTGGAGCTCAGGAGTCTGAGCCTATGCCCTTTAGCCTAGGTGACAGAGCAAAACCCTGTTGAGAAGCGGGGTGGGGAAAGAGAGAAAGAAAGAGAGAGAGAGAGGGAGGGAGAGAGGAAGAGAAAGAGGGAGGGAGGGAGGGGAAAAGGAGGAAAGGAAAGAGGGGAAAAAGGAGGGAAGAAGGAAAGTGGGAAGGAAGGAAGGAAGAAGGAGGCCGATCCATTTTTACAAACTTCCTGCATCCACTTTTTTTCAGCTCAGAAATGTGGATGTCTTTTCATGTCACTCAAGTTGTCCACTTTATTCTCTTTTAATTGGTTTATTGTTTTCCTTTTATCTGCATTGATTCTTTAATGTGAAAAGTAATGAACGGTTATTTTACTGTATTCCAGCACTGCAGAGAAAACAGTGAAGGCTCCCCCTCACTGTTCCCCTTAGCAGTTGCTCAGAATTTCACAGGATGGCTATTCCATTGTATGTAACTCTTCCCCCATTAAAACTGTTTGCAATGTTACCTTTTTAAAAAAAATGTTACAATTAATAGTGCCATGTGCAACCTCATGCATAGGTCTTTGGACCCTGATGAAAATTATTTGGCAAATTCATATATATAGAGAGAGAGAGACAAGGTCTCATTCTGTTGCCCTGGCTGGAGTGCTGTGGGGCCATCATGGCTCACTGCAGCCTTGACCTCCCGGGCTCAAGCGATCCTCTCACCTCAGCCTCCTGAGTAGATGGAGCAACAGATGTATGCCACCATGACCCGTTAACTTTTGTATCTTCTGTAGAAACCGGATCTCGTTATGTTGCCCAGGCTGGTCTCGAACTCCTGAGCTCAAGAGATTCATCCACCTCAGTCTTGCCTTTCAAGTCCTGGGATTACAGGCGTGAGCCACTGCTACCCACCTCTTTGGGAAAATTCTTTTTTTTTTAATTTTTTCCTTTTATTTATTTTATTACATTTTAGGTTTTGGGGTACATATGAAGAGCATGCAAGATTGTTGCATAGGTACACACGTGGCAGTGTGATTTGCTGCCTTCCTCCCCATCACCTACATCTGGCATCTCTCCCCTTGCTATCTCTCCCCAGCTCCCCACCCCCCACCGCCCCTCCCCTATTTCCCCCCAACTGACCCCAGTTTGTAGTGCTCCCCTCCCTGTGTCCATGTGTTCTCATTGTTCAACACCCACGGGAAAATTCTTAAAAGAGGATTTAAATTCAAGGCTATTTTATCCTGGCCACCTTTGACAAACAAAAGATACATTATTTTCCAAAAAGGGAAAGAAATGTGTTAGGAAACTTTCTGGATCATTCTGTAATTCTCAGCAAACCCATGGTCATCCAGAGGTCTGACGTCTACCTGGTCTGGTTTCATCCTGCGTAGTTATGTACTGCACTGACCCCGGAGAGGTGGATCACTCGACCCGCTTAATTTCGGATCCTGTGCTGCTGGTGGGGACCACTATCCAATACACCTGCAACCCCGGTTTTGTGCTTGAAGGGAGTTCCCTTCTGACCTGCTACAGCCGTGAAACAGGGACTCCCATCTGGACGTCTCGCCTGCCCCACTGCGTTTGTGAGTCTTGTTTATTGAATGGGGCCCTCAGTAGGTAGAAGCAGATTCACTTCCTGTGGTTCACGATGGAAGGCTGGGCTGCTAGGAGGAGGCACTCTATTTTGGGACAGGGGCTTTTATTATTATTACTACGACACAACAGTACCTAACAGATTGGGTGTACATATACTGTGACATTTACGGTAAATGTATCATGCATTGCTCTAAGTCTTCTACCAAATTTCACTCTTTCTTCCTCAAGTAACCCTGGGAGCATGATATCATTGGGGGTTTTTTGTTTGTTTGTTTTGTTTTGTTTTGTTTTTGAGATGGAGTCTCACTATGTCACCCAGGCTAGAGCGCGGTGGCGCCATCTTGGCTCACTACAACCCTTGCCCACCCCCACCCCTAGGTTCAAGCGATTCTCCTGCCTCAGCCTCCCAAGTAGCTGGAATTACAGGTGTGCACCACCACGCCCAGCTAATTTTTGTGTTTTTAGTAGAGACAGGATTTAACCATGTTGGCCAGGCTGGTCTTGAACTCCTGACCATTAGTGACCCACCTGCCTCGGCCTCCCAAAGTGCTGGCATTACAGGTGTGAGCCACGACACGCAGCCTCATTGGTTTCATTTTAAGAAGATGATACTATTCTGGATGTGGTGGCTCACACCTGTAATCCCAGCACTTGGGAGGTCAAGGTAAGCAAATCACTTGAGACCAGCCTGGGCAACATGGTGAAACCCCATCTGTACCAAAAATTATGTGTGTGTGTGTATATATATATATATATATATATATATGCACACACATATATATACACACACACACACACACAGAGAGAGAGAAATTACCTGGTCATGACAGTGTGCACTTGTTGTCCCAGCTGCTCAGGAGGCTGAGGTGGGAGGATTGCTTGAACCAAGAGGTCAAGGCTATAGTGAGCTGTGATTGTGTCACTGCACTCTAGCCTGGGTGGCACAGCAAGACCCTGCCACAAGAAAAAAAAAAAAAGAAGGAGAAGAAGATACTATTTCAAAGCTATCCAGGGATTCTGATGTACAACGAGCATTCTCAGTCACTGCGTAAGGAAAGCATAAAGTTATATGGAAGGAGCAGAACCTTACACGGTATTTTGGGGGTTGGAAACTGTCCACTGCACTAATATTTTAAATTATTGTGTTATGAACAGCTCCATTAGGAATATAGCCAGCTCAAATCCAGAAGCCACACTGAGGTCTGGACAGTGTTAACGAACCAAGAATTTAACTCTGGGGGTCCGTGGGGAAGAAAAGAAAAACTAGAATTCCTGTAAGTTGATTATAAATTCCCCTGCATCTGATGTGAGTAACACTGTGTACAATTTATAGACTTGGCCATCTCCTATAGTGGCTATGTTCTGTGACTTCTCACAACTACCTAAAACAGGCTTCACAAATCTTGCTGACCACGCTAACAAGCATCTCTGCAATTTACATGGGCAAAAGCTATCACTGCAGAAAGGCAACCAGAAAGCAAGGAAGTCCTTATCCGTTTTCACTGGCTAGGCTGATACTTACTGAGCACTTCATCATTCTAAGAATGGCGCATGCATTAACTCTTTTATTCCTGACAGGAAAATAAAAATGGAGATATCTGTCACTTGTCATTGAAGGCAGAGCACAGCCAAATTCAAACTCACAGGAGACCTTCCTCTCTGCTCTATTCATCAGCCAGCCAAAGCCAAGTTCCCACTTGCTAGTTCATAAATTCAGCTTCCTCGGCTCACAGAAGGGCTTTACTCTACAGACCCCAAAAGAATGAAGATTTTTAGGCCCACAGCACTTGCTTCATAGATTTCCCTTACCATCTGATCCTATTCTTGTGAGAGGGAGATTTCTATTTCTGTGTTCTTCTCTTCTCAAAAAGGGAGACTTTATTATTCTGTTTCCACCAGTAACAGGGATTCTTGGACCGCACAGCCCTGTGTCTCCATCTGTCTCTCTTATTTATTTATTTTTTATTTTTTATTTTTTTTTGACAGAGTCTTATTCTGTCGCCAGGCTGGAGTGCAATGGTGCGATCTCAGCTCACTACAACCTCCGCCTCCCAGGTCCAAGTGATTCTCCCGCCTCAGCCTCCCTAGTAGCTGGAATCACAGGCACGCACCACCACACACAGCCAATTTTTGTATTTTTAGTAGAGACGGGGTTTCACCATGTTGGCCAGGATAATCTTGATCTCTTGACCTCGTGATCCGCCCACCTCAGCCTCCCAAAGTGCTGGGATTACAGGCATGAGCCACCGCGCCCGGTCTCTCCTTCTGTCTCTTCAGTCAGAGTTCCAGAATTTCAGAGCTGAAGGGAATCTGAGAGATAAAATGTAAGTGCAGGGTGACCTAGACATGAAATGCAACTCCCTCCGTTGTACAGATAATAACAATGGTTACTTATTGGATGTATAAGACACATTGCTAAGCACACTATACATATCTCTAAACATATGGGTTTTGTGTATGTGTATGTGCATATATAACGTGTGTACATATGTGTCTATATATGCATATATATAGTGTGTATTTATATGTATATATACTATATATAGTGTGTATACATATGTGTTTATATATGCATATACCCATATATTAAGGAAACTGATGTTCAGAAGGAAGTACAGATAACAAGAGTTATCACTCACTGAATGTGTAAGACACATTTTTAGACACATTATATATATATATATGTGAATGTATGTGTGTGTGTATTTATACACATGCTAACCCTAGCCCCTTCACCATAGCCACACTTTGTCCCCAAACCCCAGAACCTTGGGCCAAGTACACATTGGTTGGTTCCTGTTACCTATCCCCAAAAAGATATGTCAAAGTCCGAACCCATGGTATCTGTGACTGCGACCTCGATTGGACACAGCGTCTTCAATGTCCTAACCCAGTATCTGTAACTTCGACCTTGACTGGACACAGCATCTTCAATATCCTAACCCACGATATCTGAAACTGTGACCTTGATTGGAAATAAGGTCTTTGAACTCCTAACCCACGGTATCCGTAACTGCGACCTTGATTGGACACAGCGTCTCCAATGTCCTAACCCACAATATCTGTAACTGTGACCTTTATTGGAAATAAGGTCTTGGAACTCCTGACCCACAGTATCTGTAACTGTGACTTTGATTACAAGCAATGGGGAAAGGATTCCCTATTTAATAAATGGTGTTGGGAAACCTGGCTAGCCATATGCAGAAAGCTGAAACTGGATCCCTTCTTTATACCTTACACAAAAATTAACTCTAGATGGATTAAAGTTTTAAACATGAGACCTAACACCATAAAAACTCTAGAAGAAAACCTAGGCAATACCATTCAGGACACAGGCATGGGCAAGGACTTCATGACTAAAACACCGAAAGCAATGGCAACAAAAGCCAAAATTGACAAATGGGATCTAATTAAACTAAAGAGCTTCTGCACAGCAAAAGAAACCATCATTAGAGTGAACCAGCACCAACAGAATGGGAAAAAATTTTTGCAATCCACCCATCAGACAAAGGGAGTGGGCATAGCATCTTTGAAGTCCTAACCCACAGTATCTGTAACTGAACTAGATTGGAAATAGAATACTTGCAGATGTGATCAAATTGAGGACATAGTTAAGATGGGTGTTGATCCAATGATTGACGTTCTTGTAAGAAGAGAGAAATCTGGACACAGATGGGGACACTGATACAGAGAAGGCCACGGAGTGACAGAGGGAGAGCGGGTGATGGAACTGTAAGCCAGGCAGCACAAAGGAAGCCTCCTCCCCTGCAGCTTTCAGAGGGAGTGTGGCCTTGCTGACACCTTGATTTTGGACTTCCAGCCTCACAGAACTGCAAGCCAATAAGTTTCTGCTGTCCTAAGCCCCCCAGCTTGTGGTCCTTTGTCAAGGGCAGTACCAGCACATGAGCGCCATTCCCATTTCCTTCTAGGGACTGCAAGAGCGATCAGAAGCAGCCACGTTAGTTCACTCCAGCTGCAGAGACCCAGAGACAAAAAGCTTCAAACGAAAGCTTACATTAAAATACCGAAAAGTGGAGGCATCGTTTTTTAAAAAGGAAAAGCTCTTCCCCAATGAGACCCAGTCTCTAAAGACCCTCTGGGCGGCCGCAGCTGCTCCTGGATTTCCAACATGCAAGCCTCCCTCCCTCCAGGGACGCCTTTCCCTGAAATCTCAGCATTGGATCTGCAGTGCTGAGTAGAGACGGCTTCCCTGACACCCATGCTAATGAGTTCACGAGCCACGCGGGGTGTCAGGAGACATGCAGTATGCCCAAAAGCCTGAAGAAGAGCCCGGCGCGTGGTGGCAGCGACGTGACGAGCAGGCGAGGCTGTTGGGAGATGACACCGGAGGTGAGAGATGGTCAGATTCTGGCAGCGCGGCTCCTGAGTGAGAGGGAGGGTGCAGCCTGGGTTCTGAAGGCATTTTTAAGGTTGAGGTTGTCAGACATAAAACAGCTTTGAAACGTTTCATCAATGGCCGGGCACAGTGGCTCACGCCTGTAATCCCAGCACTTGGAGGCCCAGGGGGGCAGATCACGAGGTCAGGAGTTCGAGACCAGCCTGGCCAATATAGTGAAATCCCATCTCTGCTAAAAATACAAAAATTATCTGGGCATGGTGGCGCACGCCTGTAGTCCCAACTATGGGAGGCTGAGGGGGGAGAATCGTTTGAACCCTGGAGGTGGAGGTTGCGGTGAGCCGAGATCACGCCACTGCGCTCCAGCCTGGGTGACAGAGCAAGGCTCTGTATCAAAAAAAAGAAAAGAAAAGAAACGTTTCGTCGACCGAACAAAGGGAACAGTGCCTGTTCGATGAGCCCTTCAGTATGCTGAGCCCTTCCCCACAATAACACTCTTTGCCCTCAGAGAAAATTGCAGAGACGAATGCAGGCGAAGAAGGGCGGGAGAGGGTGAACAGCTTTCCCAAGGTCACACAACAGAAAGGAAGACCAGGATTCTAACTCAGCTCTCACTAAACCCAAAAGCACCTTCCCAACCTCATCACTCTGCTGTTCAGCTTTTGGGCAAACCTCTGGTGCTTTAGAGCAGACAAAGATCTTACACCAAGAAGCTCATGATGCAGACAGAAAACTGCATAAGCTACCAGGCCCCAGGTGCACTGGCTCACGCCTGTAATCCCAGCACTTGTGGGAGGCCGAGGCAGGAGGATTGCTTGAGATCAGGAGTTCCAGACCAGCCTGGCCAACATGGTGAAACCTCCGTCTCTACTAAAAATATGAAAATTAGCCAGGTGTGGTGTAATCCGAACTACTCAGGAAGCTGAGGCAGGAGAATCCCTTGAGCCCAGGAGGTGGAGGTTGCAGTGAGCTGAGATCAGGCCACTGCACTCCAGCCTGGGTGACAGAGGGAGACCTCGTCAGAAAGAAAAAGAAAGAAAGAAAGAAAGAAAGAAAGAAAAAAAGAAAGAAAGAAAGAAGGAAGGAAAGAAAGAAAGAAAGAAAGAAAGAAAGAAAGAAAGAAAGAAAGA
>NW_016107552.1:1900836-1901507 GCF_001604975.1 Cebus imitator | reverse complement strand
AGAAAGAAAGAAAGAAAGAAAGAAAGAAAGAAAGAAAGAAAGAAGGAAGGAAGGAAGGAAGGAAGGAAGGAAGGAAGGAAGGAAGGAAGGAAGGAAGGAAAGAGGGAGGGAGGGAGGGAAGGAAGGAAGGAAGGAAGGAAGGAAGGTAGGTGGGAAGGGGAAAGGGAAAGGGAAGGGGAGAAAAGAAAAGAAAGAGAGAAAAGAAAAAGAAAAAGAAAAGAAAACTGCATAAGCTCCGGTTGTCGACAGCCTCTTACCCAGTCACTTGCCCAAAGCCACAGTTTGGTCCCCTGGGACTCAACGCCATGTCTTTTTTATACTAGTCCATTTACCCCAGGGCACTTCAAGAACAGACAGATCAGGCAGAGATAAAGGGAAGAGTCTGGGTATCAAAATCAGACACACCCTCCAGCTCTGCTGAGTGATCATGGGCAAGTAACCTGCTCTCTCTGGGCCTCAGAGCCCTCATCTGTGAAAGAAAATAATACCCTTTACCAAGAAGGACTAATGGGAGCAACTCACTCAGTCATTCAACTCAGTCATTCAACTCAGTCAGTCATTCAACTCACTCGGTCGTTCAACTCACTCGGTGGTTCAGATCACTCAGTCATTCAACTCACTCAGTCATTCAAGCTCAGTCAGTCATTCAACTCACTCAGTCGTTCAACTCA
>NW_016107552.1:1896894-1900241 GCF_001604975.1 Cebus imitator | reverse complement strand
TTCAACTCACTCAGTCGTTCAACTCAGTCAGTCATTCAACTCACTCAGTCGTTCAACTCACTCAGTTATTCAACTCACTCGGTCGTTCAACTCAGTCTGTCGTTCAACTCACTCAGTCGTTCAACTCACTCAGTCATTCAACTCAGTCGGTCATTCAACTCACTCGGCCGTTCAACTCACTTGGTCATTCAACTCACTTGGTCATTCATGCCTCCTATATGCAGGCACATGCTAGGGCAGAGCTTCCTAAACTTTCTGAGCTCATGACACCATTGATATCTCAGGAATTTTTTCACAGATTTCCTAGGCCAAAATACCCAACAATTCCATTTATTAAACAGTTAGGTACAAACAACTGAATGAATAGTTAACTCTTCACAACATAGCACCCATTTGAAAAAGTAATACATTTTTCTTTAATAAAGAAAAATGGTTTTATTTCATTATTAAATAACGACAATTGCTGGCCAGGTGTGGTGCCTCACACCTGTAATCCTAGCACTTTGGGAGGCCGAGGCAGATGGATCACCTGAGGTCAGGAGTTCAAGACCAGCCTGGCCAACATAGTGAAATCCCATCTCTACTAAAAATACAAAAATTAGCTGGGCATGGTGGCATGTGCCTGTAATCCCAGCTACCTGGGAGGCTGAAGCAGAAGGATCACTGGAACTCAGGATGCAGAGATTGCAGTGAGCTGAGATCACACCACTGCACTCCAGCCTGGGCGACAGAGCAAGACTCTGTCTCAATAGTAATAATGATGATGATGACAATTGCGGCTACAGGGACATGCATACCCTTCGGGCTGTGCAAAGGAGGATTGCTTGGGGCTAGGAGTTCAAGGCCAGCCTGGGTAACATCAGGGTACTCAGGAGCCTGTCTTCATAAAATATTTTAAAATTAGCCAGGCATGGTGGTGCACGCCTGTGGTCTCAGCTACGCGGGAGGCTAGGGCTGCGGGGTCCGGGAGCAGGAGTCAAGGCTGAAGTGAGCTGTGTTCATGCCACTGCACTGCAGCCTGGGTGACAGAGTGAGACCCTGTCTCCAACATAAAAATAAAGTGGAAATGAAGATATAATATCTGTCTTAGGGTTGTAGTGATAATTAAATGAGTTCATAAATATAAAACACTCAGAACCGCACTTGGCTCAGAAAATGCGCTCCGTAAATGTGGGCTGTTTTGGTCATGATTGTTATTACCCTCAAGGACTTTGGGGGAGGATTAGAAATACTATATGCAAATCATCTAATACAGAATGGTTGTTCAAATATTTTGGAAATTAATTAAATTATAAGTTAATGTGTTAACCATGCCAGGACACCAAAGCAGTGGTTCTGAGCCCTTGCTAAACTTTAACATCACCTGGAGAGTTTTAAAAGGAATACTCTGGGCCGGGCACCGTGGCTCACGCCTGTAATCTCAGCACTTTGGGAGACTGAGGTGGGTGGATCATTTTGGGTCAGTAGTTCGAGACCAACCTGGCCAACATGGCAAAACTCCACCTCTACTAAAAATACAAAAATTAGATGGATGTGGTGGCGTGCACCTGTAATCCCAGCTACTCGGGAGGCTGTAACAGGAGAATTGCTTGAGCCTGGGAGGCGGAGGTTGCTGTGAGCTGAGATCCAGCCACTGCACTCCAGCCTGGGTGACAGAGCAAGGCTCCATTTCAAAAAAAAAAAAAAGGAATACTCTGGGTGTCTAATTAAATTTAAATACCATAGTGGGCAGAGCCAGGGCACAGATAGCCCAAGGCCATTCTAGTACTTAGCCCGGGGGTCCTGCTCTTAGATCTGCTGTCAGTATCCTCCTTTACACCCAGGTCTAGTGATTTATATGTCATCCACGTTCTACCTCCCCAGGGCCAGGATAGTATTTAGTACAGGTTTGGCACCGGGAGATACCTGCGGAATACACACAGGACTGCATTGGTGTCAAGCTACGTGAAGGCAGGGACCATGTCCGCCTTGCTCATCATTGTATGCCAGGCACATACAATGCCTGGCACACAGAAGGTGCCCAATAAATATTTGTTGTATTAATTAATCTGTTAATTTATGAAAGAAAATTTCAAGGGAAAGATTCATAGGGAAATTCTTTTGTGCCTCCACTGCCACCTGCTGGTCATTTTCCTGCACTGCAGGTAATACAGCAGGGTTTTGTGTTTTCTGAAGGGTGCCACCAATGTCAACAAGAAAAAAACTCCTTCACCAAGGGAGGGAAAGGGAGGTTTCTCCTCGGTGCTTCTCCCAGCACGACTGAGGTCACACTGGGTTGCAATGACCCGATAACTGTTCTCTGTTCCCCCACTCGACTGAGTTCTGGGAGAACAGAAACCATGATTCCCTAATTCACTACTTCACACCCAGCTCCTACACAGGGCTGGGACATTGAAGGAGTGGAGTCTACAGGCTGAAAAAAAAAAGAAAAAAAGGAAAGAAAATGAGAAAAATTAAAACTGACATTTAAAACCTCTGATTATAAGACTATTATTATTTAGAGTGAGGCTAAATTATACAGCACAATCTAAATGGAAAAACAAGTCAATAGAAATAAAAAATATATATTAAGTAGGCTGGGCGTGGCGGCTCATGCCTGTAATCCTAGCACTTTGGGAGGCCGAAAGGTGGATCATTCGAGGTCAGGGGTTCAAGACCAGCCTGGCCAACACGGTGGAACCCTGACTCTACTAAAAATCCAATAAACGAAAAACAAAAACAAACACCTATCTAGGCATGGTGGTACATGCCTGTAGTCCCAGCTACTCGGGTGACTGAAGCAGGACAATCGCTTGAACGCGGGAGGCAGAGGCTGCAGTGAGCTGAGATCACACCACTGCACTCCAGCTTGGATGACAGAGTGAGACTCTGTCTCAAAATATATATATACACATACATATATTAAGTAAACAACAGTACAGCTCGTATGAAACTATGACAAGCATTATAGAAGCCATAAAAATAATCAGTGCATATTGGGTGCTCACTATATGCTGCGCATCTCACATGCATGAGCTTGTTTAATGCTCCTAACAATGGCATGAGGTAGCCCATTTGAAAAATGAGGAAATTGAGGCTCAGAAAAGCCAGTGGTGCTCACAGACGTACAACTAAGATCTGAATTCTGAGCCGAAGCACTCCTGCTCTGCAATTTGCCTTGAAGTGAAATGATGTGAGGTCTTTCAAGAAACATTTATTGGGCACCTATCCTGTACCAGGCTGTCAAGGATGCCGGTAAGCTCAGCTTGGTTGAGGACCAAAGACCTCCTCAGGACATTTTCAGAGGAATAATTGGCATATGATTGGCACTGGGTCCTGTTCATTATACCATCTATGTTTATTGTGAA
>NW_016107552.1:1872547-1895773 GCF_001604975.1 Cebus imitator | reverse complement strand
CGGAGGTTGCGGTGAGCCGAGATCACGCCATTGCACTCCAGCCTGGGTAACAAGAGTGAAACTCCGTCTCAAAAAAAAAAAAAAAAAAAAAAAAAGGAATGCCTGGACAAACCAGGAAAACAAAAAAAAAACACCAGCCAAGCATTTCCATGTAACTTCATGAACCCAGCATTGCCCGATCTTTTAATGTTTCAGAAGAAGCCAGAAATCTAAATTATTGTTTGAAATCTCCTAATTTGTGAAAGCTCAGTAACTATTGTTTTAGTTGACATTGCACAAGCTAAGTGGAGCCCACATGTAAGTCATGTTCACAGAGAAAAAGGTTCTTGCTGGGACCTAAATTGTACTGTGTGCCTTGAACCACAAGTACCATGGGACCAGGGACTGTATCTGTTTTATTCTCCTCTGTCTCCTCAGTGCGTCTTAGGTTATTGGCACATAATAATTGCTCAATAAACATTATTTGTGTAACTAAAGGAATGCTTCCTGTGAACTGGGCATTGTGCTGGCTATGAGCATAATATAAATTTTAAGCCTGGGAAAGACGTGCCATAAAAGATTCTGAAGCTATGATGGAGGTTTGTGCAGGTGATAAGACAGAGTTCCAAGGACAGAGTTCATGACATTGGGGAGCAATCTCTGTCTTGAAGGGATGCTTGAGGTTCATCTTGCAAAATAAGATGCTTCAAGCAACACATATTTATTCTCTCACAGTTTCTGTGGGTCAGGAGTCTGGGCATAGCTTAACATAGACACCCATGCCCATAGCAGTATGTTTCAGAGTAGCCAAGAGACGAAGCGACCCAGGTGTCCATCGATGGATGCACAAAAAAA
This sequence comes from Cebus imitator, assembly GCF_001604975.1. NCBI lineage: Eukaryota > Metazoa > Chordata > Mammalia > Primates > Cebidae > Cebus > Cebus imitator. The sequence goes on along the minus strand of NW_016107552.1, from coordinate 1,894,939 downwards.
CAAAATGTGGCACCTGCCTACAATGGACGATTAGTCTGAAAAGGAAGAAAATGTTTGACACAACTTCCAACATGGATGAACCTTGAGGACATTACGCTAAGTGAAAGAAGCCAGAGGCAGAAGGAAAATACTATTTGAGTCCACTAACAAGCAATCCTTAGAGCTGTCAACTTCGTAGAGACAGAAAGTAGGATGGTGGGTCCCAGGGGCTGGGGATAAGTTGCTTAATGCACCTAAAGTTTAAGATTTGCAAGATGAAAAGAGTTCTGGACATTGGTTGCCCAATGATGCAAACGTACGCTAACCTACTGGACCGTACATTTAAAACGGATAAGATGGTCAATTTTATGTTATGTAGATTTTACTACTATTTAAAAATTTTTAAATAATAAAGTTTATAATGTTTCAGGATTTGTAGTCCTGTGTGTGAAGCAGTTTGCTAGCTGTCCATTCCATATAGGTGCTGAAAAAGGATTAGGTCTCACATTGGGCCTGAAATGGGTTAAACCTGCACGTTCAACTCTCCGATAAATGCTGTGATCCCACACCTTGGGAGGCTGAGGCAGGAGGATTGCTTGAGCCCAGGAGTTTGAGACCAGCCTGGGAAGCATAGCAAGACCCTGTCTCTACTTTAAAAAAAAAAAAAAAAAAACTGAGGCTGGACACAGTAGCTCACACCTGTAATCCCAGCACTTTGGGAGGCTGAGGTGGGCAGATCATGAGGTCAAGAGATGGAGACCATCTTGGCTAACATGGTGAAACCCCGTCTCTACTAAAAATACAAAAAACTAGCTGGGTGTGGTGGTGGGCACCTGTAGTCCCAGCTACTAGGGAGGCTGAGGCAGGAGAATCGCTTGAACCTGGGAGGCGGAGGTTGCAAATCGCACCATTGCACTCCAGCCTGGGTGACAAAGCAAGACTCCATCTCAAAAAAAAACACAAAAACCCGAGTGTGGTGGAACGCACCTGCAGTCCCAGCTACTCGGGAGGTTTAAGCAAGAGAATTGCTTGACCCTGGAAGGTCATGGCTGCAGTGAGCCGCAGTTGCACCACTGCACTCCAGTGTGGGTGTCTTAGGCCACCGGGACTTTGTGTTGGCAGCTGAAGAGAGCAGCCACCAGATGGCAGTGTGGACTGATTTTTAATAACTGGAGCCTTTTATTGGATTCTTACTGAATCCCAGGCCCTGAGGATGAGCTTCTTTAACAGGCTCATCTCCAGTGAGGGAAATAGATAAATAATTCAGTACAATGCAGTTCATGCAGTGCTGAACAGCGGGAAAACTAAGAAGACTTATGATTCAGTTGATGGTAGGAGGTATCAAGGAAGGCTTCCTGGAGAAGGAGAAATGAAGACTGAGCATTGAAAGATAAGATCTAGTCACCACAGATGTGCAGATTAGGTGTCAGGTGAAAAGCAAGATTTCATAATTAAACACCAACACCACCATCCATCATTTACTAAGCACCTATGACATGCCAGAAACATCCCAAGCTTTTTCTTATTTAATCTATCTCAGTCCTCTGAATTCCTATGAGATAGATACCACTGGCCGGGCACGGTGGCTCACACCTGTAACCCCAACACTTTGGGAGACTGAGGCAGATGGATCACGTGGTCAAGAGATCGAGACCATCCTGGCTAACATGATGAAACCCCGTGTCTCTACTATAAATACAAAAATTAGCTGGGCGTAGTGGCACGTGCCTGCAATCCCAGCTACTCGGGAGGCTGAGGCAGGAGAATCGCTTGAACCCGGGAGGTGGAGGTTGCAGTGAGCCAAGATCATGCCACTGCACTCCAGCCTGGTGACAGAGCAAGACTCTATCTCAAAAAATGAAAACAGAGATAGATACCACTTTGATTGTCATTATGCTAATGAGGCAACGAAAGATCAGAAAGGTTATGCCACTTGCTGGCAATCACACAGCCAATAAGTAACAGAACTCGTATTTTAACCTTGCTTCCACAGCCAACTTCCTTCTATCATGCCTATATGTAATCTGCCCCCGGAGGTGGAAGACGGAAAGGAGAGCTTGAGAAATAGAAAACAGTCTGATGCAAGGTGGGGGTGCAGAGGGAGGAAGCTGGAGAGGCTGACCAAAGCTAGATCACACAGGTGCTGAGCGGGACTCCCCAAAGATTTGCATCGTGTCCTCAGAGCTCCTTCTGGCTTGCATTTCAGCGGAGGAGTCCCTGGCATGTGACAACCCAGGACTGCCTGAAAACGGATACCAGATCCTGTACAAGCGACTCTACCTGCCAGGAGAGTCCCTCACCTTCATGTGCTACGAAGGCTTCGAGCTCATGGGCGAAGTCACCATTCGCTGCATCCTGGGGCAGCCGTCCCACTGGAACGGGCCCCTGCCTGTGTGTAAAGGTAAAGAACCCTACTGACCACACAGGGTCCCCGGGGCCTGGAGATGTCAGGATTGACTCACAGGAGTTATGAACTTGCTCTAAAAAGCTGGACTAGGAGTTCGAGACCAGCCTAGACCACATAGTAAGACCCCCCCACCAATCTCTACAAAAAACAATTAGTTGAGCATGGAGATACACACCTGTAGTCCCAGCTACTCGGGAGGCTGAGATGGGAGGATCACCTGAGCCTCGGAGGTCAAGGTTGCAGTGTGCCATGATCATGCCACTGCACTCCAGCCTGGACAGAGCATGACTCTATCTCAAAAAAATTAAATTATTAAATTTTAAAGTAATAAAAAGCTGAGCTGCTGTACTTCATTAAAACCTAAGATGTCACCCATTACTTTATACACCAGTAAAAAAGAAAAAAAATGCTGCCACTTATACTATGACACAATGTCTTCTAGCTTAGCATTTTTATTTTTACTTACTAAAGGATCTTTTGGCCAGCCGCAGGGGCTCATGCCTGTAATCCCAACAATTTGGGAGGCTGAGGCAGATGGATCACTTGAGGTCAGGAGTTCAAGATCAGCCTGGCCAACATGGTGAAACCTTGGTCTCTACTAAAAATACAAAAAAAAATTAGCTTGATGTGGTGGTGCTGGCCAGAAGTCCCAGCTACTTGGAAGGCTGAGGCAGGAGAATCACTTGAGCTCAAAAGGCGGAGATTGCCATGATCCGAGGTGGCACCACTGCACTCCAGCCTGGGTGACACAGCAAGATTCTATCTCAAAAAGAAAAATCTCTCTAAGCTTTTTATCATATGTCACAATTATGAAAATAGAAGCAGGCCAGGCGCAGTGGCTCATACCTGTAATCCAAGCATTTTGGGAAGCTGAGGTGGGAGGAGTTCAAGGCCAGCCTGGGTAACATGATGAAACCCTGTTTCTAAAAAAAACATAAATATGTTTATATATTTATAAAATATGTTTTATATAGTCCATTTATAAAANAAAAAAAAAAAAAAAAAAATTCAAAAATTAACCATACGTGGTGGCGTGTGCCTGTAGTCCCAGCTACTTGGGAGACTAAGTTGGAAAGGTCACTTGAGCCCAGGAGACAGAGGTTGCAGTGAGGCAACCTCTGGGTGACAGAGTGAGACCCTGTCTCAAACAAAGAAAATACAAGCAAAACAAACTGGCTCCAGTGTATTTAAAACTACCCCACCTTCAAAGTCTGGCACTTTTGATTTTCTAAATTATTACTCAATTTTTTTGTAAAGACAGGGTCTTGCTATGTTGCCCAGGCTGGCCTAGAACTCCTGACCTCAACTGGTCCTCCCTCCTGTGCCTCTGAATAGCTGGGATTGCAGGTGTGAGCTGCCACACCCAGCTCTAAAATCATTTCTTACTCCAAGCCTTCAACATCCTATTTTTCCACTCAATATTGCTCCTGTCGAATGCCATTCTGTACTAAAATATATATATATATTTACATACATACATGTGTATGTATACATCTATATATGCATGCATACATAGCTCCTATCCCATGAAAGCGTCAGGGTTGCAAAATTCGTTAGGAACATCCACAACGAACTAAAGTCTTTGATACTAGGGGTTTGCAGTTACACTGACACAGGGCTGGGACGAGGTTGAGGCCAGAGAGGTGCCTGAGGTTAAAATGTAAGGAGGTGACCAAGTGTCCCGTACGTCAGCCTTAAAAAGGAGTCTCCGTACACGTCTGGCCCTAGACGCCTCTCACCTTGTCCTAGTCCCGGCCCTGAGAGCCAGCCTAGTTTTTGTTCGTTTGTTTGTTTGTTTTTGTTTTTGTTTGTTCGTTTGTTTGTTTGGAGACAGGGTCTTGCTGTGGTGCACAGGCTGGAGTGCAGTGGCGTGATCATGGCTCACTGCAGCCTCAACCTCCTGGGCTCAAGCGATCCTGCCACCTCAGCCTCCCGAGCGGCTGGGACCACAAGTGCACGCCACCATGCCCAGCTAAATTTTTTTATTTTTGTAGAGATGGGAGTCTCGCTATGTTGCCCAGGAGGGTCTCTACTCCTAGCCTCAGCTGATCCTCCCATCTCGGCCTCCCAAAGTGCTGGGATTACCGGGCCCGACCTCAGCCTGCTTTGGACCCCTGCTTAGAGACCATGGCTTAAGTGTTTCCCACCTCCTGCACCGCCTTCTCACAACCACTTACTTCCCAGGGGTTAGGAGTGCTCCCCGACTGCGCACGGGGTGGTCTCCCAGGGAGCTGCCTGGCACTCTGCAAACGCTGATACTCTTAGGCCCCACGTTTGTGCACACGGCGAATCGTGAGCGCCACCTGGTGGCAGTTATTATTACACACTGTGGCTTGAAGCCTCGCCCCCATCTCCCAGATGGTGAAGTGAGAAAATTGCACCTCAATTGAACACTCATCACTAAAATTAAGTTGTAACACACTAAGTAAAATTTGGATTCGTTTATCTGGACCTTTGAAGTGCACAATCAGTAATAGTAATGGAAATACGTTCAGTGCTGTAGGCCAGTGGATCTTAACCTTTATGCCCCTTTGAGAATCAGGCAAAACGATCTGAGTTGGCTCTCCGGAAGAAACAGAAGCATGAAGTGTTATCTCTCTACTTGAGAACCCATAACCTCAGTGGATCCCCAAGTGCCTTATTCATGCACCCCATTTCTGAGGCTTAAAACTACTTTCCCAGCTAGTTTGTCCACTCCTAAGTATATTTCCAAAAGAAGTGAAAACATGTATGCAAACAAACACTGTCCGTGTATGTGCATAGCAGCATATTCACAATACCCACAAGATGGAAACAACCCAAATTCCCATCAACTGATGGACTGATAAACAAAAGTGTGGCATGCTCAGATAAAGGAATATTATTAAGCCAGAAAAAAAGGAACGAAGTACTGATACATGCCACGACACGGCTGAATCTCAAAAACATTAGGCTGCGTGAAGGAAGCCAGAGCCATAAGGTCACATGTTTTAGGATGCCGTTTATATGAAACATCTAGAATAGGTAAATCCATAGAGACAGAAAGCAGAGTCGTGGTTGCCTGGGAGCAGGGGCTCGTTTTGGAGATGATGAACATGTTTTAGAACTAGACAGTGGTCATGGCTGTACCACATTGTGAATGAGCCAAATGCCACTGAGTTGTAACGCTTTAAAATGGTTGATGTTATATGAATTTTACCACCTTAAAAAAAAGAAAAAAAATCCCCTGAATCACCTCATTTAGGTCACATGACCACTGTCTAAGATAGGTGAGCCATCTGACCTGTTTTACAGATGTGAAAGGAGAAGCTCAGAGAAGTGAGTGACTTTCCCAAAGCCACACAGCTACTATAAGACAATGCTAGGACCCGAACCCACATCTCATGACTGTAAATGTCCTGCCTTCAGGGCTATTAAGAAAGACCCCAACCAGCCAATCGCCACAATATGGAAAGCTAAGTGTCTTCACACATACCAGAATCTACCCCAGATCTCCCAAATCAGAATCATTGAGAGGTGGGCCTGGGATAAACCTTTTAACAAGCTCTCAAATGCACTTGAGTTTGAGAACCATGGAAGGCCGTGACTGCCAAACATTTGGTGCAAACATAAACAGAGTCCTGAGCCCTTTCCACGGAGATTCTGACTCGCTGGGTCTAAAGCAGGACCCAGGGACCCGTTTAACTAACCACACAGGTGAATTGTATCATCAACCAAGTCTGAGAAACACTGGCATAAGGAATGCAACTTAATCTTACCAGGTATCAGGTATGTGGGTTCGGGTCCTAGCATTGTCTTATAGTAGCTGTGTGGCTTCTGTGTGTCATCACATGAATGACAATGACTTACATAAACAGTTCTTACTAAGAGAACAAGGGGTCCTTTTGAAGAGCAGCAAACAGTAAGAAAGCCACAATTAGCATTTAGAACAGCTGCCTTCCCTCATTCCCCTATAATTTTCACTAAGTCCAGCCCTGCGTTTGAATTTATTTATTGATTTTTAATAGAGATGGGGTTTTGTCATGTTGCTCAGGCTGGTCTTGAACTCCTAGGCTCAAAGAATCTGCCCAACTCAGCCTCCCAAAGAGCTAGGATGACAGGTGTGAGCCGCCGTACCCAGCCTGAATTTATTTTTGATAGCACCAGAAACCTGCTTTGTAGAGTTTAAGTGCTGGGAAGTTCCTGAGTAAAGATACCCTGTAAGCCCTCTAACTGTCACGTGGACGTTAATAGAAATTAATTTGACATTGTTGATGAGTTTTCTGCAGGGGAGAAAAATTAGCTGGATTTGTTTTTTAAGAAACCTACACAAACCACAGTGCTTCCATTATTCATGTTAAAAATAAAAAATAAAAAATTTTAAAAAGAAACCTAAATAAGAAAACCATGAAAAGAGCCACTTTGGCCGGTACAATGTGATTTTATCTGGCACAGTGGCTTTTTTAAATTCTTCTTAGATTAACTGCAAAGGTATCTCAAGAAACAAGTAGAAGAAATCAGAGCTGCAAATGAAAGGAACAGAGTTTTCCTCTCTTCCTCCATTCCTTTCTTCCCTGGAAGCCAGTGCTCATCACCTGATCTTCCAGTGTCACACCTTTCCCTAGGCTTATACAAATAGACATACTTGGAAAGAGAGAGGGATGTTTGTTTTTCTTTTACAAAAAAAAATAAAAATAAAGCTGGGTATAGTGGCTTCCACGTGTTACACCTGCAATCCCAGCATTTTGGGAGGCCGAGGTGGGAAGATCACTTGAGCCCAGGACTTCGAGAGCAGCCTAGGCAAAATAGTGAGGCCTCATCTCTACAAAAATATCAAAAAAAAATGAGCTGGGCATGGTGACATGCTCCTGTAGTCCCAACTACTTGGGAAGCTGAGGCAGGAGTATATCTTGAGCCCAGGAGGTTGAGGCTGCAGTGAGCCGTGATGACACCACTGCACTCCAGTCAGGAGACAGAGCAAGAACATGTCTCAAAAAAAAAAAAAAGGAGGGGGGGTGGGTCATATCATGCTGTACTCTGTGTTTTCCTGTTTACAAATGTAGCCACAATGTCATCTTATTTTTTAAACTGCCGCCCGTCATTCCATGCTTTGCCTGTCCTCCAGTGCGTCCAGCCCTTCCTCTGTGGATGAAGACACCAGTTCTCTCCCGGTTTTTTGTTTTGTTTTGCCAAAAAAAAAATTATTCCCCATGAATCCTTGGATGCTGGCACTTTTCATCCTGCAGGACAGATTCATCAAAGCAGGATTAATAGTGCAGACAAAGATCTGTGGATATCAAGTTGTCCCGGATGTCACCAAATCGTTTCCACAACCGGAGCAATCCACGCTCACCAACAATGTGTGATAATGTCCATTTCTCCACATCCTCTCCAGCGCTGTATGTTTTCCATTTTTTTTAAATGCTGCCAAACTGATAGGAAAATAAAACTACCATCAGAATAGACACAAATGTAGCTGGGTGTGGTGGTGCACACCTGTTATCCCAGCTATTTGGAGGCTGAAGTAGGAGAATCGTTTTATCCTGGGAGGCGGAGGTTGCAGTGAGCCAAGATGGCACCACTGCACTCCAGCCTGGGTGACAGGGCAAGAGTCAGTCTCAAAAAAAAAAAAAAAATGATAAAAAGAGGCTCCATTTGGCACATGATCCCCGAAACCTCTCTTTTCTATGGGCTGGTATTCCTAGAAGCCCCACAAGGTGAATCAGCTCACTGCTTTCTCTCACAACTGTGATGGAATTGCTAGGAGGAAAGGAAACGATAAATCACTTCCTCTTCCAAAAAAAATCTCGGAGCCATGACATTGTGGCCTACGGCAGGGGAAGCAAATCAGTGCCAATGTGAGTCCACCTAGCTGGGACTTGGGGGCCCCAAGCTTCAGCCTGGTTCTGCCGTTGACCTCCTGTGTGACCTTGATTGAGACGCCCTCCCTCTCTGACCTGTTTTGTGAAATAATTGGGTGAGTCCAGATCAGAGTGTCCGAAGAAGAGTCAGGGAGCCCACCGGATGCATCAGAACAGCTGGGGAAATGGTGAGACCTGCAGAGGTCTGCTTCTGAGGATACCAACCTGGCAAGTCCCAGGAATGGCCCAGGAATCTGCATTTCACATGCCCCCTCCCCCCCGCCGGGGTCTATGAGCACAGGGCTGCAAGGGACCCATGATTCAATGCCTCCTCCCAGCTCTAAGATTCCAGGACACTCACACACTCCCACTTAACCACGGTGTGACTCACGTCTTAGACGGGACCATCTGCTTCAATCTTTTCATTTTCTTGATGCCAAAGCCACAGAGATGTCTGCACCTAGCTAGCCCGCTAGCTTTCCAGCTGGTTCTGTTGTCATGGTGTGAAGATGGCATAAACCAGAGAGTGACTTTAACCAAGGCATGCATTAGAATGTCTTGGGATTGGGGAGATAGGGACAGCTAAACCTTTGGTGGCCACTCCCTCCTATCCCCTAATGCTGCAATTTTTTCATTGAAGTCCCTCATGGTGGCATTTTGCATTCCTGGAATAAACATCCATCCCAGTTGGTATATATTTGTGCTTGGCTACCATGATGACCGATGACAAAGATGAGCGCCACTCCCCACCATCTTGAACTTCCAGAGAGGTTTTACAGAAAATGTAAATGACTAAAAATAGTTTCACATGGGACGCAAAGCCTCGTCAAATAAAAAGGGAATAAAAATGAGATGAGAAAGGTTGACACAGATAAACATGTCAAAACGGGAAAACACTTCCACCTCTGGCTGGATTTTGAATGAAGGTCTTAAGCCTCACAGACCGTTTGTGTTTTGCCCTACATGAAAGTGATGAAAAGACCCTCATCACATAATTAAAAGCAGAGACCAGAGGCACTTGAGCAGCCTTGATTTAAATCCTGCCTCCATCACTGAGAAGCTGTGGGATGTCAGAGAAGTTGCTTCACTTCTCTGAACCTCTGTTTGCTCATCTGTAAAATGGGATGAAAATAGCATTGACCTAACAAGACCACTGTGAGGGCTAAATGAGCAAATGTATGCAGGGTTCTTGGCACAATTTTGGACACGTGGTGAGCGTTCAGTAATTGCTCACCATCACTGTGGTTCATCTTGGGTCTTACCTATCTCATCTTCTCTTGGGAACCTAGGAAGTGGATAGTCCAGGCAGGTTCACTGATTGTAGCGGCCCAAGCTAAGTAAGAACATAACACTACCGTCAGCAAAGCATGGCATGGGCTTTCGCATCTAATTTTTTGGCCTCATTTCATGCAAACGAAGTGAATTCACTTTACATTGACCAATGCTTCCTGATTTCTCTTTCAGTTAATCAAGACAGTTTTGAACATGCTTTAGAAGGTGAGTTCCAGAATGAAGAAAAAAAAAAAAAAAGTTCAATAAATCAAACTAATAGCACAAAACAAGGGCAGGTCTTCGAATATCTTTACGTAGATGCTTAAAAAAATAAATAAATTCTGCCTTCACACTGCCATAGATAATTTTAAAATAATATTGTAAGGGAAAAAAGTATGGGATTTGCAAGGGAAGATCCTAACTATCACCCGAAATGGATTTGACAGCAAAGGAGAAGGAAAGCTTGGAGCCCATAAGCCTGAGAAAGGCATAACCCTGCTGTGAAACTTGCCATGCTGCCATTCTAGGAGAGCTAAATCTAGCGACATCCCACCTTCCATGCTGAGAGTCCTCCTGGTCTCCAGAGGGAGGAGTTCGCCCCAGAAGCGTTTGATGGTCCATTTTCCCAAGTCTTTTTCCCCCCAACTTACCCACCCCTTCTCCCCTGTCTCCTTACTTCAGCTCTGCTTTTGTTAGAAATTCCCAAGTGAGGCTTATTCATGAGGAGCAGATGTGAAAATCTATCCGGGATTTTCTTTTGGTTTTGTTTTCATTTTGTGGTTCCTTCCCCTCCCAACCCCTCCCACGTGTAAAATGTCCAGCGTTCTATGTCGCTGCTATTGAACTTGGCACAAAACCACTCACCAGGGCTGTGACGTAAGATAGATACTGTAAATATTAATGTATATATATGTAAATATACAGTATATTATAGTGTATATATTTTTAAATATATACTCTAATATATTGTTTTATTTTTTTTAAATGTTTTCACCCAGTCAAGCAGTTTTTATCATTCCTGGAGCCATCTTTAGCTTTCTGACAATAATGAGTTCACTTAGAATCTGGAGCTATGTAAATTACATTTCACTAGTGGCGGTTCCTTGTAACAGACAACACTTGAATCCAAGCAGGTGGAACCAGGGCTCACGTATAAGTGAAGGAGCATGAATTAGCCACTCCACCTGGCAAATAGAGGGCACTTTGTGTTATCCTACATTCAGAGTATCCTTTTCCTGCCTTTTGCCAACCAATGAACCATGAGAACGCCTCAGAGGGCTGGGGTTGCCCGAAGCTTAGGAGAGTCATTGTAACATTTTGTACTCATGCATTTATTGTGGGTATTAGGATTGATTTTTCAGACCCCATAAAGTGGTGGTTAATGGATTATAGATTGGTGTACGGCTAAGCTCTATTAAACGTGACCATGGAGAACGGCAGAGGAAACCTGGAGGCCAAGTTTCTAGAAGGGATGTGGGATCCCCCCTTCAAGCAATAGCTGTTTTGGTTCTTGAATTGCCACAAACAGTGGGAGGTTGAGAGAGCAGCCCAGGAATGTGCAGTGGGAGCGTCTGGGAATCTAAGCCAGGCCTTCACAGCAGGGGTGTCATTGGGGTGTACAGGACAGAGAACTGTCCCCAGTGCTCACAGCCCACTCCTGGACTGTAGAGTGTGACTCAAACGGTCTAGGAGGGGCCTGTCAGTCTGGGTGCAACAAGCTCCCCACGCCACAGGGAAGCACCAGGTCTGGGAATCCCTTAGAAACCTTGTGGCTGGGGCCGGGCGCAGTGGCTCACGCCTGTAATCCCAACACTTTGGGAGGCCGAGGAGGGTGGATCACGAGTTCAGGAGTTCAAGACCAGCCTGACCAACATGGTGAAACCCTGTCTCTACTAAAAATACAAAAACTAGCTGGGCATGGTGGCACGCGCCTGTAATCCCAGCCACTCGGGAGGCTGAGGCAGGAGAATCGCTTGAACCCGTGAGACGGAGGTTGTGGTGAGCTGAGAGTGAGCCATTGCACTCCAGCCTGGGAGACAGAGCAAGACTCCATCTCAAAAAAAGAGAGAGAGAGAGAAAGGAAGGAAGGAAGAAAGGAGGGAGGGAGGGAGGGAGGGAATTTTGTGGCTGGCCGCCAGCACCACTCAACTCATGGACACACACAGAGCCCAGATTTGCCCACCAGTTCTGTATCTCAGGTCCAGACACATGCCTATGTCTCTTCTCCACTCTATGAAATATCCAGCAAATCTGCTTTCCCAGTTACTGAATTTGGGATTTTCTCCAAGACTTCCTGTGAATTGGACTTTAACCAGATTTTAACTGTAGCCCCCCCCCCAAAAAATGAGAATGGTATAACTGAGTTTCAAACAGTGTAATTCTCTGTAGCGCCTATGGCCAGCCCACCCAAGGATGAGTCTGGGATCCCTTGCAAAGGACCAGCACCATTTCCTTTAGTCTTTGGAGAGCTGTCTCCAAAGGGTGGAGAACTGGGCATGTGGGCACTCACCTGGGAGCCAGGTACCTGGGAAATGAGGACCTCACTGGCTCCTGTGTTCAGTAGCAGAAGCGGCAGCAGAGACGTCGCTGGAAGGGGGGAACATGGCCTTGGCTATCTTCATCCCGGTCCTCATCATCTCCTTACTGCTGGGAGGAGCCTACATTTACATCACAAGGTAGGGAGCTGATGGGGGAGAGGGCTGCCCGGCAGCGCTCGGAGGGACTAGGTGGTTTACCTCTGAGTCTCAGGGTCTCCACCGTAGCTTGGGCAGAGTGGCATTTGTGTAATCAGAGATGGCCAGATTCAACACACCTCTGTGGGATAAATATTTACGTTGGGCACTTATGAAGCCTCCAAGCAAGTAAGACAAATCCTATTCCTGACCTCGGGGAGGTTATGGTTTAGTGGGGGACGTAGACATGACTCCATCACTGACTCACTCACTCACTCACTCATTCACTCATTTATTCAAATATGTATTGACACTCTGCTGTGTATCAGACATTGTCCCAAGCGTTGAGGGTCATAGAAACTTGCATTTGGGGCCAGGCGCGGTGGCTCACGCCTGTAATCCCAGCACTTTGGGAGGCCGAGGCCAGTGGATCACGAGGTCAGAAGTTCGAGACCAGACTGTCGACATCGTGAAACCCCGTCTCTACTAAAAAATACAAAAAAAAAATAGCTGGACGTGGTGGTATGCGCCTGTAATCCCAGTTACTCAGGAGGCTAAGGCAGGAGAATCGCTTGAACCTGGGAGGCAGAGGTTGCAGTGAGCCAAGATCATGACACTGCACTCCAGCCTGGGCGACAGAGCGAGACTCCATCTCCAAAAAGACAAAATAAAACAAAGCAAACTTGCATGTGATGCAGAAGGAAGATATTAAACCATGCCCTAGGATAGTCACTCATTCTTTCACATTCACGGCTGTTGAGCACCTACTAGGTGTCAGGCAGTTTTCTGGTTCTAGAAACATCGTTTGTGAAAAAAAAAAGAAAATAGAAGGAAATATACGGGGTCCAGGTTCTAACAAGGAAAGACAGACAATAAGCAAAGTATATAAGAAAATATGTAGAATGTTACAAATTGTTGAGTGCCATAAGAGAAGGCTGGGAGGGGGGAAAGAATTCTGGAATAAAAGTGGCAGTTCAGCCGGGCGCGGTGGCTCACGCCTGTAATCCCAGCACTTTGGGAGGCCCAGGTGAGCAGATTACAAGGTCAGGAGTTCGAGACCAGCTTGATCAGCATGGTGAAACCCCGTCTCTACTAAAAAGATACAAAAATTAGCCGGGCATGATGGTGCATGCCTGTAGTCCCAGCTACTCAGGAGGCTGAGGCAGGAGAATCGCTTGAACCCAGGAAGTGGAGGTTACGGTGAGCCAAGATTGTGCCATTGGACTCCAGCCTGGGCGACAGAGTGAGACTCTGTCTCAATAAAAATAAATAAATAAAATCAAAATTAAAAAAATTAGCAGCCCGGCACGGTGGCTCATGCCTGTAATCCCAGCACTTTGGGAGGTTGAGGCAGGTGGATCACGAGGTCAGGAGATTGAGATCATCCTGGCCAATATGGTGAGATCCCATCTCTACTAAAAATACAAAACTTCACTGGGCATGTTGGCACATTCCTGTAATCCCAGCTACTCGGGAGGCTGAGGCAGGAGGATCACTTGAACGAGGGAGGTGGAAGTTGCAGTGAGCCAAGATTGCGCCACTGTACTCCAGCCTGGCGACAGAGCAAGACTCCATCTCAAAAAAAAAAAATTAGCCAAGTGTGGTGGCGCATGCAGGTAAGAGGATCACTTGAGCCCAGGAGGCAGAGGTGGCCGTGAGTTGAGATGGCACCACTGCACTCCAACCTGAGTGACAGAGCAAGACCCTGTCTCAAAATAAATAAGTAAATAGGTGGTCAAGGAAGTCTGATCTAAGGCAATATGGCATACAGTAGGTGCTCAATAAATGCTCGTCATTGTTCTTTTTGCCCTCCGCATTCAAGAGGGACTTGAATGACCTTCCAGGAGAAAACAAATTAAGCTCCGCCCCCTCTTTAGTAAGGGGAAATCACAAGGCTTTAGTTCTCCCTGCCTGGGTTGCAAGTTGAGAGCAATTATGATTTCTGCTTTCACCTCACTAGGATTCTCGCCTGCAAAAGGCTGTTTGCACACATCCTCGTTGTCATTCACAGAGGTGCCGCTGCTCAGGAAGTGGCACCAACTGTTCCCGTTCAATATTGTAATGTGTCTCCTCGCTGGAGAGAAGTAACTTCTCTCTCCTTTCTCTCCTCCAGATGTCGCTACTATTCCATCCTCCGCCTGCCTCTGATGTACTCCCACCCCTACAGCCAGATCACCGTGGAAACCGAGTTTGACAACCCCATTTATGAGACAGGGGTGAGTTGGTCTCTCATCTCTTCCCAATTCCCTTCTCTTGGCTCTGAATTCACCAACAACAAGATGAGACGTTTCCTTTTCTATTGCTCACAAGAGGCACAGCCGGTGGTCCTGTCTTATCCCCACGAAGACCCCTAAAGAGGTAACTGCTGGGAGAACTTACAAGTGGTTGGTGCTGAGGACGAACCCGGGAGGCTGATTACTGTCAGCAGAACACCCACAGAAAATAAAGGCTGTACCCAAGACCCACAGAAAGCAGACCACCGGTGGCCTGCTGTCAATGTGCAGTGTTCCCATACATCCCACTGGGCTCCCCACTTCATTCAATGGCAGTATGAAACATCCCCATGCTAGGAAAATAGTCGTGAACCCAGACACAGGTTCCACCATTAATGAGCTTACAGTCTTGTGAATGATTATTATCAATAATACACGCCATGTGCTGGGCACTTTAAATGCATAATCTCCTTGAATCCTTGCAGCTGTCTGCAGTAGGCTCCACAGTTATCTCTAATTGATTGATGAAGACATTGAGGTCCAGAGAGAGAAAATAATCATTTGGCCAAGGTGGCACACAGCCAGGATGCACAGCCTGAAGTGAGGATGCAAATTCAACCTGACACTCTTAATCATGATGCTATTCTGCCTCCCTTGAACCTCAGACAATGCAGTGTGCCCAGGAATATTTCGATGACAACAAATAATGCTTTTAAAGGACTATGAACAAATTGAATAAGGTGCTAGGAGAATGTATAACGGGGACATTTAAAGGGGGTTGGGGAAGCCATCACTGAGAAAGTGAGAGTAAAGCTGGGACATGGCAAGTGGGTAGAACTCGAATGGTGGGCTGAAGACGGTCCCAGACAGAAAGGAGAGCATGTGCAAAGGTCCAGCGCACATACGCGGAAGCAAAAGGCTGGTTGTGACTTTGTAAAACCACCATCCTTCAAATTCACTGGGTAATGATGTGCAACCATCTCCCAAAGTTTGTGAGAATAAGCCTGCCTTGTTTCTTGTCCTGCCAACCTGCCTTCACCTCCACTTCCTCTGATCTCCTGTGTTAGTTATCTCTTGTTGTGTAACAATGTTACTGCAACTTAGGGGCCTAAAACAGCACACATTTGTTATCTCATAGTTTCTATAAGTCAGGAATCCAGGCACTGCCTAGCTAGACCCTCTGCTTCATGGCTCACAGGCTACAAACAAGGCAGAAACTTGGCTGCAGTCTCATCTGAGGCTCAACCAGGGAAGGATCCACATCTGGACTCATGTGGTTGTTGACAGCATTCAGTTCCTTGCAGGTTGTTAGAAAGAGGGCCTCAGTTTCTTGTAGGCTGTTACCTAGGGGCCACCCTCAGTTTTTTGTGTGTGGGTCTCTCCATAGAGCAGTTCATGACATGGCAGTTGACTTCTTCGAAGCCAGCGTGAGAGAGTCATCTTGCAAGATACAAGTCACAATCGTGTGTCATGTAAACATGGAAGTGACATCCTAGCACTTTGTATTCTGGTTAGAATCAAGTCACAGTCTCTACCCACCCTTAAAAGGAAGGGGCCACACAAGGGCATGAGCTCCAGGAGGTGGGGATCATGGGAAGCACCTTGGAGCCTGCCCACCACATTCCCATCTACGATGAAGCATAGATGTGATTGTATATCTGTGTTGGACAAACAGGAGCTGGAGACTTCCATTAAAGCCTGTGATGGTGACAACTTCCAGGGCTGACCCTGTGACTTCTTCTATCTCCTTGCTCCTTGTCCCTGGGGCTTGGAATACATTATTCACACTCCATAAATACTGAAGGAATAAAACTACCCACTGTTGTAGTCATTTCAGATGGCAATGGTAGATCAGGGCATATGTTATATTGCATTCTATGTAGTTTGCTTTGAAATAATGAGAAAAGTTCAGACTGATATAAAGAAGAATTATGGAGACTAGACATTATGAATACTTATTAGTAAAGTGTATCAGTGACCTAGAGCTATATGCCGAGTAACAAACATCTCCAAACTCAATGGCTTAATGCGACAAGCATTCATTTGCTCATCAGTCTGCAGGGCAGTGTTTTAGGCTCATTTCAGCTAGGTGGTAATCCTGGCATTGGCTGGTTAGTGGCTGGCTGACTCAGCTCTGCTCATTTTCCTGCAGGGACTGAAGGCTCTCAGGGCATGCCCTGCTCATGGTGATGACAGATGGGCAGGTTGCAAGCAGAAACACACAAGCATGTTTCAAACAGCTGTTGTACACCATTTCCTTATAACCCATTGGCCAAAGCAAGTCAGGGTCAGAGTGGGAGGGCACTGCAAGGTCATGACCAAGACCATGGGCATAGAGGTGCCAAGAACTGCATCTCCCTACGTATGTCACTCTACCACGCAAAGGTTTGACAAATCTCTGCTTCTCTCTCTTGCAGGAAACCAGAGAGTATGAGGTTTCTATCTAAAGAGAGCTACACTTGAGAAGGGGACTTGCAGATGTGAACTCAACCACAATCTCCTCGAGACATTCATCCAGAGACCATGTGGCATTTGATTGAAACCCCAGAGTGTTGACAGCCTTTTCATTAGACTCTTTATTGAAGGTTTACTGTTTTCTTCCCTGTATTTATTATATTTAAAAATGAAATAGGTGTGGGTTTGGATGTTTTGCGGCCTCAGCCAAATTCATGTTACAGCCTCCGTTCTGAAGGCAGGAGGAAGACTTGCAAAATGGCAAACAGCGGCAGCAAAAACATAAAACAACAGATGGAGTTTCTCCCATCAGCAATGCCATGCTAAGGCTGCATCGAATCGCATGCATCTTTGGGATCCATGCCCGTGGTGTTTTCAGTACAAATCTAAGCCCCAAGATTAGGTTGGAAAGGGTATTTCTTGTTGGCTTAGCCTGGGTTGGAATTTAGCATGGGTATTTAAACCCAACTGGGAAGCTGTGCTCCAAAACAAATTCTGGGTCCTCTCTTCCCATTTAACCAGCTTCTGAAGGGTTTTCCAGAGCCCCTCCCTCTCAAGGTTCTTCTGAAGGCAGCAAGGGTGTTATGTAAACATTGTCTTACCACTCTGGCCTCACTGGACAATGACAAAATAAGAAAATGTGTTCTCTAAAAAGGTGATAAATGACCAAAGGGAATTTTTCAGAGAAAATGAGAGATTTGAGAGTTCCAGTGAAGAATTCGGTGAGGGAGATCACTGGGTGAGGGTATTGGGTTAATAAAATGTTCTTTTCTTTGACACTCTTTCAATGATGAAAGAGCACGTAATTTATGCTACAAGTGCCAGAATTGATCCTCATGTTCAGCAAGCCACTCTCAAGCTATGGTAATAAACACACAGGCTCGGGAGGCACCGGCGGCCCCACTCACACAGTGACAAGGATTTGTAATGGGAAAAAGGAGGTGCCATGTTTGGAAATCCAGGGGTGAGCTCTGTTTTCTCCTGGGGTTCTGGAATATCTCAGCCCTCAAAATAGAGGAGACTCAAGTGCACTGTTTCTCTAAAAGGTGTCATCTTCAGAATATACATGCCGTCAAGGATTTCAGGGGGCGGGAGGATCCTAGGAGAAGAAACTACTTTTCTATTCTCTGAAGCTCTGTCTGGATGTTGGAGGGTGGTGTGAATGCTGACAGAGGAGGTGCAGGGAACAGGAGCAGGGGGTATTAAATCACAGCAAACCATCCAGTGGAATCCTGCATCATCTGACCAGAACATCAATGAAGACAGAGAGAGGAATTTCACACAGAAGGGATTCCATAGCCCCACATCTAAACACACAGGCATTCCTCCTATTTTATCAGGGTCTGTTTTCCCCAACCCAGTGAAACTAATGAGTGTGTGACTCTTTGGAAGAGTATTTTCTCAATACAAGTATAAAGAGAAGGTGGAGGGTACAGGTGCATGGAAGAAATACTATGTGTGAAGCAGAGTCACCTCCCTGGGACCGGTGACATGGTGGTGACAGCCAGTGGCTTGGAGAGGCACACAGGCTCAGTGGCATGTGGAGTCCTCTTTGGTGCCCTCCCATTCTCGCTGGAAGTGATTCAAGTCTGGTTTTCAAACAAGAAAAGCCCTTTCTGGCTGTAGGGAGAATGGCAGGGAGTCTCTGATTTGGTGGTTACATTGGAAATATCTTAAGCAAGATAGGGCAAGTCGGGTTTATGCACACACATACCCTCCTTGCCGGCAGGAACTCAGACCTCAATCTTGGGGGTCAAAGACTAGAATATTTTCCTTCCGCCAGAAAAGAATCTTGCATATATACTCCTGAAGGCATGCATTTGTGGTCCATGGCAAGAAATCGCTAAGGACTGCTTTCCAGGACCCAAAGCCCACCCCCATTTAATGCAAGAACCAGAGAAGTATTCCAGGCCATTAATGAACAATGTCATGTTTAGAGAAAGATAACAACACAAATAGTGTCACCTTTCCATAAAAGGCAGAGCCCAGTATGTTTTATCTGATGCCTATTCTAACCCTAAACCTGGGTCACCTGGGATGAAGAACGCTATTAATAATGTTCCATTTTAAAACATATTATAGTTGTGTAAAAACTAAACATTTGCCTCTTATCAAGACTTTCAAAATATAAATCTTTATTTTAATCCTGCTCCCTAAAACTAGTCAGGCCACATCCTAGGTATTGTATTCTTACTGGCTATTGGATAGATAGAAAAGGCATTGGGTTTTTTTGTTTTTTGGTGTTTTTTTTTTTTCCAGGAGACCAGTGTCTCAGTTCTGTCTTAGTAGTACTGCACCTGTAACCATGTTTTAAAAGTTTGTTTTAGCCTAGAGATGGATCATACGAGTTCAACGCTGTACAGTGATTGAAAAGACAGGTTGGTGTCTATTTTTCTTTTTAAAATATCTGAACGTGTATTTGTAACATGTAAAGGTAAAAAAAATCATAGTGCCAAAAATGTGCAAGGCATCTCATTACGGTTCGTATATGTCTGTTTTTATAAGATCAACATGAAAACCCATTGGGATTAAATATTTTTGAATAGGATACACTCTTGAGAAACTCGAGAATGGACTGAGCCTTCCTACAAGCCACTCTTTGTTTTTAAAACAGTGGGGAAATAGTTTACAGAGATTGTGAGCTTCAGAGAATGCATGTGATGGCGTGTATTACATGCTAATCCATATAAGCTGTATCTGTCAGCCACCACCCTGTGCTTTAAAAATGCACACACTCAATCCTCTTTAGCTTGGAGCTCAGCTTTTTGCTTTTTTTTGTAGAACTATTTAGCTA
The DNA here is from genome assembly GCF_001604975.1 of Cebus imitator. Classification (NCBI taxonomy): domain Eukaryota; kingdom Metazoa; phylum Chordata; class Mammalia; order Primates; family Cebidae; genus Cebus; species Cebus imitator. The sequence continues at coordinate 1,875,329 of NW_016107552.1, read as the reverse complement.
ACATAAGTATTCTGATCGCCACCTGATGGCCATTCTTACCTAGTTTCATAGATGTGCTTTAACTATGATCTTTTGAAGCTCCCCCTTGGAGAGCCTACAGAACCTCAGGCTGATAGCTTGGAAAACTGCCAAACAGTCCAGAAGGAAGCAAAGTGTCTGCGTAATCTGGAGAGTTGTATAAGAAGTAGTGATTTGGCAAATACGTGGGTAGCTTTAGGCTGAGACACGACCCTCAGGCAAAAATGCCCTTAGACTAACTCAGAAGGGTATGACCCTCCTATGTCCTTGACTAGGCATGATGGGTCATTTGGGGTCAGATATTGTTTGAGTTGTTCAGCACCCCCAAAGGTAGGCTTTCTCCTGGGAAATTTTCATTTCCATTTTATCGCCAAACAGAATAAAATGCAAAACAAACTTTCTAAGCTAGAATAACGAAATTAAGTCATTTTCCATTTTGTATATATTGATGCTAATAAAACATGAAAAAGAGTCCAGTGTGTGGGATTTTTGTTACAGACACTTCAGGATGGCACCAAGTGGAATGATTCCAGTTTCGGGGATTGGGCTGGGGTAACACCTACTGATACTTTGAACACTAAGACAGGACTTCCCACTCTGGAATGTTTCTGGGACCTTCAAGGGATGTTTGGGACAAGGTGGGTTTGAGGATACTGCCATCATCAGATGTTCCACCATCCTCCCTGTCTTCACTCAGCCTGCCATAAGAAAACGCCACAGACGAGATGGGTTAAATAACAGAAACATATTTCTCAAAGGCCTAGAGACTGAGAAGTCCAAGATCAGGGTACAAGACAATTCAGTTCCTGGTGAGAGCTCTCTTCCTGACTTACAGATGACTTTTTTGCTGTGTCTTCACACAGTAGAGGGAAGGGAAAAGGCAGGAAGGAGGGGAAGAGAGGGAGAGAAAAAGGGAGAGGCAGATCTGCCTCTTCTTAAAAGGCCACAGTCTTATCAAATGAGGTCAAACCCTTATGACCTTGTTTAGCCTTAATTACCTGCTGATGGCCTTATCTCCAAGTACAGTCACACTGAGGGTTAGAGCTTCAACATGTGAATTTTGGAGGGACACAGCTGTCCACAGCATTGCACCCCTGGCGCCCCCAAAATGTATGTCCTTCTTGCATGCAAAATATATTACCTCCACTCCCACAGCCTCCAAAGTCTTAACTTACAACACCATCAACTCGCCTGAAGTCTCATTTAAATATCATTTAAATCAGGTATGAATGAGACTCAAGGTATGATTTATCCCAAGGCAAACTGCTCTCTATCTGTAAATCTATGAACCCACACAAGACACGTGGTTCCAAAACACAATGGCGGGACAGGGATAAGATAGACATTGCTATACCAAAAGGGAAAAATAAGGAGGAAAGGGGTGTCGGCTTTCAAGCAAGTGCAAAACCTAGCAAGGCAAATGCCATTAGATCTCAAGACTTGAGAATAAGCTTCTTTGGTTTGATGCTTGCCCTAAAGGCCCACTGGGGTGGCAGCATCACCTCCTTGGCTCTCTCGAGCTGCCCTGTCCACACGGCTTTCTTCAGAGGGCAGCCCGCCCCTGAGACACTGGATGGGATTGTCCTGGCTGAAACCAGAGACACAGCCCTGCCCTTGAAAACAGAAGAGGAAAGAAACACTTTGGTTCAGGACCTATGGTGGCAGTGGCACCCCTGATGATCCCTTAATCACCTTCTGGTTCATTCTTAGCACACATTCGCAGCTGAGCTCTGTGGTTTGGTCCTGAAGACTTCCAGAAGGTTGAGTGTTATTTTTCATTCTGTCCTGCTTTCTCTACCCCCTTTAGTTCAAACTGGCAGTGTCTTCACTGGTATAATTCCATTCCTAGGTTCTGCCAAGATAGCTGATGAAGTCCATGAGTTTTACTCATTGATCTCTATTATTTATCTATTTATTTATTTATTTTACATTTTTTTATAGGGACAGGGTCTCGCTATATTGCCTAGGCGGGTCTTGAACTCATGGGCTCAAGAGACCCCAAAGTGCCGGGATTACAGGCATGAGCCTCGAGATCTCTTCACCACATGCTTGTTCAAACACATCCTCAGCGTTCTCTTCAGAACAAGCTTTCTCATTTTTTGCTATATGGATAGGCTGAGATTTTTCCCAGATCTTCAAGTTCTGCTTCCTTTTCCTTAATTGTTTTTTCCCATAACCAAAATGAGTGATGGAGGCAGGTGTCTCAATCAATCAAGGTTTATGGAACCAGCTGGAGGGTGCACCCAGGAAAAACGTGAGTCACGGACACATCTGGGGCTGTGTTTTCCGGAGAGGTTCTCAAGAGGTTTAGCAGTTCCACATTTTCCTTAAAAGGGAGGGGGGTGCAATGAGGTAAATAATTACATAGTTATGAGAGACTTCAGTTAGAGCCCCACAATTTTACATTTTACATAAGATAAGGTGAATGTTTGAAGAAAAACAGAATGGAGGAAGGAGAAATCTCAGGGAGGGATGAAGGAATGATTAATCTCATCTTGTCTTTACCTGGGAAAATAAGCTAGTTATCTACATTATCAGTGTGGAGTCTTTTGAAAGGGCTGGTTTCTGTTTGGCCCTTAGAAAGACTGATGGTGATCATTGAGGGTGAAGGGATAATGAGGTGTGACTGACCCCTCCATCCCATCATGGCCAGAAACTCAGCTTCAGTTTCTCTGGGGCCTCCTTGGCCAAGAGGAGGTTCATTCTGTCAGTTGGGAGCTGAGAATTCTATTGTTATTTCTCTTTTTTTTTTTTTTTTTTTTTT
>NW_016107552.1:1871294-1872525 GCF_001604975.1 Cebus imitator | reverse complement strand
GGCTGGAGTGCAGTGGCACAATCTAGGCTCACTGCAACTTCTGTCACCCAGGTTCAAGCAATTCTCCTGCCTCAGCCTCCCGAGTAGCTGGGATTACAGGCGCCCACCACTGCACCCAGCTAATTTTTGTATTTTTAGTAGAGATGTGGTTTCCCCATGTTGGCCAGGCTGGTCTCGAACTCCTGACATCAGATGATCCTTCCGCCTCCACCTCTCAAAGTGCTGGGATTACAGGCATGAGCCACCGAGCCCAGCTCAATGTTTTCATCTCAGTAATATTTGAGATGAAAAGAAATATTTCCACATCGGCAATGTGTGTGTGGTTGTTTTTTTGTTTTTTGGTTTTTGTTTTTGTTTTTGTTTTTAGACGGAGTCTTGCTCTGTCACCCAGGCTGGAGTGCAGTGGCAGGATCTCGCCTCACTGCAACCTCCACCTCTGGGTTCAAGCAATTTTCTGCCTCAGCCTCCAGAGTAGCTGGGATTACAAGCAGCCGCCACCATGCCCACGTAATTTTTGTATTTTTAGTAGAGACAGAGTTTCACCGTCTTGGCCAGGCTGGTCTCGAACTCCTGACCTCGTGATCCACCCTCCTCGGCTTCCCAAAGTGTTGGGATTACAGGCATAAGCCACCACTACTGGCAGAAATATGCGTTTTTAAGAGCTTGGATCTTTGCTTAATAACAAAGAAATTTGAGTGACAAAATTCTCCTTAATTTTCCTTTCAAGATTCATTATATCACCTGTAATACTAAGGGGACCAAAAATGTTGTCTAGGAAGACATTGTAAGAGGATGAAAATGGGGATATTAGAGAGCAGGAAAAAAATGGATGAAAGATCTCAACAAAAGGGAGTGATATTCTTCAGTCTTGATGAGGCTAAATTTTGTCTTTGTCTTCTATAAATTCTCACCCTTAAAATAGGCAAAATAGGCATGTTAAGAAGGAAAGAGGCAGGTGTGGTGGCTCACGCCTGTAATCCTAGCACTTTGGGAGGCCCAGGTGGGAGGATTAGGAGGTTAGGAGTTTGAGACCGGCCTGGCCAACATGGTGAAACCCTGTCTCTACTGAAAATACAAAAATTAGCCAGGTGTGGTGGCAGGTGCCTGTAATCCTAGCTACTGGGGAGGCTGAGGCAGGAGAATCGCTTGAACCAAGGAGGCGGAGGTTGCAAGGTTGCGGTGAGCCGAGATCACGCCATTGCACTGTAGCCTGGGCAACAAGATTCCTCTA
>NW_016107552.1:1852489-1871259 GCF_001604975.1 Cebus imitator | reverse complement strand
ACCACTTTGGAACATGATGTGGTGAAACAGTGGTCATTGGTGAGGTCAGCAAGGAGAAAAGATCGAATTACAATGATTTTAATTGTGCTTAAAATTTTTTTGATTAGGTAGGGCATGGTGGCTCATGCCTGTAATCCCAGCACTTTGGGAGGCTGAGGCAGGTGGATCACCTGAGGTAAGGAGTTTGAGACCAGCCTGGCCAACATGATGAAACCCCATCTTTAGTAAAAATAAAAAATTAGCTGGGCAAGGTGGCACACAGCCTGTCCCAGCTACTCAGGAGGCTGAGGCAGGAGAAACTGCTTGAACCCAGGAGGTGGAGGTTGCAGTGAGCCGGGATTGCGCCACTGCACTCCAGCCTGGGCGACAGAGTGAGACTCTGTCTCAAAAAAAGAAAAAAAATTTTTTTTTAGTTAAGCCACTTCTACTCTGGGCAGAGACTGTCTATGCTGGGCACTTCTTTCTTTCTTTTTTTTTTTTTTTTTTTTGAGACAGGGTCTCACTCTGTCACCCAAGCAGGAATGCAGTGGCGAAATCTCGGTTCGCTGCAACCTCTGCCTCCCAAGTTCAAGGGATTCTCCTGCCTCAGCCTCCTGAGTAGCTGGACTCCACCAGCTACCGTCCCCAGCTCAGCCAATTTTTGTTTTTTTGGGTTTTGTTGTCGTTTGTTTGTTTTGTAGAGTTAGGGTTTTACCATATGCCCAGGTTAATCTTGAACTCCTGAGCTCAACTGATCCACATGCCTTGGCCTCCCAAAGTGCTGGGGTTACAGGCATAAGCCACCGCACCTGGCCCCACTTCTTTCTCTTACTGCTTTCTGTAGGATAGCGAGTTTTTTAAACGAGGGTTTGTAGGTAACCTAAGAGTTTTGTAACTGTTTCTTGATCTACCCTCATAAGTTGGAAGTCTATTTATTAAAATGACAGACAGAGATTTGCAGTGTAAGATAAGTGTGTGTGGTTTTGTTTTGTTTTTTCAAAAGCCTACACCACTTGTAGGCTTTTGTATTCCCAGGCAGTCTCCCATCCAAGATACAAAGTAGGTCCGATCCTGCTTAGCTTCCAAGATGAGACAAGCTCGGACACATTTCGAGTGGCAAGACCCTATGGACAAGTATATGTTTTCATGCAGTGTTCCTGTGTGATAATTCATTCATCATTGTTTCCTGCCTCATAGACTGTTTCCTAAATCTACAAAAAAAAAAAAAAAATAGTTGAATTGACATTATAAAACAAGGGTTTGATTACAGTTGTATCCACCACTATCCTTAAGAACAGAGAAAATGCCTTTTGTGCCACTTTCTTTGTCCCAAATATACCCCAGTATCATCAAATGTTTCCTGCATATTACATAGGATTTAAAGTCAGCCATCCAAAATAGCATATTACAGCATTTCCAGAAAGCGATGTGAACAGGGCAAAACTGATGTCTTTTTAGTCGGTGTTTTCTCCCAGGCCTGCATCCATTTGACAAACCAGTTCTCCCGATGATGCCTAGAAGAAAGGACAGAAGAAAAATGTTGATGGAAATCAGAGCAACACAGCCAAAGGCAAACAATTTGGCCAAGCGGTGGCACCAAAATTGCTGTTCTTAAATCCTTCAAGTTCAATCTGTTCTCCAGCAACTGGGCAGAGGGCCAAGGGGTGAGAAATAAGAAAGGCAGTTCCATCTACAGGCTTTCCTCTGGCGTGAAATGCTACAAAATATTCAGCACACACGCACACACACAAAGAGTAGAAAAACTAGCTGTGATGTTTTGTGACTGTATTGGTTATGAAATGGAAATCAGCAAAAATATCAAAATCTCTCTGGAGGGGGTAAGAATCGTATTTATTCATTCAAAACATGTTTATTGGACATTGACCTCTGGTTGCAACATAAAAAGCTCAAGAAATCATTGCTTCCACCCAACCCTGAGAACAAGCCAGTTAAGCTTTAAAAAAAAAAAAAAAAGTTTTTTAAAAACCCCAAAGCCTTCAGAGATCTGGGGACACAATACACCCAAATTACTTAAATCCCAGAAGTATATGGGAGACAAGAATTTCCATGACTGTCCTAATCTCTGGGGACACTGCAAAGAGCTAACTTTTTTCAAATTTGTTTGTTTGTTTTCTTTTGAGACAGAGTTTCGCTCTTGTCACCCAGGCTGGAATACAATGGTGTGATCTCGGCTCGCTGCAAACTCCATCTCCCAGGTTCAATCAATTCTCCTGTCTCAACCTCCCAAGTAGCTGGTATTACAGGCGCCTGCCACCACACCCAGCTAATTTTTGTATTTTTTGTAGAGATGGAGTTTCACCATATTGATCAAGCTGGTCTCGAACTCCTGACCTCAGGTAATCCACCCACCTCAGCCTCCCAAACTGCTGGAGTTACAGGCATGAGCCACCTCGCCTGGCTGGCTTCTTTGAAGGCCACCTAGGATTGCATGGATTCTGATTTGCCCTATGGTGACTGTGCCTTCCTGGCTACAGATGGCATCTCTCCCAGCTCTCCTGTCCTCCGAGCTTCAGGCATGGCCAGTATGTTCAATGGCAGGACTGTGGGATACAGTTGGAGGATGGCCACCGACCCCCTTTATGACTGGGGCTTCTTAGAATTCCTAAGTGGCTACTAAATATTTTTTAAAAGGCCAGGCATGGTGGCTCATGCCTGTAATCCCAGCACTTTGGGAGGCTGAGGCGGGTGGATTGCCTGAGGTCCAGAATTTGAGAGCAGCATGGCCAACAAGGTGAAACCTCATCTCTACTATAAATACAAAAGATAGCCAGGCATGGCGGTGGTCACCTGTAGTCCCAGCTACTCAGGAGGCTGCGGAAGGAGAATTACTTGAACCCAGGAGGTGGAGTTTGCAGTGAGCCGAGATGGTGCCATTGTACTCCAGCCTGGGCAACAGAGCAAGTCTCCATCTCAAAAAAAAAAAAAAAAAAAAAATTGAAAAAGAAAGAAAGGAAAAAGCAGAGGGCTGGGCTTCTGAGAAGCCCCATGGGGAGAAGCCTATTCAATGCACCTGGGCGGCCTGAAGGACCAGAGCTCGGCTGATCATTCATGGGCTTGTCACTCAGTCCGTAAAAGAATGGGGATTCCGAGGAAGGACAAATAAAGGAAAGAAAAAAGACGGAAAGGTCAGAGTATGCCCCGACGCCTCAGAAACCCAGATCCTGTTTCCCAGGCCTGGCTGTCCTCCAAGATTAGGATAATGGTGAAGAGACAGAGCTTCTCCTGAGATCAAAAACCCCCTTACTAGTAGGCGTGCTTCTGACAAATCAAACAAGACAGAGACCTGGGCCAGGAGAGAGAAGAGACCCCAAAAAGTGACCAAAGCGATCCCTGTCAGGATAGCACAGTCACAACGATAATAATTGCCGGCGTCTGCTGACCGCTAGCTAGCTCTTTTTTTTGTTATTGTTATTGGTGGTGGTGGTGGTGGTGGTTGGTTTTTTGTTTGTTTTTTTCTTTTTTGAGATGGAGTCTCGCTCTGTCGACCAGGCTGGAGTGCAGTGGTGCGATCTCGGCTCACTACAACCTCCACCTCCTGGGTTCAAGCGATTCTCCTGCCTCAGCCTCCCCAGTAGCTGGGATTACAGGCACCCGCCACCATGCCCAGCTAATTTCTGCATTTTTAGTGAAGACAGGGTTTCACCATGTTGACCAGGCTGGTCTCAAACTCCTGACCTCAGGTGGCCCACCTGCCTTGGTTTTCCAGAGTGCTGGGATGACAGGCGCGAGCCAACGCGCCCGGCTTGCTTTGTTTCGTTTGTATTTTATTTTATTTATGTATTTATTTTAGAGACAGGGTGTGGCTCTGTAGCCCAGGGTGGAGAGCGTGGGGCAATCACAAGCTCTGTGCAACCTCAAACTCCTCCACTCATGCAATCCTCCCACCTCAGCCTCCCACAGTGCTGGGATTTCAAGTGTGACCCACCACACCTGGCTGTTTTTTACATTTTAAATACACTTTTTAAATTTTAGAATACTTTTTAGATTTCCTAGCTGTTCGATGCACTTTAATCTCTCGTTTACTTTTGTTGGTGAAGAAACTAGCCCGTCTTCTTTTACAGATGCAGCGTCTGATGTGCAAACAGGCAAAGTCACTTATCCACAGCTGGTACATGAAGGCACACTACCCAGGAGGTCTGGCTCCCCGCAGATGGGAGGGTAGACATGACTAAGAGCCAGCCTTCAGAGAGCAGAGCTACCTCCTCCCAGGGTGCTCAGAACAAAGCAAGGCTCTTTCAGCCTGGGGATGCCCTGAATGAAGGAACTCAGCCTTTTTTGGCTCCTGTTCCACGAGGTGTTAGGGATGGATTAAACAGTGGTTAAGAGCTGAAACTCTGGGTTTGAATCTCTACTCCATCCATGATTAGCAGCTTAGTGGGGTGAGGGACCCCGGAGGTGGGCAATTTCTTCCTGGATCATTGTGGGACTCGCCAAGAGGGGGTTTCTACTTCCCCGTGTAAAAGAAAGATAAAAAGTTGGCCAGGATCGCTTGAGCTCAGGAGGATGAGGCTGCAGTGAGCTATGGCTGTACAACTGCACGCCAGCCTGGGCAACACAGTGAGACACCGTTTCAAAAAAATTGAAAAAGGGCCAAGAGCGGTGGTTCACGCCTGTAATCCCTGCACTTTGGGAAGCCGAGGTGGGCAGATCACAAGGTCAAGAGATCGAGACCATCCTGACCAACATGGTGAAACCCCCTTCTCTACCAAAAAATACAAAAATTAGCCAGGCGTGGTGGTGGGCACCTGTAGTCCCAGCTACTTGGGAGGCTGAGGCAGGAGAATCGCTTGAACCCAGGAGGCGGAGGTTGCAGTGAGCCAAGATCATGCCACTGCACTCCAGCCTGGCAACAGGGCAAGACTCCATCTCAAAAAAAAAAAAAAGAAAAAGAAAAAAGTTATAGTAACTGTCATAGAACGTTGCGGCAGACACTCAAAAGTGCCCAGTCATATCTCTTTCCTTTCCCTTTGGTAACAGAATCCCAATTTTGTTCAGGGCAACAATGAACCCTACCGCAGGTAATGGATCATGGTTGGTTTTACTTGGGATAATCCTGTCACTCATTCTTTTCAACCCTCCCCGACTGCTGGGGTTGATCCTCTTCACTCCTTTTGGCCGATGAGCCTCAGCAGAAATTGGCTTGGGGCAGAGGGGCTGTTCTCAGAAATTATCCTCTTTCCCGATCAAAGGGGGCAGACACAGTTGCAACATGCCCCGTCTTCCTTCCCGGAACCCCGTCATGACATGTCATGACTTCCACGGCCATCTCAGAATGGAAGTGATCAGATTGAAGACAAACACAATATATGAAGAAGGACGGGGTGGATAAGCAGAAAACCCTGGGTCTCAGGAATCCTAACACTGGGTATCTACCCAAAGAAAAAGAAATGATTGCATCAGAAAGACACGTGCACTTTTACATTGATCACAATACTATCCACAATAGCAAGTTGTAGAATTGACCCAAGCGTCCATCAGCAGATGACTGGATAATGAATATGTGATACATATGCCCCTCACAGAATACTATGCAGCCATTAAAAAGCATAAAATCATGTCTCTTGCAACGTATGCCCCACAGAATACCATGCAGCCATTAAAAAGCATAAAATCATGTCTTCTTGCAGCAACATGGATGGAACTCAGGCCATTATTCTAAGTGAAATGACTCAAAAGCAGAAAATCAAATACCAAACATTCTCACTTATCAATGGGAGCTAAACGATGGCTACTCATGGACATAAAGATGGAAATAAATAACCCAAGACTCCAAAAGGGAGAAAAGGTGGGAGGGGAAAGGGGGTAAGGGTTGAAAAGCCACCTGTTCACAATAGGTACAGTGGTACCATGCTCACCATTTGGGTTATGGGTGGCATAATCGGTACGATGCGCACTATTTGGGTGATGGATACACTAGAAGCCCAGACATCACCATGACACGACATAACCGTGCAACAAACCTGTACAAGTACCCCATGTCTATGAAATTTAAAAAACATATTTTAAGGCAAAAAGAGAAAATTCTGGGTTTCTGGTGGTGCCAACATCATTCCACCTGAGAGAAGCATAAAACATAATTCGTGAAATTAGCTATGGACATTGTGAAATGGAAGCGATGGATCTACATGTTCTGCAAAGTATAAACTGAGAAAACCATTCATCCAGGTGGAATCTAAAAACACAGATAAGGTAGAAATGCCATTTTCTGGAAAATCCTACCTACTTTTCAGATCTTGGGCCCCCACTAACTTCCCATGCCAGGTTTCTCTGTCTCTTCTCTCCTCTCCCTCCCCCTCTCTCTTTCTCTCTCCATATTCTATCACTGTTCAAGATTAGCTAATCTTTTGCACTGAAAGGTGACATGGCATAGTAAAACACAGTTTCAACATTAATTTCCTGGCTCAAATTTTTAAAGACCTAGCTTTTATTTCCTTATACTCCTAGTATAATTTGTTATTTGCACTGAACTAAGAAATTACAGGTACACCTTGGAGGTCATGCAGATTCTGTTCCAGCCCACTACAATAAAGCTGATATCTCAATAAAGTGAATCTCACATAATTTTTGGTTTTACAGCTCATACAAAAGTTATGTTGGCACTATACTGTAGTCTACTAAGTGTGCAATAGCATAATTTCTAAAAAACAGTGTACATACCTTAATTTTAAAATACTTATTGCTGGCCAGGTGCCGTGGCTCATGCCTGTAATCAGTACTTTGGGAGGCTGAGGTGGGCGGATCACCTGAGGTCAAGAGTTCAAGACCAGCCTGAGCAATATGATGAAATCCTGTCTCTACTAAAAATACAAAAATTAGCTGGGTATAGTGACATGGGCCTATAATCCCAACTACTCGGGAGGCTGAGACAGGAGAATCGCTTGAACCCAGGAAGTGAAGGTTGTAGTGAGCTGAGATCGAGCCATTGCACTCCAGCCTGGGCAACAAGAGCAAGACTCCATCTAAAAAAATAAAAAATAAAAAATAAAAAATAAAAAACTTTATTGCTAAAAATGCTAACGATCATCAGCCTTCAGCAGGTCATAATCTTTTTGCTGGTGGAGGGCCTTGCCTTGTTATTGATGGCTGCTGTCTAATCAGGGTGGTGGTTGGGTGACTAAAAATTTCTTAAAATAAGACAACAGTAAAATTTGGCACAAGCTTGTGAAGTTTGACTCTTCCTTTCATGAAAGCTTTTTCTGAAGCATGCAATGTTATTTGAGAGCATTTTACCCACAGCAGAGCTTCATTCAAAATTGCAGTCGATCCTCTCAAATCCTGCTGCTGCTTTATGAGCTCAATTTATGTAACGTTCTAAATCCACTGCTGTCGTTTTAACAATGTTCACAGCATCTTCACCAGGATTAGAGTCCATCTCAAGAAACCACTTTCTTTGCACATCTATAAGAAGAAGCTTCTCTTCAGGAAGTTTTTCATGAGATTACAGCAAGTCTGTGATGTCTTCAGGTTCCACTTCTCATTCTAGTTGTCTTGCTGTTTCTACCGCAACTGAATTAATTTCTCCACTGAAGTCTTGAACCCCTCAAAGTCATCCATGAAGGTTAGAATCCACTTCTTCCAAACTCTTAAGGTTGATATGTTGATCTCCTCCCATGAAGCACAGATGTTATTAATGGCATCTAGAATGTTGAATTCTTTCCAGGAAGCTTTCAAGTTACTTTGCCCAATCCATCAGAGGAGTCACTATCTGTGGCAGCTACAGCCTTACAAAATGTATTTCTTAAATAAGACTTAAAAGTTAAAATTACTCCTTGATCCATGGCCTGTAGAATGGATTTTATGTCAGTAGGAATGAAAAAAATAGTCATCTCCTTGTATATCACCATCAAAGCTCATGGGTGACCAGGTGCATTGTCAATGAGCAATAATATTTTGAACAGAGTCTTTCCTTTCCTGAGCAGTAGGTCTCAACAGTGGGTTTAAAATATTGAGTAAACTGTGCCATAGAAGACAGATGTGCTGTCATACAGCCTTTGTTATTTCATTTATGGCACACAGGCAGGGTAGAAGATTTTGCATAATTTTCTTTTCTTTCTTTTTTTTTTTTTTTTTTTTTTNAGATGGAGTCTCACTCTGTCACCCAGGCTGGAGTGCAATGGCATGATCCTGGCTCACTGCAACCTCTGCCTCCCAGGTTCAAGTGATTCTCCTGTCTCAGCCTCCTGAGTAGCTGGGATTGCAGGCGCACACCAACATGCCTGACTAATTTTTGTATTTTTAGTAGAGATAGAGTTTCACCATGTTGGTCAGGTGTCAAACTCCTGACCTCATGAACCACCTGCCTCAGCCTCCCAAAGTGCTGGGATTACAGGCGTGAGTCACCATGCCCGGCCTGATTTTGCATAATTCTTAAGTGCCCTGGAATTTTTGAAACAGTAAATGAGGATTGGCTTCAACTTAGAGTCACCAACTTCATTAGCCCCTAACAAGAGCGTCAGCCTGTTCTTTGAAGCTTGAAAGCCAGGCATTGACTTCTTAGCTATGGAAATCCTAGCAGGCATCTTCTTCAAATAGAAGGCTGTTTCATTCACACTGAAAATCGATTATTTAGTGTAGCTACCTTCCTCAATGATCTTAACTAGATCTTCTGGATAATTTGATGCAGTTTCTACATTAGCACTTTTGACTTCACCTTGCACTTCGATGTTATAGAGACAGTTTTTTTTCCTTCAGCCTCATGAACCAACCCCTGCTAGCTTCAACCTTTTCTTCTGTGGCTTCCTCACTTCTCTCAGCCTTCACAGAATTGAAGAGAATTAGGGCCTTGCTCTTAATTAGGCTTTGGCTTAAGGAAATGTGGTGGCTGGTTTGCTCTTCTATCCAGACCTTTAAACTTTCTCTGTATCAGCAGTAAGCCTGTTCTGCTTTCTTTTCATTTGTGTGTTCACTGGAGTGGCACTTTCCATTTTCTCTAGTAACTTTTCCTTTACATTCACAACTTGGCTAAGTTGCAAAAGAGGCCTAGGAATTGGCTAATCTCAGCTTCCAGCATACCCACTTCATGAAGCTTAATCATTTCTACCTTTTGATTTAAAGTGAGAGAGATGCGACTCTTCCTTTCACTGGAGCACGTAGAGGCCGTTGTAGGGTTCTTCACTGGACTAACTTCAGTATTTTTGTGTCTTAAGGAACAGAGAGGCCCGAAGTTTGGAAGAGAGATGGAGAAACAACCATTCTGTGCAGTAGTCAGAACACACACAGCATTGATGGAATAAGTTTGCCATCTTCTATGAGTGCAGTTCACGGTACCCCAAAACAATTACAGTAATAACATCGAAGATCATCCATCATAGATCACTGTAATAGACATGATAATAATTAAAAAGCTAAAATATTGTAAGAATTCACAAAACATGACACAGAGACATAAAGTGAGCACATGCTGTTGGGAAATTGGCGCCAGTAGACTTGTTCCATGCAGGGCTTCTTCAAACCTTCCATCTGTAAAAAAAAAAAAAAAAAAAAAAACCTCAGTATAAGGCTGGGAGCTGTGGCTCACACCTGTAAGCCCAGCACTTTGGGAGGCCCAGGCGGGCAGATCACGAGGTCTGGAGATCAAGACCATCCTGGCTAACACAGTGAAACCCCATCTCTACAAAAAATACAAAAACTTAGCCGGGCGTGGTGGCATGTGCCTGTAATCTCAGCTACTGGGGAGGCTAAGGCAGAAGAATCGCTTGAACCTGGGAGGCAGAGGTTGCAGTGAGCCGAGATCATACCACTGCACTCCAGCCTGGGCAACAGAGCGAGACTCCATCTCAAAAAAAAAACAAAACCAAACCTCAGTATCTGCAAAGTGCAGTAAAGCAAAGCCCAATGGAACAAGGTATGCCTGCACTATTCTAAAACTACATCATTCATACTATTTGTGGTGGTGCTGTCACGGTGCCCAGCACAGAGCAGGCCCTCAAATATTTGGTGAAGAAATGACTATTAGCCAATAGAGAAGCCCAAAGCAGGGCCAGTGTCACTGGAAAGCTGGGTCCCTTTAAACCAGCAGATGGCATCCTCAGCCTGGGATTCTTCAGGAAGGCCTTGAGAATCCTACAGAAACTGAATCACACTTCTGTTTCCTCACAATGGTTCTTTTCTTTGGACAAAGACGTCTGATGAGATGGATTCTTTCCGGTAAAACAAAATGTGATTTGGAGAATTAGCAGGCTGCCTTCATTCTTGGCAGTAAAAGAAACCAGCAACATGGTTACTCATCCTTGCCCAGGCTGCATGTTATGGATCAAAAATGGGGTGGCCTGGGACCCAGGGCTCATACGATGCTGCCCCCAACCAGAGAACCACACAGAAGACTTTCAAGGACTCCAACTTGTACTGATGTTCTCTAGAAGGGACTGAATGGGACGTATATTACCAGGCACATCACACAGAAAAACTTTTTTTTTTTAATATGTATGTATTTATTTCTTTATTACCCCCACCCCCAGAAAAACTTCTTTAAAATCCTCTGTACCCATTTCTGTCCCCACGAGTCTCACATTCCTGGGAACCTACTCACATCTCTCTCCTTCCCCAAACTCAGGAATTCTCCCACCCCCTACCCATCTGGCCTGCTTCCACGTAAGGTTACCAAATGTACAAAATAAAAATACAAGACACTCAATTAAATTTTGAAAATCAAATAAATCTGTAGTATTAATAATAAAGTTCTGACTCTGTGGGACACCTGACCATGGTCTGGCCAATCAGAGGTTCCGTGATTAGTGGAAAGATGGTCACATGAGCCAAGTTGGGCCAATGGGAAAGTGTAATATTTGGGACATATTTATACTAAAAAAAAAAGTGTTGTTTATCTGAAATTCAAATTTAATGAGGATCCTGCATTTTCTCTACAGCCCTACCACCACACGCTTCTTACATAAAAACAATGCAGAAGATGAACTAATTCTACAATACTTGCTGCACACTTAAAAATCTGTTCAGGACCAGGTGCAATGGCTCATGCCAGTAATCCTAGCACTTTGGGAGGCCAAGGTTGGAAGACCATTTGAGGTCGGGAGTTTGCTGAGGCAGGAGGATCACCTGAGCCCAGGAGGTCAGTGCTATAGCAAGCCATGATCGTGCCACTGCACTCCAGCCCGTGCAACAGAGCAAGACCTTGCCCCCCACAAAAAAGAAAAAGAAAATATATCCTGTCTTCCCACACCAACTTCACACATACGGAGAGCTATTAAGAATTCAGTCATACTGGTTGGGTGTGGTGGCTCACCCCTGTAATCCCAGCACTTTGGGAGGCTGAGGCAGGCAGATCACAAGGTTAAGAGATCGAGACCATCCTGGTCAAAAAAAAAATTAGCTGGGCGTGGTGGCACATGCCTGTAGTTCCAGCTACTTGGGAGGATGAGGCAGGAGAATCGCTTGAACCCGGGAGGCAAAGGTCGCAGTGAGCCGAGATCGCACCACCGCACTCCAGCCTGGGCGACAAGAGTGAGACTCCGTTTCAAAAAAAAGAATTCGGCCATACTCACAAAACACGTATACTTCATCTGGAAAATTATATTGATGTCATGTACAAACAATTTTCCTACCTCTAACAATAAGACTGAGAACCTAAGTATTCAAGACCCACAGGTAAGAATCAAATATTCTATGTTGGTGTCTCCTAAGGCATCTGGATGTGCGAGAGAGACAGGCCTGGAAGCGGACCTTGGCTGAAGAGGGATGGGGTTGAGGGGAAAATACACAGCTCCCCCTTCCCTTGGGAGGGACACCTCTGAACCATGTTCTGCGCATCCCCGGAGTTCCCAGGGAGACCAGGACCTCGTTGTTCACAGCACTCAATAACATGCCTTCTATTGGCTTTCTTCCTTTCCCAGCCTCACATCTCTGTTCCTTTTCTGGCGCATTCTGGTATCACCTCCAAATGAACCACTTCTGGAGGAATCCTTGACTCGGGGTCTGCTTCCAGGGAATCCAAACTCAGGAGACTCCCAACAAACCGGAGTCCACCCACATCCTCAGACTAAAAACCCCTGTTCTAGAGGACTTGACACACCCAGCAAGCGGTGCTCACTGCAGAGCAACCTGCCGTGGTGAGTTAGCGCCTTGTTTAAAAAAGAAACAAATTCCCAAGACCCTGTAACTCCTCGCACCTGATGTTCTCATTGCCATCGGTTTGTGAATTTTTGAACTCTTCTGATCCTTGTGTTCCTAAGACACAGGCAGGTTGTGCTTTTAGGGGGATGATTGATTGTTCCCTGTCAATTCTACCCGTTCCTCCACTGTGCTAAAAACCCTACGTTTATATGGGACAGCCTTCTTACTGTTTTAATTCAGCTCCCTGTGATCTCCCTGTCCACAAGAAGATTTCCTGAAGCAGATGCTCCTTCCCTACCCGCTGAGCCTGCCTCACTTTCTGTCTCATTTAGAAGAGCAATAGCAGGGGCTGGGCGCTATGGCTCACAACTGTAATCCCAGCACTTTGGGAGCCAAGACGGGTGGATCACCTGAGGTCAAGAGTTTGAGACCAGCCTGGCCAACATGGCAAAATCCCATCTCTACTAAAAAAATAAAAATAAAAAAAATTAGCTGGGCATGGTAGTGAGTGCCTGTAATTCCAACTCCTTGGGAGGCTGAGGCAGGAGAATCACTTGAACGTGGGAGGCAGAGGTTGCAGTGAGCCAAGATCACGCCATTGCAGTCCAATGTGAGTGATAGAGTGAGACTCTGTCTCAAAAAAAAAGAAGAAGAAGAAGAAGAGCGAGCAATAGTGATGGAAATGGCCTAATGGCACAATGAGGATCTCGGCAGGCAGGCAGACCTGGTTCCATCACGGAATACCCCTGGGACACTGGCCAGAGGTGTCAGTCTCCCAATCTGTAAAATGGAGTATAATAATGATAACTGCGCTCTGTAGTTACTAGTGAGAACAAAATAAGATAATACGGTAAAATGCTCAGCACAGTGCCTTGCACATGGAAAACGCTTGAGGCATGGAGGCCTTCATTGCCACTCAAGCCTAGCAGTCTTAAATATTTCTTGAATGAATGAAGTCAACAGAGAAGGCCACGCTGTGGGCAGTGCCTTTGGCTAAATCTCAGAAGACCTGAGGTCCTGCCTCTTACAGCCATTCTCTCCTGATTCTCTGTCTCTTTTTCTTCCTGTCTCTGTCTCTTATAGTTCCTTCTCTGCCTCTCTCTGTGTGTTTCTCTTCTCCTAGTCTCTTTTCGTGTGGTCTATTTCTCTCTCTCTCTCTCTCTCTCTCTCTCTCTCTCTCTCTCTGTGTGTGTGTGTGTGTGTGTGTGTGTGTGTGTGTGTGTGTGTGTGTGTTTCTTTGTGGCTCTGTTTCTTTCTCTCTGTCTCTTTCTCTCACTTCCTGTTTCTCTCCTGGTCTCTGTCTGAATCCAGCCCCCGCCATATCACCCCCACACCAATCTCCTCTCGCAGGGACCAGGTTGTCAGGCTGCTCACGTCGTGGGCTGCCTTGAAACCTGCCACGCACATTCTCATAGCTAGATTTCTCCTGCATCCACCTTAGCTTAAAAAAAAACTCTTTTGACCTTTGAGATTCAAATAAAAAGGGCATAGAATAGCCTCAGGAAATAGCAGTGCCTGGAAAACACAAACCTCATTCCTAAACGTTGTGATCATTTTTTCTTTTATTTCTATCTCTGCTGCCTGAAGCAGGATAAACTTTGTGTTTTTGAAAGACACATAGCACAAGGATGTGGGGACCCCTGGAAGTCCTCAGTGGAAGTTGCCCCACAACCAATCCTCCAAGTGAAGCGCTCCTCACTACCCCAGTCCCCACCATGAACACCAAGGTGAGCTGAGCTGATAACAATTTTATTTTCTGGAATCCGTCAACATGCGCACAGATGTGCCCGGCAGTTGCCTCCTAATCCTGCTGAGCCATTAGCCACAAATTCGTCTTTTGTTACAATTTAGCTGTGAGCTTCAGAGACTGACAAGAGTCTGGGGAAGGGAGAAGAGGGTAAGGCTGTGAAAAGATCCTGAAGAGGTGTTAAGAGCTCAGCGGTTGAGCCAGACATCCCTGGGTTCAAGCCTGGCCAGAACACTTAAGGGCTGGCTAACCTTGGGCAGAGTGACAGCTAACAAGTGTTCAGTACTTGTAATGTGCATGGCATTGTGATAAGCTCCGTAAAGATGATCTCATTTAATCCTCCCTGCAAGCCTGTGAATGACAGACCAGCTACGACCCAGAGAGGCTGGCTAACTCATCCAGTGTCACACAGCGAAGTGGTCACTCTTTGAACAGTCAGCTTCCTCAGCCCAATCCCTGGAGACTTTGAGTAGGGGGAATGCTGGTTCCTGGTACTCCCCACCCACACTCTGAGTGTCCTAACCCCCATGGTTTCTCCCAGTGGAATTTTCACCCATCATAGAGCTGCCCCGGGAAGCTGTGTAACTGCTTTTAGTGCTGGCCCCTCGCTGGAGTGGAGTCCATGCAGTTCTACGAATTCAAAAAAGCGTAACACCCTGGTTGTCAAGGCAGATGGGTGAGTGAGTATCGGGCATTTTCAGCAAGGCTTGGGGGGGACTCTGGGTCTGCTTCTTGAGTATCCAGAGCTCCAGCCGGTAGCCTCCCAATGCATGACTGTGGGCCACTGGAGAAGGAGCAGGAAGGTGTGGAGGGCTAACCAGTAAGCTGGGCATGGTGGCAGGTGCCTGTAGCCTGTAGTCCTAGCTACGTGGGAGGCTGAAGTGGTAGAATCACTTGAGGCTAGGAGTGTGAGGCTGAGTGTGCCATGACTGAGCTTGTGAACAGCCACTGCATTCTAGTCTGGGCAACATAGAGACCTCATCTCTTAAAAAAGAAAAAAAAAAAAAAAAAACTTTGGGAGCCAAGGCAGGCAAATCACGAGGTCAGGAGTTTGAGACCAGCCTGACCAACATGGTGACACCCCATCTCTTCTAAAAATGCAAAAATTCGCCAGGCATGGTGGCTTGCACCTGTAATCCCAACTACTCAGGAAGCTGACACAGGAGACTCACTTGAACCCAGGAGGTGGAGGCTGCAGTGAGCCAAGATCATGCCACTGCACTCCAGCCTGGGTGACACAGCAAGACTCCATCAAAAAAAGAAAAAAAAAATAGAGAAACACTGCTTAACTCTTCAGATACACTATCCTCTGGGGAAAGCAATCTAAGATAGTTTCCTTTCACATATGAACATTTCTGAAATTCGGACATATCTTACAATTAACGCTATTTTGTAACTACTTGGTAGCACCGTCTTAAGCATATGTATAAGAACAGTGAGTCCTACAAAGATATACCTTCTATTCAGTGATCTACGGTAGGTCAGGGGCTGACTCTTATTGGCCCAACTTGGATCACATGCCCCTCCCTGGCCAATCATGGCATCTCTAGTTGTAACACCTTAGTCACATGCACGTCTGGGATTGGAAGTTGAGGTCTGCCTCATCTGAGCAGGTGGTTCGACAAAGGATGAGTGACTTCTGAGAGGAAAATCAAAATGCCATTACCAGGAGAAAGAGAACTGTGGATTCTAGGAAGGTAGAAGCAACGACTGCATCCTCTACCCAGAGTCATTATGAGTTTCCATGAGAGCATCTGTGTGAGACAATTGGCCCATAGAAAATGCTCAGTACTCTCACCTGCTAATATTATTAAAGATGCCGAGTTTAAATGTTTTATCTGAACCTATTCAGGCCTCTACACAAAACTTCTAGTTTGCAGGAAATGCCCAATTAGAAGTGGATGGTATACACAGGAGTGGTTTTTTTTTCTTTAAACTTCTCAATGTGTTTGGAATTTTTCAAAATAAAAACAGATTAGTAAGAAAGATACTTAGGCTGGGTGTGGGGGCTCACACCTATAATCCCAGCACTTTGAGAGGAAGCTCACTTGAGCCCAGGAGTTTGGGACAAGGCTGGGAAACATAGTGAGACCTTGTCTCCACCAAAAAAAAAAAAAAATTAAATTAGCTAGACGTGGTGGTGCACGCCTGTAATCCCAACTACTTAGGCGGCTGAGGCAGAAGGATCATTTGAGCCCAGGAGTTTGAGGCTGCAGTGAGCTATGGCCATGTGCTCTTAGAGCAAGATCCTGTCTATAAAAAAGAAAACAAGATGTTTGTCATAACTAATAATTAGAGAAATGCAAACAGAAACAGAGATGACCACTTCATACCCACTAGTATGCCATAATGGCAAGTATTGGCAAAGATGTGGAGAAATTGCAATCATTGTGTGGCTGCGATGGAAACAGTTGGGCAATTCTTCGAGAAGTTAATGGAATTACCATATGATGCTGCAATTCCACTTCTAAGTATATGCTCAAAGGAATTAAAAAACGGTGCTCGGCCAGGTGTGGCAGCTCACGCCTGTAATCCTAGCACTTTGGGAGGCCGAGGTGGAGAGATCACGAGCTCATGAGTTCGAGACCAGCCTGGCCAAGATGGTGAAACCCTGTCTCTACTAAAAATACAAAATATTAGCTGGGTGTGGTGGTGGGCGCCTGTAATTCCAGCTACTCTGGAGGCTGAGGCAGAAGGATCGCTTGAACCTGGGAGACAGAGGTTGCAGTGAGCCGAGATTGCACCATTGCTCTCTAGCCTGGGTGACAGAGCAAGACTCCACCTCAAAAAAAAAAAAAAAAATGGGTGCTCAAACACATACTTGTACATGGATGTTCGAAGCGGCACTCTTCAGCCAAAAGGTGGAAACAATTCAAATGTCCATTAATGGACAAATGAATAAACTGTGGTCTATACAATGGAATATTACTGAGGCATAAAAAAGGATGAAATACTGATACATGCTGTAACACCGATGAACCTTGAAAACATTCTCCTAAGTGAAAAAAGCCAGACACAAAAGATCACATATTGTATGGTTCCATCATTATGAAATATCCAGAATAGGCAAATCCATAGAGACAGGAAGCAGATCAGTGGTTCCTAGGGACTGAGGGTGGAAAGGAGGAGGAGTAACTGCTTAATGGGTGTAGGGTATTCTTTTGGGGTGATGAAAATATTTTGGAATTAGAGGTGGGGTTGCACAACATTGCACGTATACTAAATGCCACTGAATTGTTTACTTTGCAAAGATTCATTTTATGTTGTGTAAATTTCACCTCACTAAAAAAAAGTTGATGGGAAAATGAAATAAAATTAATACATAAGAAGCCCGCCCAGGAAATATTTATAAGAAAGTAGGGAAATAAGACAGGGAATAGGAGATAATAAAAAAAAAGTACACTGAGCAAGTTAGTCCTATGGGCAACTGGAGCTCCGTCCCTCTGGGGACCCCAGGGGGCCAGTGCAGATTACACACTTTGGTCTTCCTGTTCCAAATGGTGAAAGAGTAGAGATGTGTGTTCCAGCTCTCCGCAGTCATTGTATGAGAGCTGCTCTCAGAGGATGTTTATCCCTGATACCTTCGGGCCTGTCCCCTGTGTCAACAGAGATCTCCAGAGACAGCCCTCAAGGCAAAAGACACAGGTGCACAGAAGCGGTCAAGACCAAGGGCATAGGTGGCATCTCCTGCAGGTTCTAAGAGGAGTGTGTATGATGAGGCAAACAAGAGTGTCTCCTCTGCGGTCAAATGGCTTGTAAAATCCAGAGTATCTGTGAGAGCAGCAAAGTGTTTTGCTGAATCTTATTGAGAATTACATTTCTTTGCTTCCTTCCTTTCTTCCTTCTTTCCTTACTTCCTTCCTTCTATCTTCCTCCCTTTCTCCTTCCTTCCCTCCCCTCCTCCCTCCTTCCTTCCTCCCTCCTTTCCTTTTTCCTTCTCGAGACCGAGTCTCACTCTGTCGCCCAGGCTGGAGTACAGTGGCACAATCACAGCTCACTACAGTTTGGACCTCCCAAACTCAAGGGATCCTCCTGCCTCAGCCTCCCGAGTAGCTGGGACTATAGACACACGTCACCATGCCCAGCTAATTTTTTGTATTTTTTAGTAGAGACAGGGTTTCACCATATTTCCCAGGCTGGTCTCGAACTCTTGAGCTCAGGCAATCCGCCCACCTTGGCCTCTCAAAGTGTTAAGATTATAGGCATGAGCCACCACGCCTGGCCTTATTTTTTTTATTTATTATTATTATTATTTATTTTTTGTAGAGACAGGGTTTTTTGTTTGTTTGCTTGTTTTTTTTTCTTTCTGAGATGGAGTCTTGCTCTGTCACCAGGCTGGAGTGCAGTATCATGATCTCGGCTCACTACAACCTCCACCTCCCGGGTTCAAGCAATTCCCCTGCCTCAGCCTCCTGAGTAGCTGGGACTACAGGGACGCACCACCACGCCCAGCTAATTTTTGTATTTTAGTAGAGACAGAGTTTCACCACGTTGACCAGGATGGTCTTGATCTCCTGACCTCGTGATCTGCCCGCCTCAGCCTCCCAAAGTGCTGGGATTACAGGCATGAGCCACAGCGCCCAGCCCAGACAGGGTTTTGCTATGCTGCCCAGGCTGGTCTCAAACTCCTGTGTTTAAGTAATCCACTCTCCTCAGCCTTGCAAAGCATGAGCCACCACACCCACCCCACGTATTTTTTTTCCCCATAAAAACATGTCATTACCAGCTCATTGGGAAGCTGGAGTGGAAGGTCAGCACTGCTCTCCTATTGATAGTGTCCCATGCCTGGCCTACAGGCAATTGGACTTTTGCAGGTGAGTCACACCTCCATGGATCAACCAGGAAGGTCTCCCCAGATCAGAAGAATCCCAGGGTTTGTGAAAAATGCATGTTCCACTCTCCCCTACACATGCAAATATGTGAAAATCACGAATCTTTTTTTTTTTTTTTTTTTTTT
>NW_016107552.1:1836329-1852323 GCF_001604975.1 Cebus imitator | reverse complement strand
TAGTAGAGACGGGGTTTCACCATGTTGACCAGGATGGTCTCGATCTCTTGACCTCGTGATCCACCCGCCTCGGCCTCCCAAAGTGCTGGGATTACAGGCTTGAGCCACTGCGCCCGGCCGAAAATCACGAATTCTTAAAGCAGCTGCCCCAACCTGAAATTTACTAGTAAGAAAAGCTAGGGCTCCTCGGAATGAATCCCACAAGCAAGGAAATGCCAGCCAATGGAAAAGCAGCCTCCTCTTGACAGAGCCATCTCCTAGCACTGTGAACACAAAATTCACCCAGGCGTCAGTCGCCGCATCTGCCCCACTGGTGGCTTAAAAGTGGGAGTGCTGAAGACGAGTTGGAACAATGACATGGTGATGTAGAGAGGAACAGTGTATAGGCTTGAAATTCTCGCGGGAGAAAATGACTTCATCCTCATCATTCTGCTTGTCTTTCTTTGGAAGGTCTAGCCGGGTGTGCCGGAGAAAGCCCCAGAACTGTGGCTATTTTGCCATTGACTTTAACCGATAGACTGGCATGCACTCCCCGTGGTAGCTCCAACGTGCTCAACCTGTCACCGCCTCTTCAAAACATTGTTGGTTTCCATGGAGACGAAAAAGCACTTGCTGGAAGAGCTGCTGGAAATTTCAAGTCAAGATGTCCAGAACTACCCTGCCATATATTTTCTAAGACCTGATTTGAAAGAGAAACAATAGCACAACTTTGCAAAGAGGACAAAGGAAAACAAACCATCATAAGAATGGCTTGACACCATTTCTAGATCTCAACATCCTGTCTGGGTTTTTCTGTTCTTTTAAAAACAAGCTCCAGGGAGCTATTGGGTGAAGCAGATCTGCCGATCTGCAGGCTCCTGACTTCAGACATGATTTTATTATGGCTGAGAAACCAGTGTGCTCTTCTCAGAGTTTAAATCTTGACAGGTCAATGCAACAACATGACTGTGAATATGCTTACAAAATGAACCCAGCATCTCTCGCATGCCAATCTGCCTCCCACTCTCAAGGCTAAAAAAGAGCTCCTCAACTTCTGTGATTATACAGTATATCTATTTTTTAAGTCTATTCTGTAAGGCAGTAATGCGGAATGAAAGACAATAACGTCTTGTAACAGCTGACAGATTAACATACCATAAGACGAAATTTTAAAAGAGAACTTCTAAAGAGGACACTCAGTTTATTTTTAAAAAATAGATTCAAAAAAATAGAGAAGCTAACATTTTTGTTTCTCTATTATGATATAAAAACTTAGCTATTCTGACAAAGGTCCCATTTTGGCCTTTATTTTTCTAGTAAACTTCTTTTGGGCCATTAGAAAACTGTGACCTTAACCTTTCAGCTTTTAATCCATGATTCCAGCAGTTAATGGAAAACTTCTGACTTCTCCATTTCAGATGCTGGAATCGCCACTCTCCCTCCAGTTACCCAAGGTAGAAAGCTAGAACTCACCCAGGATTCCTTCTTCTTCCTTAACCCCCACATCCATCAGTCGCCAAATTTGTTTATCTCCTAAATGCTTCTCAATTTCTCTTGATCCGTTTCATTGCCACTGTCATTGTCCCAGTTGAGATACTTGCTAAGACTATTGCAGTAGTATCCTAGCTAATGTCTCTGCTCTTGATCTTTCCCTCCTCAAATCCACCCTCCAGGTAGCAGCGCTATTTTCCAAAAATTGAGGTCAGATGTTGTAGTATGAATGCTGGATACCATGAACAGGAATAAGTGTAGCTGGGGTTTCCAGGGGTGGACTGTATCAGTCGCAATTGATGTTCCCCTTCTTGGAAAGCCCAGACACCATTAATGCATGCTCCTCTGTCCCCTACACATGCAAATACGTGAAAATCATGAATTCTTAAAGCAACTGCCCCAACCTGAAATTTACTAGTAAGAAAAGCTAGGGCTCCTGGGAGCCAAGCCTCCACTGCCCCAGTGCTGACTTTCTTGCCTTCCCTGAGATAAAGCTGGGGTCAGACACAATCTCCATTGCATTAATCATGGCAGGAGCTATAGCAGCTGGACACCCAAGTTCCTGACCACTTCAGCCTCATGGAGACTTGACTCTACTCATCATATCTAGATTTAGATGAAGCACTATGCAACAGAGCCTGGGATCTGGCCTTCCCAGCAGCTTCCCAGAAATGCTAGTTTAAGTGTGGAGACTTCATGCTCCGTGGGATAAATCTTTTTTTTTTTTTTTTTTTTGAGACGGAGTTTCACTCATGTTACCCAGGCTGGAGTGCAATGGCGGATCTCGGCTCACCACAGCCTCCGCCTCCTGGGTTCAGGCAATTCTCCTGCCTCAGCCTCCTGAGTAGCTGGGATTACAGGCATGCGTCACCACACACCACACATTCAGGCTGGAGTGCAATGGCGCGATCTCGGCTCACTGCAACCTCCGCCTCCTGGGTTCAGGCAATTCTCCTGCCTCAGCCTCCTGAGTAGCTGGGATTACAGGCACGCACCACCATGCCCAGCTAATTTTTTTTTGTATTTTTAGTAGAGACGGGGTTTCACCGTGTTGACCAGGATGGTCTCGATCTCTTGACCTCGTGATCCACCCGCCTCGGCCTCCCAAAGTGCTGGGATTACAGGTTTGAGCCACTGCGCCCGGCTGGGATAAATCTTAAACAATGAAAGTCAAAAGTCAAAAGGAGACAAGCGAAAAATTCATCTCTCTTCCTCTCTTTGATGAACTGCTCTGAGGCACAGTGTTTCTCTGCAGTCTGCTCAGAGAGGTCCCATGTGACTGAGCAACTGGCTGTGCCTCTTTGTGGAGCTGTGGCTTGCTCAGTATCTCACCCCTTTATGTTGTCCCATCCCCATCTTTGGCTTATGCCTTGCCCTGCAGTCTTCACCTAACTTTTCTCACCCCTTAAGACTCAGCCCACGTGTCAACTTCCCTATCCTCCTACCATTTCCATCCCACAAAAATGTCTAAGTCAGGTACACCTTCTCTGTACTCCCACAGAAATCTGAATCCGCAGGACTATCAGCTTTATTGAATTATCTGCTCTTCTGTCCCTCTTCCCCATCAGGCTGTGAACTCCTCCAAGAGCAGGGACCGTGCTTTATCTATTTGTCTTCCCTAGCACCTAGCACTGTGCCTAAAATACTCAGTAAAGATTGGCTACACCAAAGGGCTGATTTATAGGCCCTTCATGAGGCTTCAAATAGTGAAAAAGATTTTTACAGGCACACAATACTAAAGGCAGGCATTCCTGGACATAGACATAGCCTGAGCAAATACCTAAAGCAGGAAAATGTCAGCGTATAGTGGATATGCTTAGACCTTCCTTGTGGAAGGTCTTGACAACCAGGCTGATGAGTTTGTATATCTTTTCCATGGGTTAACCGCGAGCCATTGAAACCAAGTTGTTGATTAGGAAGCTTAAACCATCAATGATATGTAGGATGAATGGCAAAGAGGGTATAGATGGGGGAACTGTGCAGATTGGAATTACCATGGTAGCAAAGAGAATGAGAAAGTGATGCTCGTGAAGAAGACAGGGGAGGTAGAATCTACGGGAGCGTAGCAAGCACCTACAAGTGAAAGGAATGGAAGTTGGCTTCTAGTAATCAAAACAAGGGCTCTTGGAGAATGGCAGAAAAGAAAAAGATGGAAAGATTTCTAATTTAGATTCTGAAGAATCATCAGAACCACTTTAATAAAAGATGAATCTACTGCAGCATAGATGCACAGATAGCCATTATCATGATCACCACCACCGCCAGCAATAGCCAACTTATGAGTCCTGGCTTTCATTCTTCCACCATGGCTTTTTGTTGAGATGGAGTTTCACTGTTGTCACCCAGGCTGGAGTGCAATGGTGTGATCTTGGCTCACTGCAACTTCTGCCTCCTGGGTTCAAACGATTCTCCTACCTCAGCCTCCCGAGTAGCTGGGATTACAGGCACCCACCACTGAGCCCAGCTAATTTTTTGTATTTTTAGTAGAGATGGGGTTTCGCCATGTTGGCCAGGCTGGTTTTGAACACCTGACCTCAGGTGATCCACCCTCCTCAGCCTCCCGAAGTGCTGGGATTACAGGCGTGAGCCCTGTACTGACCCCACCACTACTTCTTCCATCAGTGATGGACATAGAAGTAAAATAACATTTCCACAAATGCAGAGGGCAAGAACCATCTATCCTGCCAACATATGCCTCTTTATTAATTTATTTTTTTGCAGAGCTTTGCTCTGTCATCCAGGCTGTAGTACCATGGCATGATTATGGCTCACTGCAGCCTGGGACTCCCAGACTTAAGCCATCCTTGCATCTCAGTCTCCCGCGCAGCAGGACTGCAAGTACACACCACCATGCCCGGCTAATTTTTCTATTTTTTGTACAGAGAGAATTCTCCCTTTCTTGCTCAGGCTGATCTTGAACTTCTGGGCTCAAGCAGTCCTCCCACCTCAGCTTCCCAACGTGCTGGGATTACAGGCATGAGCCACAATTTATGCTTTAATGTAAGGTGAGTCAGCAACAGCAAAATTGTTAGCACCCCCTTTTGTTCATCCTGCAAAGTCCCATCTCTCTGTGTTAACCTAGAAATCCATACTGTGAGCATATACTTCTTGAGTCTACATGAGTAACTTCTTTTAGAGCCAGATAGTGTTGATGGGTTAGAAAAGGAAGCAAAAGAATCGGGAAGAAAAGGCGAAAGTTACATAGCAATAGAAAAATTCCTTTGTTGCCAGGCAGTGGCTCATGCACGTAATTCGAGTACTTTGGGAGGCTGAAGTGAGGAGTTTGAAACTCAGGCCAGGAGTTTGAAACCAGCCTGGGTGACATAGTGGCACCCCATCTCTATAAAAAATATAAAACTTAGCCAGGCATTGTGGCATGTGCCTGTAGTTCCAGAGACTTAGGAGGCGAGGCAGGAGGCTCATCTGAGCCCAAGAGTTCAAGGCTGCAGGGAGCCAGGATCGTGCCACTGACTCCAGCCTGGGGGGAGACTCCGTCTCAAAAAAAGAAAAGGTAAATTCCTCTTTTCTTACGTTAAGTCATTGGTGTTACGTATGGGTTTTTTTGTTTGTATTTTTTTGTTTTTTGGGGGGTTTTTTTGTTTTGAGACGTAGTCTTGCTCTGTCGCCCAGGCTGGAGTCCAGTTGCGTGATCTCGGCTCACTGCAACCTCTGCCTCATGGGTTCAAGCGATTCTCCAGCCTCAGACTCCCAAGTAGCTGGGACTACAGGCGCGTGCCACCACGCCCAACTAATTTTTGTATTTTTAATAGAGATGGGGTTTCACCATGTTAGCCAGGATGGTCTTGATCTCCTGACCTCATGATCCACCCGCCTCGGCCTCCCAGAGTGCTAGGATTACAGGCGTGAGCCACCGCACCCGGCGTCATTGGTGTTATGGAAAGGGAGAAACTTGGAGGTTGTTATTTCCGAGAAGCTGTTAGTATTGCATTGTCATCATTTCCATGTTTCAAGCCCTTACTCAGTGCCCTGCTGTGGCTGTTAATTGGTCAAGGAGTTAAGAGTATTAAGTAAATCTCTTCTTGAACAGCTGGCTCTAAGAGAAGATAGAAAATAGAAGTTGCAATCCTCCTTCTTTGAGGTTACTCTCCAAAATGAGCAACTCAGACACAAAGGATCATTTAGAAATAAGAGACTAGAGACTATTCTTGGATAATGGACACTAACTGACTTAAAGTAAAAATAAATAGATACATGTTTTTATCATGTGAGAGTAAGTAGGGGTGTGCTGGTAGACCTGAATGGAGTGGTTCGGAGAATTCTGTCTCTTCCCTTTCATCAAGTTATTCTGGGTGGCCTTCAACAATGCCATCTATAAAACTGTGAAGATCTATTAGATCGAGTGCCTGGGCGTTGCAAAGTGATCTGGAGATAGGTGGAGAGGAGAACTCTACTCCAGAAGGGAGATCTATTGTTGGGGGAATCCGTTTCTGTGAGGCAAGTGTTTCTCAGTGTGGTCCTCAAAATATGTGCATTCGAACTACCAGAACAGCTGATAAATGCAGGCCTCCTGATTCAGATTCTGATTGAGTAGGTCAGGAGTTTGAACCCAGCCACAGGTGAGTCTCAGGCAACTGAACTTGAGAAGCACTGCAAGTCTTTGTCCCAGGCCCTCTCGTCCCCACCCACCTCTATAATAGCTCTCGTGTCTGCAATCATGTATTTAAATACACTTACTGAAGGTTGGGCATGGTGGCTCACACCTATAAGCCCAGCACTCTGGGAGGACAAGACGAGTGGATTGCTTGAGGCTAGGAGTTCGAGATCAGCCTGGGCAACATGGTGAAACCCTATCTCTACAAAAGTTGACCTTGCTAATTTTGTGTGTGTGTGTGCGTGTTGTTTTGAGACAGAATCTCACTCTGTTGCCCAGGCTAAAGAGCAGTGGTGCAATCTCGGCTCGCTGCAACCTCCACCTCCTAGGTTCAAGTGATTCTCCTGCCTCAGCCTCCTAGTAGCTGGGACTGCAGGTGTGTACCACCAAGCCTGGCTATTTTTTTTTTTTTTTGTACTTTTTAGTAGTGATGGGGCTTCGCTGTGGTAGCCAGGCTGGTCTCAAACTCCTGACCTCAGGTGATCTACCTCCCTCAGTCTCCCAAAGTGCTGGGATTACAGGCGTGAGCCACTGTGCCTGGTCTGCTAATTTTTTTATTAGCTGGGATGCCAAGCAGCCTTCCAGCTAGTCAGGAGGCTGAGGTAGGAGGATCATTTGAGCCCAGGGAGACAGAGGCTGCAGTAAGCCATGAGCATACCACTGCACTCTAGCCTGGGTTACAGAGTGAGACCCTATCTCAAAACAAACAAACAAGCTTACTGAGTCTCTGTGCCAAGCTTTGCTCTAGTCACTTAAGATACAGGAGAGACCCGAACGGACCACATCCCTGCCCTCATAGGGCTTATGGGCTAGTGAATAAGACAAAGAATAAACAAATAAGTGTGTAATAAATATGCAATATGGCCAGGCGCAGTGGCTCACACCTGTGATCCTAACACTTTGGGAGGCTGAAGCAGGTTGATCACCCAAGGTCAGGAGTTCGAGACCAGCCTGGCCAACATGGCAAAACCCTGTCTTTACTAAAAATACAAAAATTAGCCAGACATAGTGGTGTACACCTGTAGTCCCAGCTACTTGAGAGGCTGAGGCAGGAGAATCACTTGAACCTAGGAGGTGGCAGTTGTAGTGAGCCAAGATTGCACCATTGCACCCCACCCCGAACAACAGAGCAAGACTCTGTCTCGAGAATAAATAAATAAATATTCAATATGATGATAAACACTGTGGGGAGGGCTGGTGGAGTGCTGTTGTACATGTCATAGAGGGTTCTCTGATAAGGGGCATTTGAGCAGGAACCCAATTCTTCTAAGTTCCCTGAGACCACCAATGGTTTGCCCATTCACCCAATCTCTAAATGTATTCATTCGCCAATATTAATTGAGGGCCTCTTGTGTGCCAGGCAAATCTGTCCAATATCCCCTACGTGGCCCCATGAGGGAGGCTTAAATTTCATTCCCTGGAATTCTCAGCAGTTCCTCAGGGTTTCACTGGTCCCTTACACGCCTGGTCCCTTACACGCCCTTATGTTCTATGACCCCTGCCCACCCACCTCCTGCACTTCAGCTCACTGCTCTGAATCTGTCACTTCCCAATCAACATGGAGCATCGAACATCACGCTCTTCATATGACACAACCTAGCAGAAGGTTTGGTGAGGGTCCTATGTTGCCTGAGTCAAGGGAGCTACAAGGAGCAGTGAAAGCTGTGAATAGTGATACATTTCTTCATGTCCATGCTAGCTCTTCTTGTGGTTAAGCAAGATCCTGGAGTCAGTAGCTCAAATAAAAAATGGTTAAAATGTGTGTGCTTTGGTGGATGAAGAGGCTGAGCACAAGAGGAAACTAAAATTGCTGACTACCCCTAAGTCAGACTGCGTGTAAGTGGTTTGTTTATATCATCTCATTTAATTGCTACGACAATACTGTGAAGTTGGTAATAAGCCCATTGTCACAGATGGACAACTGAGGCTCAGAGAGCTTCAGTACCGCATGTCTAAGGCTGCATAGCCAGTGATGGGTAAAATGAGGATTCAAACCTACATTTGAGCCTGAAGCTCCTTGTTTTCTTCCACCAAGTGAATTAAGAGTTTGTAAAGGCAAAAATTCTAAACGGTGCATCTTGGGTTCACAGAAATCATGATGACTTTGCCAGCAAAAGACTTGGAGGAGTGCTGAGTACACAGCCTCTCAATTCTAGGTAGGTCACATGTGTCAGTCAGTAGGTTGAGTTTATAACCGTCACATCGTGACCTGAACACCCTCCCACCCCACTGCTGAACTACCTAGATAAAATCTGGCAGGGCTGATATGTAACTACCTTAGACAGGTATAAGGGAGGGGAAAATACAGACAGAAAGACAACAAAAGGCAAGCTTGCAAGAAAAACAAAAAACTGAACTCACCCCTGACGCATCTGATTCAGGCTTCTGCAAAACTACCAGATGCATGCTGACCAAACTCATGATTAAGAAATGCAAGGAATCGGATGCTGTCTTGGGCTGAAACAAAGCAAAACAAAAAAGAAATGCAAAGAAAACTTAGCTCCGTGGAGCTGTCCTAAATTCATTTACCATGCTCGAGCTTGTAACGCTGATCCAAGTGACTCCCAGTAGCGTTCTGTTCGTGCTCACCTTGTTCTCTCTAGGTATGTGCCAGGTGATAAGATACACTGTCTAGGTTCTTCAGACAGGCTTATTTCTCCCTGGGACCCAGAAAATTCCGACTACCTGCAGTGTGCAAAGGCAGGTGGCCAGGGAAGGATGCTGGCGCCAGGTCCTGGGGCCCCTCCCTGGAGGGAACAAATACCTCTCGGATTGCAGCTGCAGAAATGGAGAGGAGAATCGGGGAATGGGATGGTGGCTGCAGAGGCAGTGGTTTGGACAGTGACTGGGTGACTCATGCCCCAGGCAGCTTTTTACAGGAGTTGCAGATTCCAGTAATAGCAGATCAGGAACATTTCTCAAGGGACATCCTACCAATCGAAGGTGCCTCTTGCACCATCTTGGCAGCCCTGAGTTGGCATCTGAACAGCTTATCTATCCGGATCCTTTGCCGGATCCCAGAGGTTTTCCTTGCTTCAGCTCCTGGGCTTCCTGAAACTGGGAGGCTCTGCTGCCCTGAAGTTGGAGGAACTGGGTAATATTTAATGTCTATAGACACCACACCTGAGTCTCATCCCTGCTACTCCAAATAGTGGTGCTATTTCCTTGTCCTGTGTCCTGGATGGTGAATAGAGTATCTTGTGTCCTTCCAAAAGACACTCTATAGCCACCTCCTCTCTGTGCTAGGTTTCTGGAGGTGACTGTAGACCCCATCAATGAATGCTCTCTCTCTGGCCTGTAACTCGAAGTTGGGTATACCCTACAAGCAGCCCTGGCAGGAAGTAAAAAGTCGGGAGGAGAGTGAGGCCGTTTCTCCTGGCTTTCTCTTTGTGGAGTCACCACAAGCTGACTGTGTCTCTTATGAGAATAATCCAGCCCTCTGTAAACAATATAGGTCTCTCCAGGTTCTGGTAGCCTTTCTTTGTCCATTCAGGCCCAAGGGGATAACATCTCCCCTGTGCCTAGTTTCCCCCTGTTATTAGTCTGTTACTATTCTGTTACTAGTCTGGGGAAAGTATCCATATCCTTCTTGGAGCTTTCTTCAACCCTGCTCAATCTCTTTATTAAACCTTCAGGCTGGGTATGGTGGCTCATGCCTGTAATCCCAACACTTTGAGAGGACAGGCAGGAGGATCGCTTGAGGCTAGGAGTTCAAGACCAGCGTTGGTAACATAGCAAGACTACATCTCTACAAAAAAATTTAAAAAATTAGCCAGGCATGATAGCCCACCCCTGTGGTCCCAACTTAGGAGGCTGAGGCTGAAGAATCACTTGAGCCCAGGAGTTGAAGGCTGCAGTGAGCCATAATTGCACCACTGCATTCTAGCCTGGGTGGCAGAGCGAGACCTACCTCTAAAAATAAATGAATAAATAGCAAGCCATCTTCAAAGGACCCAATGTGGAAGCATATCATCGCCCCACTGCTGGACACCGGAGTGATACTCATGGTTTCGATAGACGCAAACCTCACCCGCCTCTCCTCACTCCTGCTATTGCTGTTGCCGTAGCTATGTGAAGCAACAAGATCCAATCCTTGTTAAGGATCATTTGGAGGGGTGAGCAGACTCTATGCTATGCCACTTAGAATAAAACCCAGGTTCCTTACCATGGCTTAAAAGGCCTGAGCTGTCCCTCCAAATTCCTCTCCCTCCACACACTCCCCCTCGTCTGTCCCAGACACAACGGGACTTTTGCCATGATTGAAGCTAAGCTTGTTCACACATATAAGCCTTTGCACTTGACATTTCTTCCTTCCCTCTGCCTGCTACCTGGGCTCCTGGGTGAGGGATTCCCATAGGTTGTCAAGTTTAATCCTTCCTCCTGCAAACTTGAGGCGGACTCTCTCTCTCTCTCTTTTTTTTTTTTTTTTTTTTCTGGCATTGTGTTCCAGGAGCTGCAAAACTCAAGTGTCTTTGGAACATGACAGGTAACAGAAGCACGAGAAGGAGCCAAGACTAATAAAAATCATTCAGCCCTCTTGGTCTGGCTTTTGTTTTTCCCCTTTTGACAGAGACGTGGAAGCAGAGAAATATTTCCTTACTATAAACACTCACACACACGTGCGCGTGCGCACATTCTCATACACATACTTGTAAGCAGTGCAAAGAAGGAGTGAGTACCAAGTGACAATTGCCACTGATGCCGGAGAGCAAGAGGGACAGGGTGAGCACTGCGGCAAACCACACACCAGCCAATTTGCTGTTTTGCAGAAATCTGACCCAAGGTGGCCAGATATTGCTGTTTTCCAAGAGACGCTGAAAATCTAGATTTTTATATGGTGTCTCCTAATTTTCAAATGTTGGCAATTTTGAAAACCCTTCACACTAAACGTATTTTTGTGCTGGATTTAATGCAGAGGCTGACAGCATATAATCACTGCTATATGTTCAGTGGGCTTAGCATAGTATATGCTCAATAATTATGTGCTGAATAAAATGAATAGTCTTCCCAGTTGACTTCTCAGCATTTAGAAGTAGCTGACGGGTAGTTCAACTCTCCTCTGTTTGGAACATTTTTAAAAAGTAGATTCAGAATGGGAGGGAGCTTCTTCATTATACCTGGAAGCTTTAAGGTATATCTGCTCCTGGACTCAGGCGCAACCCATCAGAAATTTCTTGAAGATTTGATTTCTGTATCACTCAGCCTGGAGCTGGTGTATGAATCAGTAAGCATTGACATAGCCATGTCTCTTTTTTGCAGCCAGCATCCGTTCTGATGGCTGGCACCATGGTGTACAGATTGTTAAGTAATTTTAATATCACCCCCAACTGGGTGCAGAAATGGAAACCTATTACTGGTCATAGTCTGTTACCACCAAGAAAGCCTCACGGAGGTGGGAAATGACACACATTGTCAAAACAAGATCTAGTTCACTTAGGTGTTGAATTCTATTCCAGGTTTTATAGAGGGCTGATTCTCTCAAATATCTTATTGGAACCTGGCCATGCTTCTCATTTCTGTTTTCCCATCTGGGAGACACACAGACTCTCACACCTGGTTTCCGTGCCTAGCCAAAGCTATTCCAAGTCTCCTAGAGAACATGGAATGACGAGACATCCTGATAAAGGTAATGAGGTGGAACAAGTGCAGGGTGACCCGGTGGAAGGCAGTGGTGGAAACAGGTGATGGCTTTGGGAAGAGGTTCTATTTAATTCACTTGCCCCAGTGTATAAAAGCAAGCTTTCCCCCAGGCTTCACAAACAGCAGGCTCATGTCTAGCTCTACCTCCTTGCACGGTAAGCAGGAAGTTCATCGTCTGTTCAAATGCTAAATAGATGTTAGCAGCACTTTATTGGATCAGCTCAAGGTGATTTCTATCTGTTCCTGGAACACATTCATCATCTTATAACACGTGTGTGTGGCTCTGCTTTCTGGACAGATAGGATTACTCATGTGCATGTGCCAACCAACCGAATTAAATCATCCAATGTGATAAACCCATTCGGAGGGCTATTCCCTAGAATTTATTCTAGGCAAACTTATTCCCCAGAATTTGTGGCTCAGTTTTAACTTCATGTTTCTCAGAGCAAAGCTTCCCAACTTTTATCTGGGGTAGCCTAGGGCAGTGGCTTACAAACTTATTTTAGTCCTAGGATCTTTTATAATACCTTCCAAATACAGAGGCCAATATATAAAGCTGAGAAAGGTCAAGCAGATCAGAGGGAAGAGGTGGGAGACCTGGGCACTTTCTCTGCTTCTCTCTCTTGTTGCCCACGCACGAGGACTTCCAGGAACCTCTTGAAACAGCTGCACTTGTAAATCTCCAAATAGCTCCAGTTGTGTTGGAAACTCACAGCTCCAACTTTCAAAAACCAAGGGTTAATTTTACTGTGTCAAATTGCCTTCTTATGATTTATCATCTCATAATATTTCAAACATTCCTAAAGAAAAATGGAACAAATATTTATGTACCCATCACTCAATTTTATCAAATCTTAACATTTTTCCGTGGTTATTTTTAAAGGAGTAAAATATTATAATACTGTCGAAGCCGCTTTATATGCTGCTCCCAAATCTCATTCTCCTTTCCTTCTTCCTTCCTCCCCAGAAATAACCACTACACTGAACTCGTATTGATCATCTGAATGAAAGATTTTTCCTATAAACACATATTAATATATACATTTTCCCCTAGTGAGAATATATATGTATATGTGTACACACACACACACACACACACACACACACACACAGACACAGCCAGACGCAGTGGCTCATGCCTGTAATCCCAACACTTTGGGAGGCAGAGACAGGAGGACGACGTGAGCCCAGGAGTTTAAGGCCAGCCTGAGCAACATAGTAAGATCCCATCTCTACAAAAGATAAAAAAATTAGCCATGTGTGGTGGCACATGCCTGTAGTTCCAGCTACTCAGGAGGCTGAGGTGAGCCCAGAAGGCTGAGGCTGCAATGAGCCAAGATCATGCCACTGCACTCCAGCCTAGGCAACAGAGCAAGATCCTATCACCAAAAAAAGACCAAAAAAAATTAATGTTACAAATACCAATCTGCAATTTGCTCTTCTAGCTCAACATTGTGTTTTGGAGATTTATCCATCTTGATGCATGTAGCTCTGGCTCATACACTTTACTACATCAAACTGTGTTGTATAAATCTGTGTGTGAAATTTTTCACAGAATGTTGTAACGAACATTCTTCCGTGTATCTACTCTGAAAACTTCTCTAGGACCGAGCATAACGCGCACACACACACACACACACACACACACACACACACAAAGTAAAACAAAAGTTTCACAAAATAATTGCCTTACTACACTTTCAGAAACATTCTCATAATGTATATCGTAGTTTTTTTTGAAATCAGGTTGACATTTCCATTCCTAGTTTGCTGAGAGTTGTTCATCATGAATCGGCATTGAATTTTGTCAAATTCTTCTTTTTTCACAAATAAGACTTTTCATTTGCCCTTTATTATAAGTCTGAGCTTTAAACAGATTCTTGGACTGGTGGTTCAGATCCATCAGCTTGTTTATCTTTAGCTCCCGTCCTGCCCTCTGTGGCTTTTCCAGAACTGCTTCCTTCACTATGAAGCTCCATGAGTTTTCCCAATTCAAACCTGGGCTTCTTCAGCATTTGAAAATATTAAATCAAAACATTACAAAAAATGCTGAAGTTTCCCTTGCCGACTGCTCCCAGTTCCTTCTTCCTTCTTGGTGCCCCCTGAAGCTGTAACTCCGATGAATTTGGTGTGCCTCCCCTGAGGGATAGTCTTTGTATTTACAAACATGTAATATTTTGTATTTTATATAGAAGAACATACTAGTGTATTCTTCTAATGCTTTCCCTGCTTTTATACAAATACATGTGTATACCCACATGTATATGTGTGTGTTTTGTAGATAAAATCATACCACAATCATCATTCTGCTTTTTTTATTTTTGCCCTATTATTTGTCTAGGAGCTTTATCCATGTTGCTATATATACATCTAGTTCCTTCTTTTAATAGCTTCACGGTATTACGTAATAGGAAAGGACAACTATTCTTTTATCTTAGAATTCCTCTAAGGTAGACACAGCATAGTGAAATTGTTGGTTTCAGTGTATACGTATTTGTTGTTGTTTTAACGAATACTACCCAATTGTTCTCTGAAGTGCCCATACCAGTTTCTTAATGTACCAAACAACCAAGCAAGCATTTCTTTCTTTTCTTTCTTCTTTCTTTCTTTTCTTTTCTTTCTTTCTTTTCTTTTTCTTTCCTTCCTTCCTTCTTTCCTTCTCTCCCTTCCTTTCTTTTCCTTTCTTTCTTTTGTTCTCCTTCCTTCCTTTCTCCTCCTTCCTTCCTCCCTTTCTCCTCCTTCCTTCTCCTCCTTCTTCTTTCTTTCTTCTTCCTTTCTTTCTTTTCCGTTCTTTCTCCTTCCTTCCTTTCTCCTCCTTCCTTCCTTCCTTCTCCTCCTCCTTCTCCCTCTTTCTTCTTTTTTCTTTTCCCTTCCTTCCTTTCTTTTTCTTTCTTTTTTTCTTTCCTTCCATTCTTTTTCTTTCTACAGGGTTTTGCTCTGTCACCCAGGCTAAAGTGCAGTTGCACGATCTCAGCTCACTGCAACCTCTGCTTCCCGGTTTCAATCAATTCTCCTGCCTCAGCCTCCAGAGTAACTGGGACTACAGGCATGCACCTCCACACCTGGCTAATTTTTGTATTTTTAGTAGAGATAGGGTTTCACCATGTTGACCAGGCTGGTTAGGACTCCTGACCTCAGGTGATCCACCCGCCTCAGCCTCCCAAAGTCTTGGGATTACAGGCATGAGCCACCATGCCTGGCCACAAGCACATTTTCCACTGACTTGCTGTGACCTTGATTGAGCAAGGCATGTTTTCTCTCTGGGCCCCTATCTGTAGGAGAAGGGAGATGGGTGGACCCCGTGAGTGCATGAGACAGGGTAATGATAGGTTGTGCAGTCTCAGAGTGGGTAGGATGACTGCCCTAAAGAAGGCATCAAGAGCAGGAGGATGCAGGTGGCAGCCAAGCTGAAGGCAGGCAATTCAGGTGCCTTTGGCCCTCCTCTCAGCCCCTCCATGAGCACGGTGTTAATTTATCTGGAGCTCTCACCCAAAATCCACCTCTGAAAGACCCAGCTACCCTTTTCTGCAGAACTCACCTGCCAGGGTCTCCCAGGGGTTGACAGAGGCCCAGGTCATTTCTATTTATTGAGACTCCCAGCAAATTAAAAAGATGAAGAAATGGTAAGCAGGGTTGACAACACTGAGTGTATGGTAATATTGCCATTGAACAAATCAATATTCCTAACAAATGCATATCAGGAGTCTACCGATATATAATTGCACTGGTCAAAGATAATTATAGGATTAATAGACAATATTAATTCATAATACAGTACAGATAATTGGTGCAGGAATGGAACACACATTTATAATATACAAATATCTTCTTTTTTTTTCAAACCTGCCAGGATAATGCTGTGACTGAATGCACGAGTGCCTTTGGAGAATTCTAAGTTTGAGCAACTTTCTGAATGTGAGATGAGTCACATGCCCCCCACCCCATTTTCCCCACCCCATCCAGGCTCAACCCCTCTTAGGCTGACAGTGAAGACAGACATTCCATTTAATGTTTCTAAATCTGTTGCCTGTGTTGATGGTCCACACTTTGAGCAAATCTGTGCATGTTATGGTTTCCCAATGTATGTGTTTTGGTTTATGTTAGTAGAATAAAAGGGAAAAAAAGTTCTTCCTCTTTTGGAGTTAAGGAAAGGGGAGAAATGACAGAGATGAGGTAGAGTGTAAGACACGGAAGAGGTGTATTCACGGAAGAGGTGTATTCACGGAAGAGGTGTATTCACGGAAGAGGTGTATTCACGGAAGAGGTGTATTC
>NW_016107552.1:1793184-1835441 GCF_001604975.1 Cebus imitator | reverse complement strand
GGAGGTGGGTCCCGGGACAGGGAGGAGGTGGGTCCCGGGACAGGGTGGAGGTGGGTCCTGGGACAGGGAGGAGGTGGGTCCTGGGACAGGGACCAAGTGGGTTCTGGGATAAGGATGAGAGATTGATTCTGGGACAGACATGAGGTGGCTTCTGGGCCATGATAGAGATAAATTCGGGGACACAAGAGAGGTGGATCTGGGACAGAGGCAGATGGATTGTGGGCGGGCCATCCCACTCTATGCTCCCAGAACCCACCCATGCAGTTTCCTTGGCGTTCCTATCACATCCCAGAGCCACAGTTAGCTTGTCTCCCCCAGGTCTTAGCTCAAACGTCACCTCCTCCAAGCAGCCTCCGTGGGGCCTCCATTCCCAGTTCATCAGGCCGCTGGACAGACAACTGTCCTGCCTGTGCTTCCCCTCCTGAACCCTACCCGCGGGTGATGGTCCCCTCTGGTTGGACTGTGGCTCTCTGAGGGCAGGGCGGGCCTGAGCGCTCACCGCGCACGCTCAGCGCAGCAGGCAGGGCCGGGGTCCCAGGCTGGCCCATCATTACTGTACTGAGCGAATGAGTTTCCCATGAGACTAAGAATCTGGTTTGATTTGCGGTTTTATTCCTAGTGCCTGAGGGCTTCATAAGTGTGTGTTGAGTCCATCAACAAAGGAAAGAAGGCGTTAGGACGAGAGGAAGTGAGGGGAGTAAGTGAAAGAGAAAGAAAAGGAGGAAATGGAGCCGAAGGCAACTCAGACAGGAACAGAGACAGAGGGAGGGGGAAGTGAGACACAGAGCGAGAAACGCAAGAGAGAAGGAAGCGCCGCGAGCCCTTCTCAATGAATGAGCACGCCCGCCGCCGCCTGCGCGCACCCTCGGGCTGGGGGGTGCTCCGTCTCGGGGCGCAGTTCCAGGACCCTCCGGAGCGGCTGCGGACCCGGCCTCGGGTAGCCTCCCGCAAGGCGAGCGCAGGTGCCGGGTGTAGGGGGTGGTCCCCAGCCCCGCCTCGCAGGCCCCGCCCCCGCCCCGTAGGCTCCGCCCCCCGGCAGCCCGGCGCGCGCGGCATTGTGGGAGTTGTGGTCTCGGCGGCCCCGCGGAGCGCAGCGCGGCGTCGGCACCGGCGGGGGCACCGGCGCGGCTCGGGTTCGGGCTCCGGCTCGGGCTCCCGCGGCGTGGGCTGGGCAGCGGCCGGGCGGCGGCTCCGCGGCGCCGGGCAGGGGACGTCCGCAGATCCGCGCCCTCGGGCGGCGGTGTCTCCTGGGTCCCGGCAACCGCCCGGGCGCAGGTAAGCTTCGTCTCCGGGGGCTGCCGGGGCGGGAGGGCGGCGCGGCCGGGCAGGGGTTGGAGGCGGGAGCCGGGCGGCTGCAGGCCCGCGGCCCTCCCTTCCTGGTGCTGCCCCCGCCCCCGCCCCCGCCGAGGATGCTCCGGGACCCGGGCGCCCGCATCCCGGCCCGGCCGAGGCCAGCGCTCGTGCGTGCTGAGCGCCGCCGCCTCGGAGCCGGGCATCACCCTCCCTAGACCTCCTGCTTCTCCTCCTCCTCCTCTCTGCCCCGTCGTGGCCCCTTCCTCCATCTCCCTCCTCCCCTGTGACCCCTCTTTTTCCGCCTCCTCTCCTCCTCCCGCAGCCCTCGGCGTCACCCACTTCCCATATTTCACGTGGTGACCCTCCTCTCCTGTCCCACGAATTATCAGGCGCCATCAACCTCCTTCCACAATCTTGATCTGATCGCCCACTTTTCCATCGTCCCATCCCCCTCCTGCCCTGACCTCCTGGTGGTCACCATCTGTGTTAACCCATCTTCAGCCCTCCCCTCTTTTCCCACTCTCCAGGGCAGGTGGGTGCTGAAAAGCTAGCCAAGAGAGGAGGAGGGAAGGTCCCCAGGTCTGCGCCTGAGAAGGGCTGGCCCCAGGGCAGCTCTCTGGCTCCTGTGTGGAGAGAGTGACCTGCATCACACACTTTGCCCAGGGCTCTGCTGCTCACTGGGTCTTCCAGGGTGACTTGGCTTCATCCTGAGGGTGAGCAGACACTCTTTGGCATTGGGCAGCCTCTGGGAATGAATATCTGCACTAGGTTGACCTGGTCAGGCCTGAGACCGGCTCTCCCAGGTGTTCGTGGTGTCAGAAGATTGGACTTGCTCACCAACTGGCCATGGATTTGTCTTCAATCCCCCAGAGCCAACTGAGCTGGAAGATCTGGAGTTGCATATGATTAAAGTGCAGAGCTGTAGTGAAATGTCCCATCCCTGATGAGGACAGAAATAACACAGATGACAATGAACAGATGCGTGAAGGAAGCTGGAAGGCACTGTGGTCACTGGGGCGTGGAGCTGTGGGGGGAGAGAATCTCCCTCCCCCTCCACTGGGGAGATGGGGAGTTCACTGGCTAGCTGTGAGGATTCAATGTTTGAAGCAATGCTTAATAAACTGCCAGTCACTCTACCAATGTAAGCGTTTCTTTTGTTGTCACAGTTCAGCTTTGAGCTTGTAAATCCACCTCCGGGTGCAGGGGCCTATTGGCATATTTTGGCTAAAAGTGACTGACAGCTATGAAAAGTCCTAACCTCAGCTCTCAGTGCTATTTATACTCTCGGGAAGAGGGTCCGAAGCTGGGGTTCAGGATTATTTACATCTTCCTTTTGCTTACAGCTCAGCCATAGGGAGGGCTCATGGCTGGGTAAGGGCTGGAGTGTTCCGTGGAGAGCTTTCTCCATCATTCTCCCTGTTTTCTGTGTCTGCATTTTGCTTGACTTCAACTTAAGCGATTAGCAGGGCTGATGGGAACTAATGATTTACGGGTACTTTTTAAATTATCACCGTCTCACTCTTAGAACATTTAAGGAAAACCTTTCGTCCTGACAGCCCCCGTTGAAAAGTTCCAGTTAGGGATTTAGCTCAGGGATGGGGGAAATCCTTTTAGTAGAAGTGCTTGGTATCACATAGATGATTGTTTCACACTGAATTTCGGGAACTCGGGTTCTGGTTGGGAGGTGGCTTGCAAACAAACATCTTGCATCTAGATTTTCTTTCCTTTTCTTAAAGGGGTAACAGCTGCCAGTTTATGGTCTAACTAGAAGAGAAACAGGGCTGGAGGGGCTTTCTTAACCTCCAGTAAGTCAGAGCCTTTTCCTCTTCTCCTGAATCTGAGAAGAAATTGAAAATGTGTGAGAAAGAAAAAAAAAAAACAACCTTAGCTTCTAACCTCCCTACTCTTGTATTTTTCCTAGAAACATAAAAAATTTCCATGAATATTCAGCATGTGTGTTTTTTACTTACTAAACATTATAGTCAAGTGATTATTCAACCGAAACTGCTAAGAAGCAAGTAGGCAGTTAATGAGCACCTCAGGTTTCCCTTTCATTTTTAGCTTAGCAAGTCTGGGGACCAAAAAACCACTTGACATATGAGGCAACAAGGGTGTCCAGGATTTACCTTTAACTGTTGGAAACCTGAGTCTTGGGACACCTTTCTCCCAGGCCCCACCTTTGGAATGCTGGCTACTCATTATGGGATGCCATCCATCCTCACCATCACCTGCACATATTGGGTGCTCATCGTGACGTGATCTTGAGTACTGTCCGTCCCCCATCATGCATCTTCCTCACGTGAGATGAGCTTCAACCCATTTCACGGATAAAGAAACTGAGGCCGAGGAGAAGTGATCTCCCCAAGGTTGGGATGAATACTCGTGGGGCCCATCTCTAGTTGGGGCTTTTCTCTGCTGTGCTGCAAGAATTTTCAGGCCTCATTTAGTCCCCAGGGAAAAGGGAGGGCACAACTTTTCTGTTTTGTAAGCTGCCCTCCCATATTCCTGAGAGAGAAGTGAGAGGGAAGAGTATGAAGGAATATTCTAAATGATGCTCCCTGAGAATCAGACTTGTAGAACCACAGACCTGGCCATTCTCATCGTGTTAGAAGAAGCAGGATGAACAAAGGCTTTTGGAGAATGCTGGGAAACACGGCTGTGGTTTTAGAGACTTAGGCAGCATGACATTCAGGCCCTGGTCATATTAGGATATTAGGACAATGAGGGTCCCAGGCCCTGACCCTAACCCCCGGCTAGGTAAGTAGCAAAGTACTTCTGGCTATTTTGGAGATGCTCTTGGCTGTGGGAAACTGAGGCAGCGCCTGGCATGGCTTTTATTTTCATTCTACCTCCCTCGTTTTCCTTTCATGACCCCATGGGTGAGGCCCGTAGGAAGTCTCCACGTGGGTAGACAGAAAATGCCCTTTGTCTGTCACAGGCCTGGCCCCAGAGTGCCCACTTCCTCTTACAACTTGGTATTAGCCCAGACTCTGTCAGAAGGGCACCAGGGATGAAATAAGGATAAAGAAATGCTTGCAAACAGAAAGTGAAATGGAGGATATGCAGTTGTTAAGTCCCTTTGCCATTTTTAAGACGCTTTTGAATCCAGGATTCTTTTGAATAAAAGGTCCAACGATTACAGAAGTATGAGCATTGGTTACATACCTATGATGAAATAGCGCAGCAAAATGGATAGACATGGGCCTTGAAGTCAGATAGGGTTTGTTTCCCTGCCCTGGTTGTATAACTCTCGTGAGTTATGTAAGTACTCCGGGCCTCAGTTTTCTCATCTGTAAAATGGGGATAATAGCACCTCCTATGGAGGGTACAAAGATGGGGCCACTGTAATTACAAGCAATACTTGATGCAGATGGAATGCTACTGGCCTTTTGGGGAAATGAGGGGTGACAGTAGAATGGGGAGAGAATACACAAGATCGCAAAGTGTGACCTCCGCCACCCAGGATCCTGCAGAATGACCTAACAGGTTACATTTCAGTTGAGGACTTTTCCAGGTGTAAAATTGATGCTGATTTTTTTTTTCCATCCCAGGTTTGGTCTTTCTAAAAAATTCCTTTCACAGGGGCCAGCGGCACTTGATGATGTGACAAAAACCAGCCTCTTCTACCCCACTGCAGTGACTTTTGCCGGAAGTGGAGCGGTGGGCACGGCCAACCTTGTCGTTCATCAATGCCACCCCTGGCAGGATCTGAGCATCGGTGGCCACCATGCCCCCCCCTGCCCCAGCCGCTCCTTCCCCCCCATGCTAACCTGCATGGTGTGGGCACCCTTGGGACCCCCGAGGACTGATTGTCTGAACTTGCTTCACACTCCCAGTAAGGACTCCCCCAACATGTCGCTCGAGTGGCTGGTGGCCTGGAGCTGGTCGCTGGATGGCCTGAGGGACTGCATCGCCACCGGCATCCAGTCGGTGCGGGACTGCGACACCACCGCCGTCATCACCGTGGCCTGCCTCCTGGTCCTGTTCGTGTGGTACTGTTACCACGTGGGCAGGGAGCAGCCCCGGCCCTACGTCTCCGTCAACTCCCTCATGCAGGCTGGCGATGCCAGCGGGCTGCAGAACGGCTACGTGTACTGCCAGTCCCCCGAGTGCCTGCGCTGCACCCACCATGAGGGCCTCAACCAGAAGCTGTACCACAACCTGCAGGAGTATGCCAAGCGGTACTCCTGGTCCGGCATGGGCCGCATCCACAAGGGCATCCGCGAGCAGGGCCGGTACCTCAACAGCCGGCCGTCCATCCAGAAGCCCGAGGTCTTCTTCCTGCCCGACCTCCCCACCACGCCCTACTTCTCCCGGGACGCACAGAAACACGACGTGGAAGTGCTGGAACGGAACTTCCAGACCATCCTGTGCGAGTTTGAGACCCTCTACAAAGCTTTCTCAAACTGCAGTCTCCCACAAGGATGGAAAATGAACAGCACCCCCAGCGGGGAGTGGTTCACCTTTTACTTGGTCAATCAGGGGGTTTGTGTTCCCAGGAACTGCAGGAAGTGCCCACGGACGTACCGCTTGCTGGGAAGCCTTCGGACCTGTATTGGGAACAATGTTTTTGGGAACGCGTGCATCTCTGTGCTGAGCCCTGGGACCGTGATAACGGAGCACTATGGACCCACCAACATCCGCATCCGATGCCATTTAGGTATGTTGCAGGGACGGGGGTCTCCAGGCATGCACATCTGTGAGCTCAGCCCCTCACTCACGGGAGTCAAAACATCGCGAAAGCCCCAATGGCCAGAATCGTGCCTTTTCACATCCTTCACTGCACTTTTAGCAAAAACTGATGAATTGCATGTAAACAATTTTGACAGCAGAGATTGAGTCAAAAAG
The DNA here is from genome assembly GCF_001604975.1 of Cebus imitator. Lineage (NCBI taxonomy): Eukaryota > Metazoa > Chordata > Mammalia > Primates > Cebidae > Cebus > Cebus imitator. The sequence goes on along the minus strand of NW_016107552.1, from coordinate 1,829,300 downwards.
AAATCTTGTGATCACTGCAAACCTAATTTCTGACAGCAGCTCTGTGCAAAGAACTTTCTGCAGTGACCGAAATATTCTCCATCGTCATTGTCCAACATGGCAGCCACTAGACACGTGGGACTAATTAAGTGCTTGAAACGTGGTTCCTGTAACTGAGGAACTAAATTGCTAATTTAAACAGCAGTGACACATACGGCTAGTGGCTACATACGGGACAGTGTCGTTCTAGAGCCAAAGACTTGTTAAAATGATTACCCAGGTTGGTAATGATGCCCAGGAGGCTGGTAAAGATATTTAAGTGCCTTTGCAGTCATCAAGGATGAAATGATCCTTGGTGCTAAGCTTGTTTTACTCCGATTCTGAGAAAATTGGTCGTATGTGTACTGTGTGTGTGGTGGTTTTGCAAAGCCTGGCGTTAGACTGCCTTTGTTTGCATCTTGGACCCATCATGAGCTGTGCTACTTTAGGCAAGTCACTTCACCTCTCTGAGCCTCAATTTCATCATTTGGGAAGTGGAGGTAAAAAGCTCTTCCCCTAAAGAGTTATCCTGAGGATTGAATCAGATAACGTGTATTGTAAAGTATGTATGCACAGAGCCTAAAATAGAGCAAGTATTCAATAAAAGCAGGCTTAAAACACCTTGGGGCCAGGCGCGGTGGCTCACGCCTGTAATCCCAGCACTTTGGGAGGCCAAGGCGGGCAGTTCACAAGGTTAGGAGTTCAAGACCCACCTGACCTGGTCTCTACTAAAAATATAAAAATTAGCCAGGTGTGGTGGCACATGCCTGTACTTCCAGCTACTTGGGAGGCTGAGGCAGGAGAATCACTTGAACCCAGGAGGTGGAGGTTGCAGTGAGTTGAGATTGCACCACTGCACTTCAGCCTGGGCAACAGAGTGAGACCCTCTCTTAAAAAACAAACAACAACAGCAACAAAAAAATCTTGGTCATGGAGATAGTTCCCCAGAATGCCTTATTCCTGGTGAGTGGCATCACTGGTTAGCATCCCAGATCAGAGGGTGCAGAGAGAGCCTTGGCAGCGTCCAGCTTTAGGAAGTTTGTGAAGCTGCCTCAGCTTCAGAAGGGAGGAAGGAAGAACAGCAGGAGGAACCTGGTGCATGGGTTGGAGCAGGAGTTTCATAACCATGTTCTGCAGAGGAGCCTCAGGGCTGCCTGAGAAGGAGCTTGAGCTGGGGGCCCGAGCCCTCTTCACCCTCAGCAGCTCTGCTTCTCCTGCTGTCTGTGCAGTTTGGATGGAGGATGTCACTGCATTAAAAGAAGAAGAAGAAAGAAAGAAATATAACTGAATTTGAGCAATTGACATGGTAGGAACTTCAAGAGTAAAATTCCTGGTCAGCCGTGAGACTTCGAGCAGGTCCCTGAGTCTCTCTCTGCCTCAGTTCTTCATCTGTAAAATGGGGAGACGGGATTTAGGTCACAGGATTGTTGAGAGGATTAAATAAGTGGCATCTTACATGGCCACTTGGCAGGGTGCCTGGCACGTGATGGCATTTGATGAATGGGAGCTAGTGGCTGTTATCAAGGACGGTGTTGGACCATGTGAAAAAAGATCCCTAAGACATGGTCCTTGCCCCCAGGAAGCAGTGGGAAATGAACAGGCTTTGGAAACAAACAGATCTGGACTCAGGTCCTGGCTTCGCCCCGTGTACTGAGTGACCTTGGGCAGGGCTCTGAACCTTCTTGAGCCTCCGTCTTCTCTCTAAAACAGAGATAACGATTCCCATTTGCGGGCTATTTTGAGGAGTGGGAAGTAACGTGTAAAATGCTTGGTAGGTAGAGGGCAGTGGACAGTGAGCTAATCTAAGTGACAGGATGATCATCTAAGTGGACAGTAAGCTAATCCAAGTGATAGTCATTAGCAAAACTGCTGTGCGAGGCCCCAAGCCTCACTCGGCTGCAGACAGGGTGCCCTGGGGAGGTGGGTCTGGTACCGGAGGATCCCCAGATAGAAATCAGGCGCCACAAGGGTGGAACGAGGGAGCGGAGCAGAGTCGTCCCCTGGGGCTTGGGGAAGCCAGGTCTAGGCTTGCCGGGGAGGCCAGTAGTGTGAGCTGAGGTTAGACAGGTCAGATGGGAGCAAACCTCAGAGGGCCTTGATGCCAGGCTTGGAAATGGAGGCTGTGGGCCATGGAGAGGGATGCTTTTCTTTTGAAAGGTTTGCCTTTCTGTATTGTTTTAAAGCTTCAGAATGACATGCAGGGAAGGGCATTTGAGGACTGATGTGGTAGAATTCCAAACAGGTGTGTTGAGTAGGAAGCAGTGGTAGCAAGGAAAATCTGGGGCTTTCTTCCTGTAGATTAAGGCCTGTTGTTTATCTGTACGACATGCATGCATGAGGGGTGTGTGTGTGTGTGTGTGTGTGTAAAACATGCCCACACTGTGGCCTGTGGCTTGTCATTCCCTTCTCAGCCCAGCTAGGTACCTACCAGAAAAAGTAGGCCCTCCATATTCCAACAGACGGCAGGAAACCTTCTTGGAAGACGTCCCACTGTGGTGTGGCTTCTTCTCCACAGCCAGGGCGAGCTCCCTGGTTGGGTTTTCCCAGCATTTACGTCTTTACACTGTCACACCCACGTTAATATTCACCAGGAAGGAAACAAAGGTGTGTCAGATTTACATGACCTTGTGTGTTGACAGAGAATGAGGTCAGAAGCAGGATAAGCCTGGTCTGGAACTGGCGGCCACACCTCTGCTGGTTACCTGGCCGAAGGTGGAGGCAGCTGCAGTTCCAGAACCGTGCTCTTGAAATGCCAGTGCTTTCTCCTATTCCGCCTTCTGCCTGAGCTGTGACTGCGGACCACTGAAGTCCCAGCCACTGCTCCTCATGAACACAGCCCGTTTGCTCGAGACATATTTGCCGAGCCCTGCTGTGAGCCACTTCTAGAGACGGCATCACCCAGTCCCGACTTCATACGGGACCACAGCACAGCTCCAGGCCCACCCCTCACTCAGCATCGTACACAATGCTGGGGTATTCCAACTGCATTGCTGCAAACTTACAGAAAACCACCTCTGAAACTCACCAGGCAGATGTTACCAGGGAGGCAGAGATACTCCATGAAAATGCATGAGTATCTTCAGCAAACTGCAGCTCAAGCAGCACAATTAGACTCTTGTGTTTCTTTTCTGCATGTCATCAGATTTCTAGGTGGTCTAGCTGGGTAGTAATAGTGGATCAGCTCATGTCCCCCTTGCCCATCCTGAGTGCCTGGTTGCCAGCCACCTGAAGTGGGGCCACTGGTGGACAGAGCCTTTCTCTACCCTCCTCCTGCCTCCTTCAGGGCTCAGTAGGGACAGAGCAGCAAACCTTGAGGCATAGAGGAGTGCATGGGACTAATTGAGGCCATGTGTGGGCCTGTCACTGTCCCCAAGAGCCACTGGAATGATCTGTTTAGGGAAGAATTGAGTCCTTCTGCCAACTAAACCGGTCTGTGGGCAACAGGCAGGAATGGGGGTAGGAGCAGAATGAAGGGGAGGCGGAGAACGAGAAGCAGGGGGGTGTCAAGCCAGCAGGGCAGGCCATTTTTCTGTCGCACCATGGTGCGTGGTGATGAATCATTTAGTGGCCCAGAGAAAGGGGAGCTTCTTTCTGAAACCCCTGGGTGGCTGTCCCTGCAGAGAATTGCCCATTCCTAAAGGCCTTCACCACCTGAACTAGCCAGTAGGGGCACACACAAAAGGAAACGTAGCCTGTGGGGCCGCCCATCTGAGACCTTTACAACCCTGACTCCCCACCTGCTGTTCACCAGAGCGGGAAATCATGGTACCTGTCAGAATGGGCAGTCTCAGCTGATGTAATGAAACGTACTATTGACAGTTGAAATGTATTATAATAGGGTTCTCTTAGAGGGACAGAACTAACAGGAGACATATGTGTATATATATATATATATATATATATATATATATATATATATAAAGGGGAGTTTATTAAGTATTAACTTACATGATCACAAGGTCCCACACTAGGCTGAGGAGCAAGGAGAACCAGTCCCACTCCCAAAACCGAAGAACTTGGAGTCTGACATATGAAGGCAGGAAGCATCCAGCACTGGAGAAAGATGGAGGCTGGGAGGCTGGGCCAGTCTTGCCTTTTTATGTTTTTCTGCTTACTTTATATCCGCTGGAAGCTGATTAGATGGTGCCACCAGATTATGGGTGGATCTGCCTTCCCCAGCCCACTGATTCAAATGTTACTCTCTTTTGGCAACACCCACATAGACAAACCCAGGGTTAATACTTTGTATCCCTCAATCCAATCAAGTTGACACTTCGTATTAACCATCACACATATTAACTACAAGAAAATCAGCAGTCATGCCAAGCACAGTGGCTCATGCCCATAATCCCAGCACGTTGGGAGGCAGAGGAAGGTGGATCTCTTGAGCCCAGAAGTTCGAGACCAGCTTGGCCAACATGGCGAAACCCCATCTCTACTAAAAATACAAAAATTAGCCAGACACGGAGGTGCCCACCTGTAATCCCAGCTACTTGAGAGGCTGAGGCAGGAGAATTGCTTGAACCCTAGAGGCGGAGGCTGCAGTGAGCCGAGATCACACCACTCCACTCCAGCCTGGCCAACAGAGTGAGGCTTCATCTCAAAAAAAAAAGAAAGAAAAAGAAAAATTGAAAAATGCACAATCATTTTGATTCCTCCGTTAGTAGTATAACAGCTAGCATTTATATCATTGTGTCCAGTTTTATAACAGCTTGCTCTCTGGAGCCAGGCAGACTCAGCAATGCTAAATGGTAACTTTCTAGCAGGTCATTTAATTTCTCAGTTACCCCATCTGGAAAGTGGGTGAAGTGATGTCTGTAAAGTGTTCGTTTAGCACAAGGCTGAGTAGGAAGACACAGTAGGTCTTCAGTTATTGGTAACAAGGATAAAAGTCCCATAGCAGCCCTGGAAGGTTCAGTATGCTAATGTCCCCCTCTTTACAGAGGAGGAGGGTATGGCTCAGAGAGGCTGAGTAACTTGCCTAAAGTCACACAGCACATAAGGGTCAGAACCAGTCATCTGTCCCCAAGTCCTCTGTCCTTCTCTCTCCTCCATGTGGCCTCTTTATTTGAATTATTACTCTGAGCATACTTCCTGGAACCATTACTTCTGGTTCAAAGAATACATTAAAATACTCTGGCTGCTGGAACGAAAGCTATTTCATTTCTGTGCTAAAGGACATTAAATCAGAGGGGAATGCCAACTAGCTCAGGGTCATCGTGGTCACAGTCACTGAAGACAGATGAGACCACCACCCATCCCAGCTCCTCTTCCAGGACTCTGATTCCCCCTGGGGGGCCTTCCTGAGGGCTGTTGGGCTGACTCGGCCGCTTCTGAAATCATTAGACAGCCACAGTGGCCCCTTCTTTTGTGGGCATCAAGGTAGTGATGGTGGCCAAGTGTTTCTGTAGACTCTTGAATTGGAAAGGGAGGCTGAAGTTCTGCCATGGCAGTGTTCCAGGCAGAGCCCACTGGCCTTTGAAGCATATGGTGTTTTTTTTTTTTTTTTTTTGAGAAAGATCTCGCTCTGTTGCCCAGGCTGGAGTGCAGTAGTGCAATTCGTCCAGGCTGGAGTGCAGTGGCACAATCTCAGCTCACGGCAACCTCCGCCTCCTGGGTTCAAGCAATCCTAGTGCCTCAGCCTCCCAAGTAGCTGGGATTACAGGCGTGCACCACCACACCTGGCTAATTCTTGTATTATTAGTAGAGACAGGGTTTCACCGTGTTGGCCAGGCTGGTCTCAAACTCCTGGCCTCACACAATCTGCCTGCCCCTCAGCCTCCCAAAGCGCTGGGATTACAGATGTGAGCCGCTGCACCCGCTGAGCATACAGCTTCTTACGAAGGTGCCAGTCTGTTTCCTCTGGAAGCTCAAGTATGATCTTAGGAGTGTCCTCCAGTGTCCCAGAATGAGGCCAGATGAAGAGCATGCCATCCTCCAGCCTCAAAATGGATTAAAAGGCTAGAACCCAAAGAGGAGAACACTGTGTGAGCCTTTGCGTCTTTAATCGCAACTGAGATAGTCCTTGAGGTGAGACTACAGTGAACACGGTTACTAGGCAAGGCAGGGTTCTAAACCCAGCCTCCCTTGATTTCTGGAGGTCCCCTGGTTGGGCTTCAGGAGTCTCCAAAGTATAGTGCAAATGTTGATCTGTGACTTTCATCAAAGGAATCCATGACCCAGAATAGATGAAGCCAGTGAAGGAATGAATTTTTGCCAAGAGCACAGTGAGGATCTAGGTGGTGGCTTATAAACAACAGGAATGTAGAACTCATAGCTCTGAGGCTAGAAGATCAAGACCAAGGTGCCAGCAGATTTGGTGTCTGGTGAGGGCCTACTTCTGGTTCATAAATGACACCTTCTCACTGCGCCTTCACATCGTGGAAGGAGGTGGCCAGGTGCAGTGGCTCGTGCCTCTAATCCCAACACTTTGGGAGGCTGAGGTGGGAGGATAGCTTGAGGCCAGGAGTTTGAGACTGGCCTGGATAACACAGCAAGACCCCATCTTTACAAAAAAAATTTAAAAATTAGCTGGGCATGATGGTGCATGCCTGTAGTCCCAGCTACTCAAGAGGCTGAGGCTGGGGGATCTCCAGAGCCTCGGAGATGGAGGCTGCAGTGAACTATGGTGGAGCCACTGCATTTCAGCCTGGTCAACAAAATAAGACCTTGTATCTAAAAAAAAAAAGATGTCAGGCCAGGTGCGTTGGCTCACACCTGTAATCTTAGCACTTTGGGAGGCCGAGGCAAGCAGATCACTTGAGGTCAGGAGGTCAAGACAAGCCTGGCCAACATGGTGAAACCCCATCTCTATTAAAAATACAAAAATTAGCCAGGTGAGGTGGCGGGTGCCTGTAAGCTGCTCCAGTACCTCCCAGCTACTCCACAGGCTGAGGCAGGAGAGTCACTTGAACCTGGGAGGTGGAGGTTGCAATGAGCCAAGATTGTGCCTCTGCACACCAGCCTGGGCAACAGTACGAGACTCCATCTCAAAAAATAAAAAAAAGGAGGTAAAGAAGCTTCCTTGGGCTTTTTTTTTTTTTTTTTTTTTTCAGACATAGTCTCACTGTGTCACCCAGTCTGGAATGCAGTGGCACGATCGCGGCTCACTACAACCTCCACCTCCTGGGTTCAAGCAGTTCCCTGCCTCAGCCTCCTGAGTAGCTGAGATTACGGGAGTGTGCCACCATGCCCAGCTAATTTTTGTATTTTTAGTAGAGACAGGATTTCATCGTCTTGGCCAGGCTGGTCTTGAACTCGTGATCCACCTGCCTTATCCTCCCAAAGTGCTGGGATTACAGGCGTGAGCCACCATGCCCGGCTGGACTTGTCTTATAAGGGTGCTACTCCCATTTATGAGGACCCTGCCTTCATGATCCGATCACTTCCCAAAGGCCCCACCCCCTAACACCGTCACCTCGGGGGTCAGGTTTCAACACAGGAGTTTTGCAGGGACATGTGAATTCAGAGCACAACCCAGCTCCAGAGGGGTGAGGCAGGTCAGGTGCTTTGGAAGCCAAAAGCTCTCAAGGCAGGTCACCCCTGCCTGCTGGCCTTCCCTGAAACGTGCCTGCCTTCACTCTCCTTTCTCTGGTTTTCCTACAAGGTCTGAAAACTCCAAATGGCTGTGAGCTGGTGGTCGGGGGAGAGCCCCAGTGCTGGGCAGAAGGGCGCTGCCTTCTCTTTGACGACTCTTTCCTGCATGCCGCGTTCCATGAAGGTGGGTGGCTACATTTCCCATTTCCTTTTTGTTTTGTTTTTCGCTGAATAGACTTTGTTTCTTAGAGAAGTTTCAGGTTTCCAGAAAAACCGAGCAGAAAGTACCAAGCAGCCACCTTCATATCACCCCAGAACACAGACACACACATACAGGATTGATGCGTTATTATTACCTAAAGTTCGTAGTTGACATTAAGGTTCGCTCTTGGTGTTGTCCATTCTTTGGATTTTGACAAATGCATAATGACATGGGCCTCCCATGACAGCATCATACAGAATAGTTTCACGGTCCTAAAAATTCCTGTTTAAAGATCCCTCCATCTCCCCATTTCCTTTTGTCCACCCTGCTCAGAAGCCCATGAAGCCATGTGTCTCTCCTCAGTCAGAGAGGAGGTGGTCTGATCCGAGCTGAGGGAGAGGATGCGTCCCCGCCCCCAAAGCTGAGCATGTCGGGTTCAGCCCTGCCTGGATCCTGGGTCCTGGCTCCAGGGTGGTTTGAACCTCTCCTCTCACCCCTCCTTCCCCCCAGGTTCAGCAGAGGACGGCCCGCGGGTGGTTTTCATGGTGGATTTGTGGCATCCAAACGTCGCAGCGGCCGAAAGGCAGGCCCTCGATTTCATCTTTGCTCCAGGACGATGAGACTATTTCCCATGCTGGAGTCAGCGAGGGGGCGAGGTGGGGCCTGGGCAGACTGTGGTCACATCCAGCCTCCACCTGTGTTATGATTCCAGGCTTGGAAACCTGCCTCCACGGAAAGCTCTGAACTGGGATTTTATATCATGTCGGGTCTCTCTTTCCTTTGGTTATTGTAAATGGAAACTTTTCAGCTTGTACTTCCTTCGATTTTTTTTTTTCCTTCCAATCATTTGCTTCAGAGATTCCTTTCTGGCCTGATAGCGCATTCGTTTGATTCTGTGACCAGAGACTTAGTGGCCTTGTAGGTTGTCTTATGTTGCTACTTGGTTTTCTCAGCGCTCTGAAATAGAGTAACTAAATGGTTATTTGTCTGAATGTAATAATGTACAATTTCTTGTGGTCATCTTAAAAAAAAAAAAAAAAACTCAACTGAAAACTGCAAACCAGGGAGCTGGAGAACTTGGCCTCTGAGGCTGCCACACAGGGGACCGTTCAGCCACCTGAGGGCAGGGGGAGAATCTGTGGCCCCCACACCCGACTGGCTTCAGTAGCTGGGTGAAGAGGCTGCCAGACACACAGTCAGGGTGACGCACAGTGTCCAGGCCCAGGGATACCGTCACCATCGCTCACCTCACCCTAAACCTTATCAGGTCCCTGGAAGGCAAAAGCATTCAGCCGGTGGGACTCTTTAAACGCGGCTTTCCCGCAAAGTTGAAGCTGGTGTCCCTCAGCGCCAAGCTGCGGCTCACACACATCAGCCACGGAACGTGTGATCCGCTTACCTCACTGCCTACAGAAACCCTACTGCCAAACTGGGCCTGGAAAATTCCCAGTTGTAGCTGTTTTTGAGTCCGCGGTGATGCACCTTCAGACCACCAGGTTGGCTGTCAGGAGCTGGAGTAGCATAAACCCGCGCTCACCCAGTGACCATCGGGGAAAGCCTTGCTCTGGCAAAACTGGAATAATAGATCTGACCAAAGTTTCTGTTTTGCTTTGGCGTTCTGTTGCCTCTGATTTTTTTTTTTTTTTTTTTTTTTTATTTGTCTGTACCTAAATGTTCAAACACTAGACTCGGAGATAGTGGAAGGATTGACCCTGTGTCTTTGTCACGGCACAAAGGTGTGCACTGGGTGATGGGGGTCCAAGCCAGTGTGTCAGTAAAGACGGCTTGAGCCCAGGAGTTCGAGACCAGCCTGAGGAAGAACCCGCAAACCCCGACGACCCGTGGTCACCGTACTGGCTTTCTGGTCTCCTGTGAAGAACACGCAGCTCTCTTCCCAAAGGAAAAGGTCCCAGGAGACCAGTTTGAGGCACTCAGTCTAGAAATAGCCTGTGTTAGCTGATGTGTGAAAGCGCAGCCAGCCAGCCACACTAGAGATGCCTTTTCTGAATAATGTATCATGGGCGGTGTCAGATTTATAAAGCTGAGGAGTGGTTTAGAATATAAAGCTGGTCGCAGGTACAGGTCCAGTGTTTAGATCCAAATGGAAACCAGCAGCTTCTAAGAGGTACAGCTGTCCAAAGAAAACACGATCTGAAATGCACCAGGCAGTTCCTAGCAAGTGTGCAGAGGACATGTCTACATTTGAGTGGAATGTCTATACAGATACCTGTCAGCGATGAGAATGCGGGAAAAGGCAGACATTTCAAACACACCTGAAGTCTTTTTACTCATTAAGTATCTTGTTAAAGAATCACTGAGGTGCATGATTTCTACACATCCTGACTGCTCTGCTCCGTGTTCACAAAACCGACAGCACGCGCAGGTACCTGGCTACCTGCATTCCTGTGACGTGGTTGGGGAACGGAAGATAAATAAAGGATCTTGCTGAAAACCAGAGTGAAGTGGTGAGGTTGTCTGTTGTAAAGAAAGACTGAGGCCAGGCTTGGTGGCTCATACCTGTGAACCTAGCGCTTTGGGGAGCTGAGGCGGGAGGATCATTTGAGCCCAGGAGTCTGAGACCAGCCTCAGCAATATAGTGAGACATTGTCTCTACCACAAAACAAAAAACTAGCTGAGCATGGTGGTGCACACCTGTAGTCCCAGCTACTTGAGAGGCTGAAGTGGGAGGCTCACTTGAACCTGGGAGGCAGGGGCTGCAGTGAGCCGAGATCGCGTCAGTGCACTCCAGCCAAGATGACAGGGCAAGACCCTGTCCAAAAAAAAGAAAAAAGACTTGGCAGGCAGAAGCGGGCAGTGACTTTGAGGCTCTTGTATTTTGAGTCGTGTCACAGAGACAGGTGGGTCACTAGGATTGTGGATAGTGAATGAAGCAAAATGTCCCAAAGTGATAGGACCAGTGGGTTGAGGGCACAAGAGCAATCTAGGGTATGTGAGGGAGCAATAGATGTCAAACTGGGCAAAGAACAAGGACTCTGGCTTCAGAGAAGCTGAGGATTCAGGACTCCATGTCAAGAGTTTGCACCCTCGTGACTTTGGGGAAGTCCCTGAGCCTCTCACAGCCTCAGATCCCCCCCTGTGGGTATGTGCAGTACCTGGCTTATAAAGGGTACTTGACAATGTTGTTTCCCTTTCTGCCACAGCAGATTAGAAAAACAGTGGAAGAGGAAGGGAAGAGATGGGAAATATATCGGGGCAGCAGTGGGTGTGGCGAGAGAAGCCAGTGGCTAATTTCAACTGCCTGTGTCTAATCACAAAGGAAGAAGCATGTCCCTCAGTAGCTACATTTTTCTTTTTTTTTCCCTTTAGAAGAGAGGGAGACAGGGGGTCTCCCAGCCAGGAGCCCCGGAGCAGCCGGGCTGCCGGGTGTTTTTGCTGGCAGGCGGGGTTCCAGCCAGCAGTCCTGGCTGGGCTGCTGAGCTGCCACAGCGAGCGGAAGAGAAGAGCGCCACTCGCCTGGGATCGCAATGTTTCTCACCCTCCTCAAGTGTGCATTGCCAACTAGGCAACTGTTAAGCTAATTTACATGTTGTAGCTCTGGAGGCTCAAGGTGAGAAAGGGGAGCCAGCCGGCTGCAAACGGGAATCCTGCCTTCCACCGAGACAGCCTGGATTGGCCTCAGGCTCTCTCTGTTCCTGTGTACTCAAGGCCAGACCAGTCACTGTTTATACAAGGTCACACCCCAGGTCTTCCGATCCCAAACCCTTTTTCCCAGGCATCTGCTCATCAGCCCCCAGAGTCCGCCAGATTGTCTGGGTTCTGTCCTTGGTGACAGCGACTAACACCGAGTGCTCCATAGCATACCGTGGGAGAGAGGAAGAGTGAGCCTGGTGTGCTGGTCCTTGCATTCAGCTGCACGATGCAGTCACCTGGGAACTTGTGGGAAATCCCAGTGCCCACACCCCCTCCCAAAGCATCTTTTTTCTTTGCACTGGGAGTGGGGTCCAGGCGTGGGTCCTTGTTTTAAACTTATTTCTGGTCATGATTCTAAAGTGAGGCTCGGGCTGAGGGTCGCTGCTGTGAATAGGAAGAATGACGAGGTCTTTGAAACCAGTCAGCCTGGAGGTGAAAGTCTGGGTTATGCCCCTGTCGAACACTGGGCAGGCCACCTAACCTTGGTCTCTAGAGGACAGCCACTGTTTTTGTTGTTTTGAGACAGAGTCTCACTCTGTCGCTTAGGCTGGAGTGCAGTGGTGCAATCTCGGCTCACTGCAACCTCCACCTTCTGGTGATTCTCCTGACTCAGCCTCGCGACTAGCTGGGACTACAGGCACCCGCCACCACGCCAGGCTGATTTTTGTATTTTTAGTAGAGATGGGGTTTCACTATGTTGGCCATGCTGATCTTGAACTCCTGACCTCAAGTGATCTGCCCCCCAAAGTGCTGTGATTGAACCACCGACAGCCATTGCTTTTAACCCTATCCTGTCTACAATACCCTGATAGGCCTTTTGCAAGATCCTAACATCCCCATGCTCAGTCCATGGGTCTCCAGGGCTGGACCCATGACCCAGATCTAACCAATCAGTCTTCCAAACTCCATGCCACTGTGAGTTTGGGTCAGGGCTGGGCACGTGATCCAAATTCTTTTGCTGGGACCGCTGCAAAAGGCCACTTTTCATTGGGTGGGCGGTGAAGGGAAAGAAGCTGAGAGAGAAACCCACGGAGGCAAGCAGGGCCCACGGCTGTGGAGACCACGTGAGTCCTGAACACAGCTCTGCCAGAAACCAGCTCTACCTCTGGACTTTTCTGTTGCAGGAGTCAATAAATGCGCTTTTTATTCTTAAGCCAAGTTTGCGTTGTGGTTTCTATCCCTTGCCACCAAAGGCCCTAATCTGCTCTGTGAGCGTCGTGAGGTTTTGGTAAGATACTATTACGTCGTGGTCTGGGTGGATCGGAGGGGTGCTCCGTACACATTGTCTGTTTTTGTTCTTCTGAGACAGAGTCTCACTCTGTTACGCAGGCTGGAGCACAGTGGCGCAATCTCGGCTCACTGCAACCTCCACCTCAGTGATTCTCCGGCCTCAGCCTCACAACTAGCTGGGATTATAGGCACCCGCCACCACGCCTGGCTACTTTTTGTATTTTTAGTAGAGATGGGGTTTTGCCATGTTGGCCAGGCTGATCTCAAACTCCTGACCTCAAGTGATCCTCCCCCCAAAGTGCTGGGATTACAGGCGTGAGCCACCATGGCTGGCTGACAGCCACTGCTTTTAACCCTATCCTGCCACTCGTGTTTACATTGTGTAAATATGAGTAGCAGAGGGTAAGCACAAAATGAGGTCTTTGAGGACCGTGGTGCCTGCTGCCAGTAACCTTCTGTAACATTTACCTCCCCAACCGAATCTTGCTAACCAGATGTAAACACAGGGAACAGGACAGAATAAGGCCACATATTTTAGAACTGCTGACAGATGGCAGGGAAAATACTCAAGCAGATTGCAGCATTAGGAGGCGGGAGGCGGCACACATGGGCATTGGTTTACTTTCCGCCTCTTTCCCAGGCACACACGTTGCTTCTAACTTCTGGGTACCTGCCCTTCTCCATGTCTCCCCACGCCCCATGCATTATCCACCCCCGAGTTCAAGGTAAGGGCACTTGCTTCTTTGAGCACAGAGGGCACTGTGCGCCCTACGGGGTTCCTTCCCCTCCCTTATCCTTGTCCACTGCACATTTAACACATGAGAAAACAGGCTCAGAGCAGGCTGTTGACATGAACAAGGTCACGTGGCCGGCTGGAGGGCGAACTGGAATTGGACGCCGAGTATCCAGGCCGGCAGCACAGCGCATCTTCTGCGGTCTGGACACACATCGAGACCTCACTTCCTCAGCATGCAGAAGGACCGCCCCCGCCACACCCCCCGGGTCTTTCTCCCTGTCCCAAGAGGCCGTTTGCCTTCTCAGAACACTCAACAGGGCACTCCATTTTCTGAGGGCCCATGATAGGCTAAGTCCTTACATACATTCCTTCTCCTGTCCATTTTAAAGAAGAGGATACTGAGGCTCAGAGAAAGAAAAGCGACTTGCCCCGACTTCCAGTATAAAGTTGCAGAGCTGCGATTTGAACCCAGCTGTTTGACACCAAAGCCCATGTGCTCCTGGCCACAGCCACAGGAGCCGGCCCAGCCTGGGTGGGGAGGAAGGAGGCACACTCAGTAGAGGACTTGCCTCCGTCTCTTCCCGCCCATGGGTGCAGCCGCCCAAGCCCCACACCCTTTCCTTGGGGTGCTTGACCCAGCCGCTAGGAAGGCAGGGCCAGGGAGAAGAGTTGCAACTCTCGGCTTGGACCTCAGCATGCTTAGGCAATCATAAAACACCTCCTGGCTCTTGACAGGATTCCAAAGCACTCTCTGGGTTTTATTCTCAGGGGAAGTACAGCTAATTTCAGGTTTGGACATTTAAATCCTGGATCAACAAAGAAGGTGTCCTGTTTTCACCTTGAAGCCCTTAAAATCTTCACTGTAAGCTTCTCGAACTCAACAAATATGTTGAAGAAAGAAAGATCTAGAGTATGTTTTATTTCTCAGCTAGGATGCGGAGCGTGGGTCTGACACCTGCCCTCCCCCGTCTCCTCACAGAGAGCTGGGTGGTAGTCAGAATAAGCAGCAAAGCAGGGGCCAAGTGCTTCCCTCACCCACCGTCCTTTCTCCAGGAGCAACAGCGGGTTCCGGGGTTGGTACAGGCGTGTGTGTGTCAAGAGCACAGGCTGTGAATATTAGTGTGGGTTTCCTGCTCACTCCCTCCGCAAGCTCCTTCAGGGCAAACTATCTGCGAGGCTGCCTTCTCCACTGGGCCTGTCCCTCCCCGACCCAAACCTAATCGGTGCCAAGCATGTCTGCCTCTTATCTGGCCTCCTCTCTGCTTCAGCCATTCCCCTTCCCACCTGGACAACGACGGCCTCCTGCTGGTTTCCACTCCTGCCAGGCTTATCCTCCACTCTGGAGCTAGTGACCTTCCTCAGGAGGACCAGCTCAAGTCACTGCATTTTTTTTTTTTTTTTTTTTTTTTGGAGACAGAGTCTCACTCTGATTGCCCAGGCTGGAGTGCAATGAATCTCAGCTTGGCTCACTGCAATGGTGCAGTCTTCGCTCATTGGAACCCCGCCTCCTGGGTTCAAGTGATCTCCTGCCTCAGCCTCCCAAGTAGCTGGGATTACAGGCATGTGCCACCACACCGGGCTAGTTTTTGTAATTTTAGTAGAGATGGGGTTTCATCACCTTGGCCAGGATGGTATTGAACTTCTGAGCTCAAGTGATCCACCCTCCTTGGCCTCCCAAAGTGCTGGAATTATACAGTTGAGACATGGTGCCCGGCCCACTCCCCTGCTTAAAGGCTCCCCTGTGCCCGAGCCATGGGAACCTTGCAACGCCCTTCATGTGGGGCCCCAGTGCTTCCCACGCCCTATCCATGCTCTGTGCTACTGGGAGAAAGAGGGCTGGGGATCACAAGGAGAAAGCGAGTTTGCAGAAGGATGGATTTGTTTTCTGTGGCTGCTGTAACAAATGTCCACACGCCCAGAGGCTTACAACACACGCCCATGCTCTCACGGGTCTGGAGGACGGAAGTCCGGTCAGTTTCACGGGACCTGATTATGTTAACGGTCATACTCCCTCAGCAGACTCTAGGACAGCATCCACGTCTTACCTCTTCTGGCACCTGGTGGCTGCTGGCATTCCTTGACTGGCGGATGCATCACTCCAGTCTTTGCCATCTTCACACGCCTTCTTGTCCGTGTGAGTAACCTCCTCCTGCCCCTCTCCTAAAGGCACACTTGTGAGGGCATTTAAGAACCACGGGAGAAGCCAGGATCATGTCTTCACCGCAAGATCCTTCACCCAACCACACCTGCAAGCATCTGATCCAGCAACATTCACAGGTTCTGGGGATTGGGACCTGATCTTTGGGGGCCGTCATTCAGCTCGCTGCACACGCAGGGCCTGTGGACTGTGTGTGGCTCACACCAGAGAAAGGCCTGCTGCTACTCACCCACTCCGGGCAGGGGCGGGTGTTTCCAACACAGTAACTGGGTGGCATGGGAAGTGCATCTCAGCCACATTAGACAGGAACCCCAAGGCGGTTAATAGGCAAGACAGACAGGACAACTTCAACAAAGAGCCCTGGGCTCCACCTGCTACTACCCTTTGTCTGTGAAAGCGACAAGGTCCCAGAGGCCTAGATGCTCCCCTCCAGGGCAGGGGACAGTTAGATTAGGCGAAAACATCCCCTCTGGGGGGTCCTTTCCCAGTAGGAATCTGATTGCCACTCGACATGGTTTGGCTGTGCCCCATCCAAATCTCATCTTGTAGTTCTCATAATCCCATGTGTCGTGGGCGGTAACTGAATCACAGGCGTGGTTACTTTCATGCTGTTCTTACGACAGTGAGTTCTCATGAGATCTGACGGTTTTATAAGGGGCTTTTCCGAACTTCTCTCTGCACCTCTCCTTGCTGCCACCATGTGAAGAAGGATGTGTTTGCTTCCCCTTCTGCCATGACTGTAAGTTTCCCCAGGCCTCCCCAGCCCTGCAGAACTGAGAATCAATTAACCCTCTTTCCTTTATAAATTACCCAGTCTTGGTGATGTCTTTATTAGCAGCCAGAGAACGGACCAATACACCACTATTAATCACTCGTGGGGTCTTTATCCTCACAGTTCACAGGTGGCAGATGGCTGGCACAGACAGAGCCAAAACAGAGCCTTATCTGCCCTGAAGAGTCACTAGAAAATCTGTGGTCCTGGATCATGGACAGTGGCACTGCTGTCAACTAGAAGCCCAGGGTGGGCAGGCTGTCGTGCAAACACTGCCTTCCCTGGGGAAACGTGGCCGTAGGAGGTCGTGGTGCCCAATCCAGCAGGGACATGCTGCTTGATCATTGCTGGGCCTGTACTCTGGGGGCGCTTTATGTTTAGAGGCTAATTTTGAGGGGATGGGCGTGGGGCTGTGGCATAAACCAGGTCCTGAGTGACCCTCAGAAACCACTGAAATATTAAAACAGGAAGACAGTGGGCTGAGTGTTCCTTCTCTGCAGTCTCTGGGCCACAGTTACCAAGCTTTAGAGAGGATAGCTCCAGCTGCCGGTGCCCTGGGGCTCTGAGCAGAACCTTCACTGCAGACACTAAGCAGGGTCGAAGGAGGAAGGAAAGGGGCACACCTGCCAGGTACAGTTTCAGGACTTCTTCTGAGTTAATCTGGTGGATGAGACTCAGGGAGTCCTTTTGCATCTTCAGGGATAAGCTTTGTAAGGTTCCATTTTGGGTCAGTGGAAGAGTTTTCACAACACAAATGATACTATAAAGTTGTCTTCTCCAGCCTGGTACTGGGGACCACTGGTCAAAGACAAGGTGGGGACATTGCGGATGCTTCTTGGAGCCATAGCAACCACAGCAGAGAACTCATAATGAATTTTTTCTTGGAGGACACAGCAGAGGAGTAAGACGAAATTTATCCCAGCTTCAGATAGGATCCTCTTCCATCTAGGCAGATGGGATCCAAGGGACAGGAGGGATCCTGGAGAGAGATGACAGAAGAGGGTGACGCAGGCTTGGTGTACTGGACCAGCTGCAGCTGCAGCTCCCTGGAAGCAGACAGTGCTTACCCAGCCACACGGAACCCAGGGAAGGAAAAGAGGGATGTGCCCACGTTACACACACACACACACACACACACACACACACACACACTCTCACACTCAACCCTTACTTTTGTCACAAGAAATGTTACTATTTAGTTTCTCAGAACTCAGTAGCGTTTTCTGGCTATTTTATTTTTAGCCGTTGGAAACTTGTTTCAAGAAACAGACACCGTATCATAAACATCAGGTATCAGCCCACTGACATGAAATTATTAACAATACGACTTTCAGATGGCATCTCAAGTACTTCCTGTAAACATTAAGATTTTGACAAATATTTTCATCCTGCGATCTGTCTTATGCTTGTCAAAAAAACGTCTGACTATAATGTAATAGAACTGAGGTTTTAAGTACCACACAAGTCCGAGAACACACAAATGAATGTCACCTGCAGTCACCACCGAAAAGCACAGTTCTGCTTCTACCCCCAACATCTTATAAATTCCTATTTAGAGACACTCGCTCAAGAGGAACCAGCTGCACAGCCCACTTGCTGTCAGAGGCAACATAGGTTGGTCCTGCTGTCACTGAATTCTCAGGCTCAGCCCTCAGGGCTTCTAGAAGGAGATCTCAAAAGCCCAAACTCCCTTCCGCATTATTAGGGCTTGCCCCCATTGTGGGTTCAAAAACAACTCCCCTAGATCTGAGTAGCGTTCCAACAGATTTCAACCAGGCGGTTTCTGTGTGCCACGGCCTCCTTGCAGGAACGATCTGGACCTCCCAGCAGGACCACGCTGGAGAAGCCTACCTGCGGTGTGGGCGTGGAGTCTGGCTGCTCACAGATCCGGCTCCCCGCTGTGCAGTCACGCCGCCCACCACCCACCTGGTGTTGAGGCTGAGCACACACTCTAGGCTAGGGACAATCAGCTTCTAGAAAAAATGCCAACCTGGAATCTTATGGCACTAGTTCAAGCTGGGATGGAACAGCAGCAGGAGATATGCAATACCTCAGGCTCAGTATTGCAGAGAGCGAGCCAAGCCCCCATCCTGTTCCCAACACCACCGATGTAATCAAGTTCTTTATCAAGTGCGCGAACTCTGCTGACCTGAAGAACCCCAGCCCCCAAACACATCCCAATCTGCAAATGGAGAACAAAAACTCAAATATCATTATGATGCCAAAAAAGGGAATGTTTTCAAGAAAAATCAGACAGAGGGGCCTTTCCGATTAAAAGAGGCAGAGCCTCCTTTGCTGGCTTCTCCTTCACAGTCACCTCCTAGGCGCAGTTCACAGCAAGTTCACCCCATGCTTCAGCAGCTTCTGCTTGGCTTTGCCGGAGAGGCTGAAGGCACCATCCTGAGGGTTTGGGAAGCCGGAGCTCCGCGCTGCAGGTGCCAACTGCTGGAAATATGTCTCCTGGACAGGGTTGCAACAGGCATACACAGCCGTGGAGGCGTTTCTGTTGGAGGAAGAAAGGAGACAACAATCCGATGCTGCTGGTGCTGACCTCACAGAGATCACAGGAAGGTTCCTGTCACCGCGGCCCCAGGACGCCCAATGTGGTGTGTGCAGCTGTCATGGCACAGGATTCTATTTATGCAGCTGAGTTTCAGGCTTCCATGCCAATACCGTCTTTCCTTCCTTTCAACTCACTAGATGCCGGAAGAGTCCGTGGTGGGACCATCCACGGTGGCGGCAGCCACAGAGCCTGAAGTTGTAAGTACTGCATAAGGAACCGTGGAGTGCCAGCTTTTCTGATACACTGGCAGCTATGCATGCGCTCTGCATATGGTCTCTGCTTTGCCCTTCACATAAGCTCTGCACTGGTGGTATAGTCCCATTTCACAGACAAGGAGCCTGAGGCTCAGGGTGAGTAGCTGGGGCTGCCCCGTCTATGTGACAAGGCAATGGCAGTGTCCAAGGAAGAAGTCTAATCTGCTCTCCACACTGGGGGCAGCTGGACCGAGGGGGAGTAGAGGGATGGAGTGGGATGTGACACAAAGTGATAGGAAGCCTCTGGACACACAGAAGGAGGGAGGCGGGCACAACATAGAGGAGCGCCACCTGGGAGGAGCCAACTCCAGGCCCAGGTAAACCCCCTGGTTTCTACTTCCTATGGCCTCAGTTTCCCCAAATCTAGTGAGAAAGGGTAGAGTCAGGTAAGGCTCCCCTTTTTCTATTTCCTATGGTCTCAGTTTCCCCAAGTCTAGTGAGAAAGGGTGGAGTCAGGTAAGGCTCCCCTTCTTCTATGTCCTATGGGTCTCAGTTTCCCCCAAATCTAGTGAGAAGGGGTGGAGTGAGGGACTGCTAAAGCTCCGATCACCCAAATCTCTCCTTCCCTGTAAGGAGGGAGGAAAATCCCACCCTCTTCCAAACTTCCACGTCTCCTGCACCCGCTGGCCCGGCAGGACAAGCTCTTCTCACAGGCCTGCAGGAGGGCTCCTCGGCCAGGTGGTTCTGAGCACGGATCTGGAGTCACACCCACTCAGGTGCTATCCCCAGTCCCACTACCTTCTGGTGTGTGTCCTGGGCTGTTACTCAACGTTTTTGAGTCCCAGCTTTTTCTTCTGTACAATGGATATTGCAACCGTATGTGCCCTCAGTGAATTTTTTTTTTTTTTAAAGAATGAGATTAAATGAGTGCTTAGCACACGGTGAGTGGCTAAGAAATGGTAGCTGTTGTTTCTATTACTATTATTAAAACAATCTCTCAACAAATGCCTTGAACTATGTATCTCGACACCAAACCCCTCTCAGCTCCAAGGAAGGTGACATACTGCAGGGCCACAAGGTGGTTGGTAGAGCAGATGCTGACATTTTACTTGTTTCCACCTCCCACAAAACAGATACACACACCCCCCCAACACAGCCAGTTCCCAAACCAGTGACTGTAGATGCAAATCACCTCTGGGTTGCCAGCCTGGGGCAGCTGTGATTAAAGCCAGAGAAGACACCTTTCTGACAGGAAGGTCTATTGAAATGCTGGCTGGAGACGGTGGCAGGCAGCAGGAACACCTGGAGCCCAAGCGTGGCGGATGACAGGGCATCGGAACCATCCTCATCACCCGCCCAGGCTCCCTGTGAGTCCAGCACCCATGCCCCTCGTACCGGACCACACTGCCCCGACACTGAAACGTGTGTGGAAGGGTCATGCATGCACTTAACAGTTGGAGAAAATGCTTCAAATCCTGGCCCTGCCACTTAAGAAGACTATAAGCCTGGACAAGCTGCTTCTCCTATTTGTGCTTCAATTTCCTCATCTGTTAAGTGAGGATGAAAAAAAGGCCCTTGGCCAGATGGCTCCAAGTGCTACGGGACCAACACACCCATGGCCAGCACCGCCCCTGACCTGCTAACTCACTTTATTTCCTGTTACCAGTTGTCACCAGATTCTCAGGTCCCAGGCTCCTATGGTTTTTATAAAGTGATCTCTAAAGCCCAAACTCCCTTTCTGGTTTCATAAGAGAAGCAGGTAGGGAGAAAAAAACCAATTCGGTTGGTTAAATACTGTAAATTACAATAATCTTTAACAGATCTATATTTCTCCTGGCATGGAGGTGTTCAAGCTATGCAATAATGTGAAAAAAGGCAACTGTAAAATCGTACATTAGTAAGAGCCTGTTTTCTAGAAGACTTAATTAAAATAAAAATACAATTAATTTATATGTGCAAAAAATAAAAGCCAAAAACCAATAAAGCCTGGAGCAACATACACTGAACTGTAAAATGTGGTTATTTCTTGGTGCGTGATGGGGTGGGGGAAAGAGAGGAAAATGTTTTACTTGATAGATTTCCAAGCGTTCTGCATGACTGTATAATCAGCATGTATTACTTTTTTTTTTTTTTTTTGAGACGCAGTCTCACTCTGTCACCCAGGCTGGAGTGCAATGGCACGATCTTGGCTCACTGTAATCTCCACCTCCTGGGTTCAAGTGATTCTCCTGCCTCAGCGTCCTAGGTAGCTGGGATTCAGGCACTCGCCACCATGCCCAGCTAATTTTTTTGTTTTTAGTAGAGACAGGGTTTCACCAGGTTGGCCAGGCTGGGCTCGAACTCCTGATCTCAGGTGACGCACCCGCCTTCCAAAGTGCTGGGACTACAGGTATGAGCCACAATGCCCTGCCATATTCCTTTTTAATTAGAAAGACAACAATATTATTTCAACACTGTTTCTGGCAAGGAGATGGGAGCCACCTGGTAATGGATGTAGCTCCATGATGGCGAGGAACTCAGGTTCCTTCACTGCTGGGCCCCAACTGTTTTAACGAGGAAGGGAACCAGAAAGTCCATGACACATGACTGCACAACAGTGGACGATGGGGGCAACAGGAGCAGACAAAGGAAGATCATAAGGAGAGTAACTAGAATGTTCTTCATCTACTTTGGAATAAGGCATTGCCTGGGCCCCACAGGTGGTTCCTGTGAGCAGGACCCTGGAGAGCAGGTGGGGGAGTGACTCAGGGAGGCTCACCTGATGGTCATTTCATAAAGCGTGGGCAGCTGCGCAAACTCGCTATGCATCAGGCTGACGGCCTGGAGGAAGCGGTGATCCTGCGGGGTGGCCACCTGCGGCAGGTTTGCTTCCAGAAGAGGACACAGAGTTGTGAAGAGCAGACAGTTGCCCTCTGCCCTCCCACCCCGCGAAGCCCGGTGCTGAATACGAGGGCTGAGCACGGCTCAAGGCCACGTGGATGCCCAGGACAAAGACAAAGGCCTGGGGGTTTGGGCTTCTGTTGCCGCTGCCATGCGATGCAGCACGCGGTTTCTGCATGTGGATCTCAACATTTGGAGACAAACCTATCACAGACATGTGAACATGAACTTCTCTCAAAACACTGGGAAGCACCAAAAACAGACACATGAGCAGAGGAGCCTCTTCCTGGTGAACTCCACACTCAGTGGGAGTGGGCTCCCAGTGAGGAGAGAACCGTGAATGTAGGTCAGACAACTCTGAGCACACTTCTCACCTCCCCCCCTCTCTAGAATCTGCCGTCCCCGTTGCCCCTGGCCCCTTGCCTCCTTACCCATCAGCACGCTCTGAATGCGGTCGTAATGTGTGAAGTTGTAGGTGCTGCTCGTGGAGGCTGCCTCATCCCTGGGTAGTGTCTCTTTCAGGTGGACTTCCAGCCCGTTCAGCGATGCCAGGCTGCTGTGATACTGCAAAGGAGCCGGGAGAGGGTCACGGGCTTGTAGGGCTGACCTCAGCAAACCTTCTGAGGGCTGCTTAACCACAGGCTTAGTTAAAAATCGTCCTCCAGCCAGACCTGGTGACTCACACCTGTAATCCCAGTGCTTTGCCAGGCCAAGGCGGGAGGATCACGTGAGCCAGGAGTTCAAGGCTGCAGTGAGCCGAGATTGAACCACCGCACTCCAGCCCGGGTGACAGAGTGACACTGTCTCAAAAAAAAAAAAAAAAAAAAAAAAGGAATATCTTACTGCCAACTTAATCCAGTAAAATGGACTCTCACTAACATTTCTGTTTCTTTCACCCTTATGTTCTAATGTTTTAAAAATTAATGATTATATTGTAGGAGATTTAGAAAAGAGATGAGCAAAAAAATAAACATGAAAAATCACCCATGATCTCACCGTCCAGTAATAGACACTGTTACCACTGTGGTGTATCTTATTTTAACCATGGCTTTCCTGCCCAGGCTGCACGATCTAACAGTACAGACGGCCTGGGCCCACCCCTCAGTGTTTCTCACTGGCCCTGGGTAAAGTCCCCCATGGGATGTCACATGGTAACTTCTCTCTGCTACATCTAGCATGGTCCTGGCTTTCTTGGAAGGACTAAGAAGTGTCAAACAGCTTTCTGCACTTGATGGTTCAGAGGCGGAATACCGATGAGAACAGCTGTCAAGGAAGGAGGTTCACGCACCTGTATTTTCACAAACCTCCAAGGAGATAAAGTTTAAGTACAATTGAAAACACTGGACTCTAGTGTTTCATGTAACTTTTTTGGAAAATAAAAAGATCAAACCATAATAAGGACTGATAGTAGCTTTTTAACCTAACAACATAGCATGAACTGCTTTTCTCATCTTTAAATATTCCACCATAGAATTCTTCGATGGCTGTGTGGCATTCTTCAAGCTTCACTGAGGGCTTGACACAGTATGTCAGGCCCGTTGTAATAGGCCTGGTCTGAAACGGGGTTTCCTGGGCCTGCTTCTGCCACAACAAAGAAGGTCACTGTCCCCAAGCATTTGCAGTTCCCAGGCAAAAACATCCCAAGTTCAGCCTCTTTTCAGTCAAATGACCAGGAGCAAGTTACCAAATTTTCTGTGCCTCATTTTTCTGTTCATCTGCGAAATGGGAACAGTACAGGACTGCTGAGTGACTTAAATGAAATAACACACCCAAAAGTCCTTTGTAAACTCTAAAGTGCTATCCTGAGGCAGAGCCTTTTTACAGAGTCAAGGAAATGAAAATAACCATATAAAAGAAATGGTATCTCTTTAGAGATTACAGAAAATTTGTGGACTATTTTTCAAAAGCTATGTAAGAAAAATAAGTGCACATGGAAGTACAGAGATGCAAACAGAATGCTTCTGAAGTAAATGTCACAGAGCTCACATGTTATTTTGGGAGTATACTGGTGTTAAATCAGTTTTCCTGTATGAATGTCTCAGAAATGATATTTCAAGTCCATAGGTGTGACATACAAAGTTATTTTCTATGCACTCACTTTTGTATCCTCAGTGCTTAGTAGAGTGCCTGACTCCTAGTAGGTGCTCAATAAATGAATCCACTAAAATAATGAATAAATGAACACATCCAATGCCAAGCACTGCCAACTTATGAGCTATTTGGTTTAAATTAAGGGTGCAGAGTTAAATTTAAAAAATGTGCTCAGGAAAGACAAGCATAGTATCTCATGTTCAGATCCCTGAGAGAGCCTGACCAACACTGAGTTGAGCACTGAAACTCTTCTTTGAACAGATGTGTGTGTGTGTGTGCATGCACTGACACACGCATGGGCACACATAAGCATCCACCATGAAGTCAAGCCACAGTCTCACAGAAAGTTTTTGAACCTCAAGAGCCTACGAACAGTCATCCCTTCCATGCCAAGCTGGTGTCCAGAGGAAGAAACAATAGGAACAGAGATTGGGCCATGCCAAAACCTGTTTCCCCACAGGCATTGAGCTCTGCTTCCAGAATATTCTGCCTAACTTGCACTCAAGATAGGATCACTTAACCATAAAAACACAGTTAATCACAAGATGTTATGTCAGATGACGTGGATAATTTTTTACTGATAACCAAATGCTTTCACATATACCAGGGGTCGGCAAACTCTAGCCTATAAACTAAATCCAGCCTGTTGCCTGTCTTTGTGCAGCCTGAGGCCTAAGAATAGTTTTTATATCTTTTACATGGTTGGGGAAAAAAAGTCAAAAGAATAATATTGTAATATGTACAAATCACATAAAGTTCCAATTCCAGGTCCATAAATAATTACTGGAATACAGCCATAGCATTTATTTATATACTGTCTATGGCTGTTTCTGTACTAAAACAGCAGAGCTGGAAAGTTATGCAATGCTGAAAATATTTGCTTTCTGGTCCTTTACATAAAACGTTTGCCAGCCCCCGATATATGCTGCTACATAATGTGATCCCCGGGGACACAGGGCTGAGGCTAATTCCTGGGTCCTCTGACTTCCAGTGCACATGAAAGCAAATGGCACGAATGTCAGCGCGTGACACAGCGTGTAGAAGGAGCGCTGTGTGGAGCACGCGTTCACTTAGAGGTACCGGTTTCCTAGATGGCAACACTCTCACGCTAACTTCAAGCCTCGTCTGCTGTACATAGACGCTCAATGTCCTATTGCACTGATAAATAATTAATATGGTCACTGTCTTTGAAGGTCAATGACATTATTTTGGGTTTTGGGTGATGGACTATCGTAGCTCTATGCTGCCCCCTGGTGTGAGCCTATTCCGCTCCCTCTGAAATAATTCCAGCCCCAACCCCAACCCTCCTGGCTGCTCCACCCAAGGCTGCTTCCACCATTTGGTTTTTCTAGACAGTAGCAGAGGGGCTGCAGGGAAATCGGGTCGAGAATTTTCAAGGCTAACCTAGAACAGAAAGGCAATCAAACATCTCTCGCGATTATAAAAGAGAAATCCTTTGGGTCTGATTAACAAACCCATTCTCAACCCACTGGGCTAATCAAAGTTAGTCGCTCCCTACTCTCTTTAGAAATGATTAACTTTTCTTCTTCCATAAAACTGGTCTATTTCCTAGGGCCTAGCCAGCACCAAACCCTGCTTCCCATGGAAGCCCACGGAGACTGATGTCATAACGGCATGGATGGACCCTGACAAAGTAGGGGATACGGCCACAGATCAAGAGCCATAGGAGGCAGGACACTGACCCCCTGTCTTCATCCTCCCAGCGACCACAGCAAGGGCAGGGCAGTGGGGGAACAGAGAGGCTGGGATGAGGGAACCAGAAACAAGCAAGAATTCTGAACCTGCCACTTGCTTGAGGTCTTTTCATCTCAATGAGGCTGTCTTCTTACTGGTAAAATGGGGGTTGCAATGCCTACCTCCCAGAACTGTTCTAAGGCTCAGCTAAAATAAGAGATGCAAAGTATTTTAGTGCAGAATAAGAGATGCAATGTTGTTAGTGCAGAATACATCTCCTCAAAGGGCAGCCTGTGCTACTTTTTCCTTTTTGTAGGGAAGGTAAAAAGAAAGGTATTATATCCAATTTATTGCATTCAAAAACACTGGGCCCTTCAAAATGACATTTCTAAGGCTCTACACTGTGAAGAATAGACCATGAACACCAAGACATTGGCAGGGAGACGAGGCATGTTAACACTGCAACCAGAACTCCCTGAGTTGTTCTAAGAAGCAGGTGGACAGAGTCACTCACAGCTATGGTGAATGGAGACACAGGAAGCCAACCAGCCGTAACTTGGTGATCTGGGGTCTGTGGAAAGGGGACAGAGAAGCCTGACAGCTCGAGAGAGTAGTCTCTTGCTAGGAGCTCTGTGCCAAGGAAGCTGCTCTGCATTCTTATCTCTTCGTCTGTGCTCCAAGGTGACTAGCTCATTCACGGAGGGTCACAAGCCCTGCATGCTAGCAAGATCAGCTTAGAATAATATACCCTTAAGAATAAAAACAAGGTGGGCCGGGCGCGGTGGCTCAAGCCTGTAATCCCAGCACTTTGGGAGGCCGAGGCGGGTGGATCACGAGGTCAAGAGATCGAGACCATCCTGGTCAACGTGGTGAAACCCCATCTCTACTAAAAATACAAAACATTAGCTGGGCATGGTGGCGCGTGCCTGTAGTCCCAGCTACTCAGGAGGCTGAGGCAGGAGAATTGCCTGAACCCAGGAGACGGAGGTTGCGGTGAGCCGAGATCGCGCCATGGCACTCCAGCCTGGGTAACAAGAGCAAAACTCCGTCTCAAAAAAAAAAAAGAATAAAAACAAGGTAAAGCCCCAAGACACCCTTTGCCCTGCAGCAATTTCAACCTGCTGTTCTTGCTGCTACCACTTTCCCTGCCTATTAAAGCAACGCTGTTACTATAGCAACTGAATCTCCAGCGCGGGCCCCGCGGAAGGTCAGTGTACCACTCTAAGCCTCTAAGTGGGGAAGGGGCTGAAATGGTTTAAGAGCCCTCCAGCACCAGTTAGGATGCCAAATATCCCAGCCTTCTAGGAAGGCACTTCAGACCAGGTACGATGCTGGAGCTATGGAGGAAAACACAGGGTTTCCAGGGAACTCCCAACCCAGGCTGTGACACACTGCAGAGGAGTTCCCAGACGACACGGAACCTAGAGCTGCCCAGGCTAGGAAATGAGGCCATGAGCAGGGGCAGCACAATGGTGACTGTGCATGCATGTGTGCTGTCTTCGCCTGCATTATCTCACTACATCTGGAACAGGAGGGTCCAGCACCATCCCTATATGACTGAGGAGTTATGAGTGGCTCAGGGGGACGAAGGCTTGTGGGCAAGTTCCCACAGCTAGAGGACAAGAGCCAGGATTCCATCTCAGGCCTTCCCTTCCTCCAAGGCCTGAGCTCCACAAAACTAGAAGGAGCAAGCCAACACTTGGAAGCCAATGCACCACCAGTTCTATGCACTTGACTCCCTCTTATCCCTACAAAAACCCATGGAGGCAGGTACTACCCCCATCGCCTAAACAAGAACGTTTCGCCCAGGGTCACACAGCTGAGGGCTGAGCCTTCATCCCTTTCCCTGGGTGTCAGCACAGTGGTATGAGAGCAGCACAGGAGATAAGCAGAGGCCGCAGAGGGGCAGGGGAAGGTCTGTGGACACTCACCACTTCCTCTATGGCTGCGCTGTCTCCCAGCAGCGGCTCCTCAGCCAGCAGGGACAGCACCAGCCCTTTCACGCAGTGAGTATAGAGGTTCATCTTCACGAGCCCCATGCAGGACTCTGCTGCGGTCAGCCTGGAGTTGATTTCATCTGCAGAGGGGGCAGCACCCTGACAGTCTGCTGAGCCTGAACTACATTCCAGACCAGGGGCTGCGTGGCTTTCACAGACCCCAGCAACATACTGATCCATGCCTTGTTCCCCCGTGGGAAGCTTGTTTTCTCTCCGCCCTGGATCTAAGAGAGGCAATGACAAGGGTCTGCAGGTCCTTCTGGGGAGAGGGTCTGCTCTGGGAATGGGGGCGTGGTTGCTGTGGCCAGGATGGTCTTCGAATTGCTCTTGGGCTCCATGCTGGGTGAGCATCTCAGGAGCGGAGGGACAGCGCATGCTGCTGACAGCTGTGTCCTCAGGTGGCGTGGGTTCCACGTTGCTGGAGGCGCTGGGTGATGCCTTGTAGTAAGGAGCACTGCCATCTGGGACATGCACATGTGGGAAGGTGAAATGCCCTGGGTACATTCCCACTTCCTGGGCCTCTGGAATGTGCATTTCAGACAAGTCAAGTTCCCCTTGGAGAAAGGCTAGTTCCTTCCCCAGCGAGTGGTTGAGGCCAAGACCTTCACGCCTGGCCGTGTTGTGCAGTCCTGTGGGCCTGATGCTCTCCAAACCATGGCCAGGCAAGCATCCGTTCTGCCTCCTGCCACCTGGACAAGCTTCGTCAGGGGATGTGGGTTCTGGGGTGGTCCAGGCCATGGATTCTACATGGCCAGTGGCGTCTTCCTGCAGGCCAGGTGTCCTCCCACCCTTTGGATGGTGCTGGGCTGAACCATCCTGGAGTCCTGCTGGAGATGCTGGAGAACTGGCAAACAAGAAGGGGCACGTCGGCAGATCGCAGGGCAAGTGCCCTTCCTCAGCAGGGACTAAAGTGCAGGCATCGGTGACAAGGCGGGGCCTGAGGCACAGAGACTAAGAGGCCACCAGAGTTAAGTCACAGGAGCAAAAATACAGCAACATCTGGCCCTCAGGGCTTCACGTATGACACCAGGCTCACCCACTGAAAACGGCAGAGCCCACTGAATAAGAGTGACCCACATGTGGAAGGTATCCTGTGCATCAGGCCCTATACTAGGTGCTGTACATATACTATTTTCAAGTGCCACAATGAACTCATGAAAGACATACTACTGTGTCTACTTTTCAGATTAAAAACCTGAGGCTCAGGCAGGGAATGGACTTGCCCAAGGTCTCACAGCTGGTAAGTAAGAGATCTGAGATGGGAAACCCAATGTCATCTCACTATGCCACTGTGTTTCTTAACGAACTCAAAACGCAGATGCTCTCTTACAAGACAGGGCATGGGGGAGATGGAATTAAGGAAGGATGGGACGTATCAGAGGTTTGTTTTAACCAGTCACATGATGGGGTCCCTCAGGTGTGGCGTAAGGTTAACCCTCTGTGCACTCCCTTACCTTGTCATCTGTTCCACCGGGAACTCATGGAGAATAATGGCTTCCTCTTCAGTCACAAAAACAGGGATAATCTGGACATTTGGGGGTAATGCTGCTCCTAGAATTGCAAAGCAACATGAACAGGGCTTTCCCCAAAACCAGAGAGGGCAGACGGGCAATAGCTGCTCTCGGGTGATACATCCAACCCACATTCCTGCTTGGAGAAGGGTGCCGTGAATATCTCAGCCCAGGACAAGAGCCTGCCAAACTGCAGCTCGAACTCCTGGGCCCAATAAGAAGAGTTTCTGCAGGCAACATGACTTCCTGCTGTGGAGAAGGAAGATGCTCAGTAGAGAAAGGTTGAAAAGCACTTTTAAAGGAAGAAGATAGAAGCTAAGAAAGGGATCTGCTCCAACTTAGGCTTCAGAATAAATCAAACTTCAACTCTGCTTGAGGGTGCCCCCACATCCTGCGAATGTCTTTTTTTTTTTTTTTTTGAGATGGAGTTTCGCTCTTGTTACCCAGGCTGGAGTGCAATGGCGCGATCTCGGCTCACCGCAACCTCCGCCTCCTGGGTTCAGGCAATTCTCCTGCCTCCGCCTCCTGAGTAGCTGGGATTACAGGCACGCGCCACCATGCCCAGCTAATTTTTTGTAGTTTTAGTAGAGACGGGGTTTCACCGTGTTGACCAGGATGGTCTCGATCTCTTGACCTCGTGATCCACCCGCCTCGGCCGCGAAAGGTCTTTCTGGCAGTTGCCGTCATCTTACCTTCTCCCCGTCACAATACCCTGGCACTTGACTGAGCAGTCTCACAATATGAAGTTAAGATGGATCTGAAAGCAGGGATTTGACAGGCATGCCTAAAATCATATGGGTAGCTCGATTCCCGAAGCTCTATTACAATCCTTTTCCTAATCTTATGAGCAGAGGAAATAAACATGCAGACGGCTGGGCCCTTCGGGTAACTTGTACAGGGATAGGTGGCATAAAAGACCACCCAACTTAAGAGGCAGCCAGGCACCTCACCGCTTACCATGTTCCTGCAGGGCATCCCCTCCCGTAGAGAGTCTCTGAAAACAAACACACACAGAAGTTGGCGCTGGGCATCACATTCTCCTCTTGACCTAACCATCAGGAATTTGCTGTGCCATCTGTTCATAAAACTTAGCCAGGCCCAGAAAGCTTGTCCCAACCACATGCTAAGAGCTAAGCAGATGGAACAGAAGCTCCCCCAAGCTGCTGGCTCCCACTATGGCTGGGATGAGGCAAGAACCTGTGCCCACACAGGCTGCAAGGCAGCAGCTCCACCCAAACGCACGTCACACTCTACATTCTGATTTTCTCAGTCTCTCCCTTCTGGGAATAAAATTGAGGATTCGTGTTCTCTTTACACCTTTGGGGAACTCATATTCTAGAATACAGTCACATCTGCCACAGCCCCTGATGTAGAATTCACATCAATTTCATTATAATAAAAATGTCAACGTACTCTGACTCTCACTAGGAAGGATCTGACCTAAACAAAATGTGACACCAGGTCTCTCGTTTGTTCTGGTTCACAATCAAGGCCCGAAACCTGATTATTTTCTCAAAAATCTCAATCTGAGAGTTCCAAAAGAACCCACCAAAACAAAGCAAAAACCAAATAAGAACTGCT
This sequence comes from Cebus imitator, assembly GCF_001604975.1. Lineage (NCBI taxonomy): Eukaryota > Metazoa > Chordata > Mammalia > Primates > Cebidae > Cebus > Cebus imitator. The sequence goes on along the minus strand of NW_016107552.1, from coordinate 1,798,485 downwards.
CTTCTAGCCAAAATAACTTTCAATCTTAGAATGACACAGCGTTCTTTTTCGGTGATTTTTTAAAAAAATCAGGTTTTAGATTACCAGACCTAACCTTAGTTTACTGTAGACAAAGCATTGAAAAAAAAAAAAAAATCACATACAATCCCTCACCCTCAAGCTAGTACTATTAATATTGGGTATTTGTTTCCTTATGCCTATGTATTTTTTATACTTTTGAAACCACACTATATAAAATTCCATATTTCTTCTTAAAACAGTAACATGCAATTCCTGACATTAAAATACCTTGGGGCTGGGCGAGGTGGCTCACACCTGTAAACCCAGGACTTTGGGAGGCTGAGGTGGCTGGATCATTTGAGGTCAGGAGTTCAAGATCAGCCTGACCAACACAGTGAAACCCTGTCTCTACTAAAAATACAAAAATTAGGCCAGCATGGCAGCATATGCCTGTAGTCCCAGCTATTCGGGAGGCTGAGACAGGAGAATTGCTTGAACCTGGGAGGCAGAGGATTGCAGTGAGCTGAGATCCTGCCACGGCACTCCAGCCTGGGTAGTAGAGTGAGACTCCATCTCAAAAAAAAATAAATAAATAAATAAACATAGAATTACCTTATTACCCTGCAATTTCACTCTTAGATATATCCCTAAAAAAAAAAAAAAAAAAAAAGTTGGCCATTTTAAACAGCAGATTAAAATTGTATGAAGGTTTAAGTGATATGCGTAAATTAATCATTTAACTACCTTGGGCCAGTAATTAGTAAACTTTCTGTGTAAAAGACAAGACAGTAAATATTTTTGGCTTTGCAGGACATGTGGTCCCTGTCCCACCTACTCAACTCTGCTGTTGGAGCTCAAAAGCAGCCAAAGAAAACTTTATTTGTAAGCAGGTGGACCAGAGGCTATAGTTTCCCAACTCCTGCCTTTAGCGTTCAAGTTTTGTCTGATTTTTCACTTTCATAAAGCTTGTTGTGATCAACGTTTGAGTATAAGTCTTTTTCAGCAGTTAGATTATTTCCTTAAGATATATTCCTAGAAATCAAATTATTAGGAAAAAATAAAGGCTAGCCTTAATGCTATCTTATCAAACTGTTGCCCAGAAGGGCTGCCCAAACTGACATCTACAGCAACGGTGGATAAGGAGGCTGAATAGAGCCCCACCAGCATTTTACACGCCTGCTCATCTAATAAGCGTAAAAAGAGAGCCTCATAATACACTGGAAGCCACAGCTTCATACACAAAAGAAAAAAAGGACTGGAAGAAAATATTCCAGATGCTAGCAGTGGTTATCCCTGTACAGGTCAATGACGGGCAATTTTATTCTCAATGAGCATCCATGACTTTTTCAAGATAAAAACAAATAAATATAAAATGAAAGTATTTTAAAAGAGAAGAGGTTTTTTTGTTTTTGTTTTTGTTTTTTGAGACGGAGTCTCATTCTTGTTGCCCAGGCCAGAGTGCAGTGGCGTGATCTTGGCTTACCTCAACCTCCACCTCCTGGGTTCAAGTGATTCTCCTGCCTCAGCCTCCTGAGTACATAGGATTACAGACGCCCACCACCATGCCTGGTTAATTTTTGCATTTTTAATACAGATGGGGTTTCACCATGTTGGCCCGGCTGGTCTTGAGCTCCTGATGTCAAGTGATCCACCTGCCTCAGCCTCCCAAAGTGCTGGGATTACAGGTGTGAGCCACCATGACTGGCCCCCTAAATCTTTCTAAAGACACATCCTTTACAGTCTGTCTCTGAAAAGTCTAATATCTCTTTGACATAAAGAGACATCAAGTTCTCATGGAAAGTTGAATTCTCACAGATTTACTTGGCTTGAAGAAAAAGCAACTATCCAAGCCTAGCTCATGGAAGAAAACATTTTCTTTCAGCCTCGCCAATGGCTTCACTCTTAAGGAGAATGCCACTGGAGGACTTGGGGTCCTGACAAGACCAAGTAAAACACCTGTTCCATGGCCTCTGCTCCTGATCCCTCCAGCCTAAGGTTCAGTGATGGTCGCTCTGGGGTAGGCCGTCCAGCCAGGCAGGTGGACTTTACAATACCTGCTCCTGAGGTGCTGTTCTGTGAAGCAGGACCTTGGCGGTGAGGGACGGCGGGAGCTGGGTGCTGACAATCCTAGGAGATCACACACAGAACAAGAACACCTTGAGAAGAAATACACCAGAACACTATGAATTGTACAGGTGCCTAACAGTCCGTGTTGATGAGGATCCTGGGGACACGGTTGGTGGGAGTTTCACTAGTAAAACCCTTATAGAGGGCGCTCTGGCAGTTTCTAACAACAGTTAAAATATCCAAACCCTTTGATTCAGCTTGTACCAAGATGTATACATTAGAATATTCATTACAGGGAGAATGGTTAAAAACAATTAAAAAATGAGTCAACAGCCAAAATGCTCATCAACAGGACAGTAGTTCAAGCATAACACAGCCAGAATACCAAAAAGTGTGCAGCCCTCGTAAGAATGAGCTGCACCAGTATGAACTCGTAAAGAAATCTTCACTGTAAGCGTTGAGAAACCATGTGATCCTTTTTAAGGAGACAGCAAAAATAAACAAAATCAATATATGCATATATGTCCCAGTGGGCGAAAACACACAGAAAGAGCAAGATGCCCGGCAAACTGCCAATGGTGAGGAAAGGTTAAGAGGGAGAGGCTGGGCACAGTGGGGCACAGTGGCTCACTCCTGTAATCACAGCACTTTAGGAGGCTGAGGTGGGAGAAGAACTTGAGCTCAGGAGGTCTCACAGCTGTGAGCAACACAGTGCGACCCCATCTCTACACAAAAAAAAAAATAAATAAATAAATTAACCAAGTGTGGTAGCATGTGGTTGTTGTCCCAGCTGCATGGGAGGCTGAGGTGGGAGGATCACTTGAGTCCAAGAGGTCGGGGCTGTAGTAAGCTGTGTTTATGCCACTGCATTACAGCCCGGGCAACAGAGCAAGACCGTGTCTCAAAAAAAAAAAAAAAAGAAAGAAAGAAAGAAGGGGGGCTTTTAAACTGTGCTGTGTGTGTTCCTCTATTGGTTGATTTGTTTACGGTGAAAATGTGGTCATGTATTAGCTGTATAATTTAAATACAGTGCAGTGGCTCGTGCCTATAATCCAATCACTTTGGGAAGCTGAGGACTGCTTGAAGCCAGGTGTTTGAGACCAGCCTGGGCAACACAGCAAGACCCTGTCCCTACAAAAAAGAAAGAATTAATAAATATATTTAAGAAATGCAAAATGAGAAAAGGGAAAAAACTATTCTCTTTGGTGGGTATGTCACTGATGAGCCTGGAAGCCCCCCAGCCGATTCAGAACCACCATGATAAGCACGGGGCAAGGAGGAAGAGTGCAAAGCGCACCAGGGTTTATGCTCAGTTCTTCCGCATCTGTCTTCTCATTTATTCTCCACAAAGGATGTCTATTTCCCAGAAGAGAAAACTGAGGCTAAGCAACTTGCTCAAGGCCACCAGGCTGGCAAAAGAGAAGGCAGGATTTAGAGCTACGCCTGTCTGGCCCAAGGGCCCCTGCAAGAGCCTGAGTGCTTCTCCAGTTGCACAGTAGTCACCTGCTCCTCGGGAAGCTCTGGCCACAGCACGATGGCCCTGCCTGCCCTGGGCTGTGACAGCAAACCCACCATGAAGAGAGAGGCCTGAGACGACCTGGAGTGGCTCTTAGGCCACTCGGACTCACAAAGAGGCCCTCCAACTAAATGAAGTGAATTCTCAGAAGCCAACTAAGACCAGGCCCAGCCAAGACGCTGGTAGGCAGCTGGATAAGGGCCTGTAAGGCTGCTTTGCAGCGCTGAGCCGAAGCAAGCACACCAGAGCCTCTGAGCAGCAGGAGGAGGGCCACAGCAGGCCCCTTCCATGCCTCTTGACTTACAGTGCTGGCTGCCGGCAACACTATGGACTCTGCATTAGCATTTTGCAGACTGACAACCATTCCAGCAGGCCCCATATTGAGAATTATAGGAATTCCTTGTATATTCTTCTCTTTTCTGAATACAACTATTTCCAATTCCTCAGCTTTGCTCAAAGACAGGTGCATACCTGTCTTTCTAAACTAAGTCAAATCTAAACTACTTGATATTTGCCAAACCAGCTCACTTGGAAATGGCCAGAGACGGAGCTCCCCACCACGATCTGGGGTTGGCTGATGGTCAGTTCTGCAGCAGGGGGATGGGGTTGGGGGAAGGGGGTCTGGAGTTACTCACAGTCCTTTGTAGAGGATGCAGCCAGCGAGAATGTGAGGTGAGCGCTGGCAGGTCTGCAGAATGCGGGCTGCCTTCAGCAACAACAGGGGCTCCACCTGTGCAGGGCAAGAGGCATCATGCCCACCCATCAGCATGCTCACAATCAGCAAGGGAGAAAAGGGGAAAGGGTTGTAAAGAACAAGTGGACAGGGTGTAGCACGAAGCCTGGAAAAGGAGAATGTGTCACACAGTAAAAGCCGTGTCATGGCTTGACATTGTTCTACCTCTCTATACCCACAACTGCTGACACCACTAAATACCAAATTCTTAGAACAAGGAGGCCTGTCCAGAAGCTAGAAGGTGCAGCAGGTATGGCATATGGCTATTCAAAGGGGTCAGAGTAGATGGCCTGGGAGACCCTGACTATCTACCCTGACAATGCTAAGACCTGATGGCAGCAGAAGAGAAGGGCATATCCTATAAATACATGTCATGGCACCAGGTGAAACCTACCTACCCCATCCTCCACCTTTCCTCTGAAGCACAATCTCATGGTGATACAGGTAGTTTGATGTCTCACCAGGCTCTGTGACTCTGTTCCATCACATAAAATGAAAACATCATGCTCTTTAACTCAAGGAAATATGCCTCAGTTCCACATTCCTTGTATGGAATAGCCTAGAAGTTCCTAAAAATACAAGAAAAGCATCTGGACTTGGTCAGGAAGAGCCAGCAATAACCAGCAGCCTCTTCAGATTTCCACCTGCCAGCTAGAACCGGCAGGTACCCACTGACTGTTAGAACTCCCTGTTAATGGAGTCTCCAGGGCTGTTGACACATTAAGAAGTTTATTCTTCATAGCCTCAAGACGGCCCTGTCCCAGCCAGCCATTCTATAAAGCTTTAGGGCCAGCTACAGGAAGTTTTCCAGACTGGAGCAGGGAAAACCCTTCCCCATGTTTGGTGGGGTCACGCTCTATGAAGGCTGAGTCATAGTGCCAGACTCCTGTTAAAGGGACACTATTTACTACGGCAGTGAGACACGGAAGAGGCCTGTGAGTCAGGCTCAGATACCAGGATTTTTTTTTTTTTTTTTTTTTTTTTT
>NW_016107552.1:1786673-1793143 GCF_001604975.1 Cebus imitator | reverse complement strand
TCAGCTCACCGCAACCTCCGCCTCCCTGCTTCAAGCGATTGTCCTGCCTCAGCCACCCAAGTGGCTGGGATTACAGCTGTGAGCCACTACACCTGGCTAACTTTTCTATTTTTAGTAGAGATGGCATTTTGCCATGTTGGCCAGGTTGATCTCGATCTCCTGACCTCAGACGATCCACCTGCCTCGGCCTCCCAAAGTGCTGGGATTACAGGTGTGAGCCACCGTACCTAGCTGTAGATACCTGGCTGTTAATGGGGCAGCACAGGTGGTCAGGCCAGCCACACACGCAGCCTAGGTTTCACTGAGTGCCAACTGTGAATGGAGCAGCTCAGAGACACAAAAACAGTTCCCAACCACGCTCTCTCAAAGACAGCAACCTTGTTTTTGAAATGTTCATGCTGGGCATTTCCGAATCTGAGAATCACTAGATCACATGATATGAGTATCAAGAGAGAAGGCCTTCAGATTCCTGAGTGCAACACTTCTGAGGCATGGGTAAAATAATAATTCCCTTTGCTGAGCATTTTCTTGGTGTCATTTGAGGTGTTGCTTCATTTGACCATCAAAACAGTTCTAGAAGGCAGGTATGCTGACACCATTCTCTGGATAAGGGAAATGGGGCTGAGAGGTGACCTGCCGTGTCATGGCCCTGCCTGAAAAGTGACATTCTACTCACTTTTCCAGATATAGTTCACTTCAGGGATATTAAAAAAGTATCCAGAAGCCCTAGTCTTAGATATAAAGTGAGTAAGGAGGATGAAAATGTTACTTTGCTTTTGTCCAAGTTCCAGAGGGAATTGAAAATCTTATGCAGATCACCGGTATTTTTCAGAATTTGTTCGATGAAGGTGTCCCACTCCGTGCTCAGTTCTTCCCGAGAACAGCTCTAAAACAGAAAGAGCCTCAGGTCAACATCTGAGATTTTGAGGGACAGGCTCTTTGGCCAGAGTCTCAGAACAACTACTTCGAAAATTGTTCCTCACACAGGAAACTGACTGGAAGGGAGGACCTGTTTTAAACCTACCCCATCCTGGATCCAGAGTGTCTGCTGGGTAAGGGTGGGAAGCAGGGCCTGCATTTTCTAAACATCCCAGGGAGGAGAGGGGGATAAACATTTGAAATAAATGTGACCTATGCCACTAGGCACAAAGGCACATGAGGGGGTTCCGAGAGCCCCTGACCTTGTCCCTGGACATAGTGTGTTTACATGAAGTACAACAGACCCCAGAGTAAGTGCTGGCAATATCAGTTTTTATAAAAAGGCCCAACGTAAGACTCCTCAACCCCATACTCATACCTTATAAGCCAGGGAAACAGGTCCATTGTAAAAGTTAAAGAATCCAATTAGCTGATCCAGAAACCGCTTGCAGCTGACATCGGGGAGCTCCACAGCACAGCCCAGCACCTGTTAAGGAGAGAAACCAGGAAGACAAGCATTTTCCTTTTCTTTGAGTTGAAGTCCAGAATCCTGGCATCCAGGGCTCTCCATGTCCTGACGTGACTGGCCCATCCAAATGGATCTTCTATTGTCCCTGAGCCCACACCCTCCATTCTGCCAAGTTAATCTCCACGGACAAGTAAGTTTTGTACCTCAACTCATGTTGCCCAATCCCAAATGTCCTCCTTACTGTTCATTTCCCCAGGGCTTACTCATGACCTTCAGTGACCACAACAGATTTCGGTATCTCCATGAGGTCCATTCTGCTAACTCAAGCCAATAATGCTGACCTCTTTTCTGACCCTTGTGTTGCTAGAACTGTTATCTGGACAGTGCATATTTAATCTGGATTCCATTACAAACAATGGACAGGACTCAAAGTCCTTCCTGAATGGCCCTCGTGCCTCTCGAGCTGGATGAAGTGCTTTAAGAGCCAGAACTGACTGCAATCTTCCCAGTCATAGATCTCCAAAATGCTGAGCATAGTGCTTAGTTCTACAGAAGATAAATACTTGCTGAGTTAGAAGGTAATCTGGTCATATGTTTAAAGAGCCTGAAAAAGTTCCTATTACTTGATGCAGTAATTCTATCTCTAGGAATCTGTCCTAAGGGAATCATCAGAAATTTAAACGAATAAACTCTGACAGAAAACAAATAAACACAAATTCCCTCTGAACGTAGGCTACAGTAGCACACGGATCTTTGCTTTGTTCCCAGATGTAATCCAAGAGCTTACAAGGGTCTGGCATGTAAGAAGTGCTCAACTGATAAACAGACTGAATGTAATTCCAATCGTAATCCCACCAGCTTTTCTTCAGAAACCGACAAACTGATTCTACAATGGAAACGCAAAGGACCTGAAATAGACAAAGCTACCTTGAAAAAATAAGGTTGGAGGAATTGTACTATCTGGTTTCAAGACTTACAGAAATCAAGACAGTGTGGTGCTTCAAACAGATCCGTGGAAAAGTCTAAGACAGTCCAGAGAAAGGCCCATACTTAAATGGTCATCTGATCTTTGGCAAAGGAGCCAAAGGAATCCAATAGGGAAAGGAAAGTGTTTTCAACAATGATGCTGGAAGAACTGGTTATCCAGATGGGGAAAAAAAAAAAAAAAAAAAAAATCCTTGACCTCTCCTCACACCATTCCCAAATATTAACCCAAAGTGGATTACAGATCTAAATGTAAAAGCCAAAACTATAAAATTCTTACAAAAATAAAAAAGGGAGACTATTTCCTCCAATGGAGTAGGCAGTGGTTTTTTAGGCAAGACACAGAAAGCAATAACCATAAAAAGATAAAACTGATAAGTTAGACTTTATTAAAATGAAAACTCCTGCTCATCGAAAGACACCAAGAAAATTCACAGGCACGCCACAAACTGGGAGAAATTATTTTAAAAATATGTATCTGACAAAGAACTGGTATTTAGATTATAAAAAGAACTACAAAACTCAATTTTAAAAAAAAAACCCAATTTAAAAAATGGGCAAGGGTTTGAATGGATACCTCACAGAGGAAGTTATACAAGTATTCATTAAGCACACAAAAAGGCCTCAATATCATTCATCATTAGGGAAGTGAAGATTAAAACCACAACGACATATCACTGCACATCCAGAAGAATGGCTAAAATGAGCAGACTGCCAATCTCGACGCTGACGAGGATGTGGAGTAACTGGAATTTTCACATTGTTGGTAGGAATGGTCTAACAGTTTCCTATAAAATCCAACATACACTTACTCTATGACCCAGCAATTCCAGGAGACTGGCTATTTACCCAGGAGAAATGAAAACACGTGTCCACCAAAATACTCGTATAAGAATGTTCCTAGAAGACTTATCCTTATGTCCCCAACTGGACACAGTTCGGATGTCCATCGAAAGAAAAACACACTGTGATATATTCAGATAACAGAATATTGTTTGATAACAAAATAGAATGAACATCAACAGATGCAACAACATGAACGAATTTCACAAATGTTAAGTGGAAAGGTGAATGCCTGTAAAGCATGTAACCACAAACACTGAATTTTATTTTATAATATGAATGACACAGTATCCGCATGGAGATACACTAATGTGTGCAATTTACTTTGAAAATGGTAACAAAATAATTTGGGGCTGGGTGCAGTGTCTCATGCCTGTAATCCCAGCACTTTGGGAGGCCAAGGCAGGAGGATTGCTTGAGCTCAGGAGTTCAAGACCAGCCTGGGCAACCTGGAGAAACCCTGCCTCTAGGAAAAAAATTTAAAAATTAGCTGGGCATGGTGGTGTATGCCAGTGGTCCTAGCAACTCAGGAGGCTGAGGTGAGGATCGCTTGGAAGTTGCAGTGAGCCAAGGTCACACCTCTGTACTCCAGCCTGGGTAACAGAGTGTGACACTGTCTCAATCAAATCAAATAAAAATAATTTGAATGGGAGGATAAAGGAATGAATAGCTAGGTAATAACACAACCATAACAAAATGCTAACTGTAGACTTGAGGAGATATATAAGTATTCACTGTAAAATTCAACTGAAAAAATTTTCATAATAAAATGTTGAAAATAGGCTGGGTGTGGTGGCTTACGCCTGTAATCCCAGCACTTTGGGAGGCCAAGGTGTTTGGATCACAAGGTCAAGAGACGGAGACCATCCTGGCCAACATGTTGAAACCCTGTCTCTACTAAAAATACAAAAATTAGCTGGGCGTGGTGACGTGCACCTGTAGTCACAGCTACTCAGGAAGCTGAGACAGGATAATTGTTTGAACTCGGAAGGCAGAGGTTGCAGTGAGCTGAGATTGCGTCACTGCACTCCAGTCTGGCAACAGAGCGAGAGTCCATCTCAAAAAAAAAAAAAAAAGTTGGAAATAATATCTACAAAGTTGAATAGAGCATCCCACACTTAAGCTTCCCTTTACCTTGGGAAGGCTTAAAATAAAATGTTGTCGTGAGAAATAGCACTTTAGATTATATGCTACTATTAGAATGTAAAGGAATGATTATTCTTCTCTTTTTTTTTTTTTAAGACAGGGTCTCTCTCTATTACCTAGATTAGACTGCAGTGGCAGTCATGGCTCACTGCAGCCTGAAACCCCTCACTCAAGCAACCCTCCCCTCAGCCTCCAAGTAGCTAAGACCACAGGCATGAGCCACCATACCTGGTTAATTTTATTTTATTTTTTTTTGTAGAGACAGGGTCTTACTATGTTGCTCGGGCTGGTATCGAACTCCTAGACTCCAGCAATATTCTTTTTCTTTTAAATGGGTTCTCTGAAACCTAACACATAACAGTGTCTTTTCTGGGTCACTTACCCAGTGTGGAGAAAGAGGACGATAAAAACTCAATTTACAACACAGAGTAAACAATTTCCACAAGTTGGCCTAAGTCTTTGAAAGGAAGGGAGAAACCAGCCACGTGCCATGCGGGTTAGAAATGTTTTGGAGAGTACTCAATGACGATGGGCACATGCAGAAAGTACCACAGGAAGCGAGAATGATTACTAAACACAGTGCATGGATGAGGTGGGCGTAGGGCGGGGATAATTCTAAATTCAAGACCCAGAGACAGCATAACTTTTTAAACTTACCACTGCAACACTTCAGCACTGATTCTCCCCGTTCGACTTACCCAAAGGTAATCTCCATCAACTTTTATGGCAAACTTCAGCTTTCTCAGACGAACAAGAGTAGGAGGGGAGTCAGAAATGTCAGAGACACAGCGGACAACTCCGGCAATCTGTCCGCAAAGCAGCTCCTGTTGGTCAAGCAGGGTCTGTGGGAAAGGGGCACATTCCAGATAGGAAGCTGAAATTCTTGAACTCTTGCATCATTTCTTACAGCACACTAAAGCCTGCAAGCCAAATCCAGTCTGTTGCCTGTTTTCCTGTGGCCTGTAAGCTAAGGATGGTTCCTATACTTTTTAAAGGTTACAACAAAGAAGAGCATGTGATTGAGACCTTAACGTGCCTTGCAAAGCCTAAAATATTTCCTGTCTGGCCCTTTACAAAGTTTGCCAACCCCTGTCTGAGATGACTGAACCCTAAGAGAACACCCACCATGAACACAGGAGATGACTGCATAAAACCATTTCTGTTGCTAGGATCCTGGGCATATGCTCGAGAAGAAGCATGAGCCTTTCGTTCCTACTCGAATCCCCTGTACAGAGTGGCCAGGGTGACCCAGATTAACCCCAACTATCCATGTCAGAGCACGGTCACATGAGGGAATATACAGAATCTCCTCATCAACCTTAGACTTAACTAAAGCATAGGACAGCCAGACAGTATGTGATGCGACGGAAAATGTACACACCACCCTTACCTAGAAAACTGAGCTTGAACCTAACCAAGGCTCTGGATCTTACTACTAACATTAAGGAAATACAGTGGGTAGGAGACATTCAATGACACCACCATGAGGAAGAAATCAGTCAAATCTAGAGTGTGGGACATTCTAACACTCTACTGCACAGATGACCTGGTTTCTTCAATAATTCAATGGCATGGTTCGGGGCGGAAGATGAGTGGCTGGGTGAGGACTGTTATTTAAAGGACTTAAAATACAAAATAACCAAATAGAATACGTGGGTGCTGTTGGGATCCTTATTAGGAAAAAGAGAAATAAATGGAAGTATGGGTGGGTGGAAGGAAGGAAGAGCAGAATAAGTAACGTCCAAGACAATAATGCAAAATTTGAATACAGCCTGGGTATCAGGTAATATGAAGGAATTACCAGGTAATATTAAGGAATTACTGTTACTAATTACTGTAACTTTTGTTAGGTGTGGCAATGTTTAAAATAATGCCCTTTTCAGTTAGAGGTGTTGCTTGACACTGGTGAGACGATACAACATCCACAATTTACTCCAGGCAAAGAAAAGAGAGAGAAGAGGAGGTTAAGATGGGTCATATGAAATTGGCAAAGTATTGGTAATTGTTGAAGCTACTGATGGCATATGAGGGTTCATGATACTTGCCTCTCGGTTTTTGTATATGTCTGAATACAAACTTTTTTTTTTTTTTTTTTTTTTTTTTTTTTTTT
>NW_016107552.1:1759767-1786398 GCF_001604975.1 Cebus imitator | reverse complement strand
TGGGATTACAGGTGTGAGCCACCGCACCCAGCTGAATATAAACTTTTAAAAACTGAGCTGATCAAAAAATGGGGGCTAGAGGGAGGCAGACAAAAATCATGCTGGAAATAGAAAGCCAAAGACGATGTAAGTGCTGAGCTCCCTGGAAATTTTAAGACCAGAACAACAAGAAATAGTACAACTAAAATAAGACAGTCAAAATGTCAATGTCTGGATTAGCCAAACTGTCCTAATCTAAACCCTAAACTTGTGAGAAGTCACCACTTAGAGGCACTGGGATCCCCACTGAACAGTAAAATGCTGTGTGGCTTACCTGGGAAGGATAAAAATAACAAATGCCAGCTCGTGTTGGATCGCCTTCTTCCTTTACCTTGGAACCATCGTAAAGAAAAAAATAATTCCACCTGGCAAGAGAACAGAATGGAGCCATGTTTCCTTTCATCCAGTGATCACGGCATTTAAAACACAGCTTCCTTTTTCCCAGCCTGAGGAGGGCTCATTACTGTGTTTGAAAGCCTTCAGGTGGCCCCAGAGAAGAAAGAACCCCAGTAGCTACAAATTAGATAAAACTGTTCTGTAAACGCAGGAAAGTCAAACTAAAAATATGCCTCTATCCAGCCGTCAGACCATCTGCCGGAGAAGACATGAGTAGCTAGAGGAAAAACGAGGCGCCCACAATGACTGCTCTTATTTGAAACACTGAACCTTAACCATACAACCACATGGTCTGATACACTGTCTTTTAAGGCTCTGGTAACAAATTAAGTTAAGGATGTTATTAGATGGACTCCTCATAAGTGCTGAGCATAAAGATTTCCGGAAATAGCCCTTCTACTAGGAATTCACGCATTCACTTAACAAACATTTGCTAAGGGCCCACAGTGTGCTTCACGTTTGCTGAGCAAACATGCAGTTTCAGTGCAGGATTGTGACTCCATAAATCCGTAACAGGGGGAAAACGGGCCTATGAGAACTTACAGAGAAACTTTGAACTCTCTACCACACACCTCACCCCGTATCACTCAAGCACACTTCCTCATTAACCTCCTGATTCCCTCAGCCCAGAGAAAGCTCTTTCTTCTGAATTTCCATGACCCTCTATTGTTCCCTAAAGACCCTTACAAACTACACTGTAACATAACTATAATTACTTAATGTTATTATCTGATTACCTCTTTAAGACCATAAAACAAACACCTCAAAGGCCGGGTCTCCATTTTGTTTTGTTTTGCTTTTACAGACAGGGTCTCACTTTGCAGCCCTATAGGCTGGAGTGCAGTGGTTCAATCACGGCTCATTGCAACCTCAACATCTCAGGCTTAAGCCATCCTCCTGCCTCAGCCTCCCAAGTAGCTGGACTACAGGAGCATGCCACCATGCTCGGCTAAATTTTTAAAAAAATTTTGTGCCAGGCGCCATGCCTCATGCCTGTAATCCCAGCACTTTGGGAGGCTGAGGCGGGCAGATCACCTGAGGTCAGGAGTTCGAGACCAGCCTGACCAATATGGTGAAACCCCGTCTTAATTTAAAAAAAAAAAAAAAAATTTTTTTTAAAAAGAAAAAAAAATTTTTTTTGTAGAAATGAGTCTCACTATATTGCCCAGGCTGGTCTCAAATTCCTGGACTGAAACAATCCTGCCTTGGCCTCCCAAAGTGCTGGAATTACAGGTGAGAGCCACAGAGCCTGGATGGACCTGTTTTACTTCTAACTCTCTGAAAACGCATTTATGAGGCTAAAGCATAAAGGAGCAATGGGACCAATCTGTTACCTGCTTTCTTCTCCCCCGGATCTAGTCCCTCTCTGAGGCCTCCCTCTGTGGCTCCCACCTCACCTTCCTGATGAAAAAGCACCAACTCAGGTGGGCACAGTGGCTCACACCTATAATCCCAGCACTTTGAGAGGCCTAGGCAGGAGGACTGCTTGAGCTCAGGAGTTCAAGATTGGCCTGGATAATATGGTGAAACCCCATCTACAAAAAAAATAGACAAAATTCGCCAGGCATGGTGGTGTGTGCCTGTGGTCCCACTGACTTGGAACACTGAGGTAGAAGGATCACTTGAGTCTGGGGGGGTTAAGGCTACAGTGACCTGAGATCACGCCACTGCACTCTGGCCTGGACGACAGAGCAAGACCTTACCTCAAAAAAAAAAAAAAGAAAAAAGCACCAACTTGGTCTCTGGCACTGTCCACTTTCCCAAGACCTAGGGCTGAGTGTACAACTGGTTGCAGGGTAGGCTTAGATCAAAAAGCCTCAAAAAAGTTTCAAAGCCAACTCAGAAGCTCCACGTGCACCCCATCCTCCTGTCTCCACGTTCTCTGGGTGAAAGCATCCCTGCTTGTGCAGGCACATAAAAGAAAACTTGGCTGTCATTTTGAACTGCTCCAGCTTTTTGATTCTCACATAAATCATCAGTCACTAAATCCTGCTAATTCTAGCTAAACCTGCTTTTCACTTTCATCTCCTCCATGACTGATGTTTGCTAAACCTAATTATGAAACAGGATATACGCATTTAGGGTTGAGAAGGGAAATGGGATTCAGACAGACATTGAGTAACACCCTTCAACAGCCAGTCTGGCCAAACCTCTTCTCATGGTGTAATTTTCAACTGCAACCATTCCTCACCTCTGCAATACCCACATTATCATCAAAGCTGGCTGCAAGATCAGGCTGTGGCTATCTTTTCTACCATCTCCCAGCAATGTCAGACTCCTTCAAACATTGCAAGACGCTTGCAAGGTTAAAACACATTAGCTTTGGAGAGAAATGGCTCACGTGTTGATTCAGCTGCTCTGAGGAAAGTGGCATTTTTATTATCTTAATAAAATTAACACAATCTGGCTGGGGATTTTCAATGAACCCCAAAAATCGACCCAGCAGCCCAGCAAAAGCTGTGCCATGGCAGGCCCTGGTACTCACCACGAGGCTGACTTTGTCTCTGTGGAGGCGGAGGCGGCCATCTACTTAGCAGTCATCCTCGTTCTCTTCACCTAGGTTTTCTTTTCCAGTATCACTTCTTTCTACCCAGCTGTGACCGTTCCTCTATCCCGCAGTCCAGTGAATCTAGATGTGGCAGGTTTCAGTGTTTTCAGTCACAACTGCCACTTGGTTAGTTTTCACTCAGCACGTAAAGTGCCACTTCCTTTCTTGCAGGTTCTTCGGTTTCATGAATATTTCTATGCCTCTTTCAACTCGCAGAGGAACTGTAACAAAGAGAATCCCAGCAGAAAAGCCAAATCCATTCATCTGGCTCCCTGAGCGTCACTGTGGCTGTCTACAGAACAACCTCTTCAAGCTCTTCTCCAGGAAAGCCAACAGTGGGAGATGCATGCTAGAGCTGGTGTTCTAAAGAAATTTCTAGCTTGTCTGGTTCAAACCCATCCTGAAGATTTTATTAAAAGTTTTGAAGTTTCCAGTTCAAACATCAGTGCCTTGGCTCTGAAATAAACACAAAGAATAGACATTTCAGAAACTCGTGAGAGTGCATGTGACCTAGCAGGATTAAACGAATAGTATATTTCAAAAGAACTTTCTGTAAGGGTGACAATGATGCTTCAAAATCAAAGAGGAAGGCTTGCAGACTTCAGAGTAAGGGCTTTAGTTTCTCGAACAGTTAAGGGACACACACCACAAGGCTCACAGAAGATCAAATCAAACGATAGGGTGAAGACGCTCTGGGTGTGGACAGCTATACAAATAAAGCGGTTGCTGTGGTAATAATGGAACCCAAATTAAGGAACTGTCATCTTGACAGTCCAAAAGTAACCTGAACGTGAAGAATTCCAGAGCAGGGCAAGTTTCTAAAAAATAAAGAGAACTTTATCACATGGCTTTCAAACTTCCACCAGAGAAAGACAACTCAGTGTATCATGGAATTTCAGTCGGAAGGAACCCTGGCATTATTTACTGTATTCTCTTGGACTCTGTCCCAAAATTACCTTGGGCAGCTCTCCTTTACACCCTCCAGAGATATGCGGTTCACCACGTTACATTTCTCCTTCCTCCTTCCACCAAACTAAAATCTGCCTTCCAAATTTTACATCTGCCTCCCACTAGCTAGTCTGGGTAACACTCTCCAGGAAAGCAAAAAACAAGGTCTAATTTTACCATCTGACAACTTGGTCACTTCAAAACTATTGTCTAATTCCTATTGTCACTTTCTCCAAGCTTAATGCCCTAGCAACATGGTCTCAAATGCTTGCTCACCATTCTGCAATTTGTGGGAACACAACGCAGTTTGTTAAAGTCTCTAGAGACGACCCCCACTGAATATTTAACGGACTGTAAAATCGCTATTTCTTCTCAGCTCTAGATATTTTGGATTGGGTCTCCACGGGACCATACTCATTGTATTCTATGGAGCATATCTGGGTGCCTGTGGAGGGGGCATCTCTGTTCCCAGAACCAAGGACAGCAGCCTAAAACGCCCCATCAATGTCCCCAGAGGACTGGGCCCCCCTACTACCGAAGGTCCTCTCTTATCTCTGAAAGGTCCAGAAGAGGCCAATAACGGCCCTGGCGTAGGCACCGCCATCGGAATGTGAGCAGAAAAGGCTCTGGTAGCCTGGGAAGTTGTAGTAACAACCTGGGGGAGGGGCTGGTGATAGCAGTATGGGAAATAGCCTCGGTGGGGCAGCAGGGCTGGAAAAGGGACGCTAATGGCTGGAGAAGGGCCAGGACGCTGCCAGACACAGCCCCCGGGGCGCAGGCAGCGATCGGTGACAGCACGAGGGCTTTGCGGTGTCTGGCCCCAGCTCCGGGGGACTGGGAAACGGTGGGCGAAGGCCCAAGGAGGGGTCTGGTCACGCTCCCGGCTGGGGGCCCGCCCCTCGGTATCCCAGCGCCTCCGAGCGCTGCCCACCCACCGGAGTACCCTGGCATCCCAGTGCTCGGGGTTTGGGACTCCGGACCCGGAATGCGGGCGGCGGCTGGACGGCCGCGTACCTGAGAGCACGGTAGAGAGGCCTTAGGTCACGCGCCGCCCCGCCTACCGCGCCCTCTTGCTCCCGGCGAGTCAGCGCGCGGCTATGACGTACATGAGTGCGCCGCGCTCGGCTGACGTCAGAGACCAATGGCTGCCGCCGCAGCTGCCGCGCCGGAATCCTGGCAGGCGGCTGGTCAGCCGAAGAGGCGCTCGGCGGCGCGACGGCCACGGCGGAGGCAGGCGGCGCTCCGGAACCCCGAGGCGGAATTCGAGGCTGACAGCGGAGTCGTGCTTCGTCGCATCTCGGACGCTGAGTGAGTGCGGGATCGACCCTGGTGGAATCTTTGCGCCCATGGGCAATTCTGAGCCACAGTCTCGCCATCTATAAAGTGGCAATATAATGCACACCCTTTAAGGGGTTATTGTGAGGATTTAACGTAGGTAACGAGCTCATTAAAGATCTGGATTATAGTAAACGCTCACTTGAAGGTTGTCTTCCCTGTTACAGCTGCGTGACCTTGGGCAGCTTATAATCTCTGTGCCTCAGCTTTCTCATCTGTGAGATGGGGACGAAAATAATACATACTTAGGTTTGTTTTGAGGATTCAATGAATTAGTAAATGGAAACCATTTTCTGGCACGTGATAAGCACAGTGCCAATGTTTGCTATTAACATTATGTCGATGTTGGTATTATTGGTGGTGGTAACACGAGGGCAGCAACATGAACACGTGATTGCTGTCATGATCAGGCAGCTGCTGTGTACCTGACACTGGCTTAATCATTCTACACACTATGTTAAACATTGCAGGCACGCTAGGACGCTGGTAGCTCAACTGAATCTCAAAGAGACAGATAAAATGTATAGAACCAGATTTCAAACCCAGGGCTTTGTGATAAAAACCAGTGCTTCCAGCTCTCCATTATGCTGGATGCTTATCCCAGCCCAGATTCTCACATACTTTGCTCCGTACCTTAGAAAGTACATAGAGAGTGCCTAATACAGAGGAAACACTCAATAAATGTTACCTATGATTGTTATTTAGTATTATTGCCTTTATTTGCAATTCTGTTTAGGGTCAAGAAATAACAGCTTTAGTTAGTATTTCACCATCTGAAGGGCCCTCACAAGGGAAGAAATTAGATTTAATTTTGTGTGCTCCTTTCCCCTAGAATTAGGATCAAGATTCAGTAATGACCCAGAGTTTACTTGTGAAAAGAAAGTTGCTGACCATTTGGCTCGGCCTGAACAAAAAGGACCTGCAATTCTTTTTAAGCTCTCAGAGGGTGCCAGTGCGAGTGAATGTGCCTGGGGGTTTGGAGAACTCGAGGTGCTTTTCATATCCCTTGACATTGTCACTATTTCCTCAACTGCTTCAGTATTCCCCAGGAGCTCCCTGCTTCTCCCAACACCCAAGTGTGGTACAATCACCATTGCCTGAGTATTGGGCCAGCATTTTACATGCTTATCTATGTACGCATTTACCAGTTCATAAAGCATTCCCGTGTACATCAGAACTCTCTCCTTTACCCTCTGTGAAGAACGTCCAGCAGCCTCTGGGCCGACTTTCAATTCTCTGTACTCCTTTCTGAACCACATAATCACTATCTCTGGCTGTGGCTTGTCAGTTTAAATCCAGTTGATCTTAATTCACTGTTGACTTTGTTCTGCTCTGAGTCTGTAAAACCAGTTGACTTGAATAAAGAAAGCCCAGATACTTGCTTTTGTCTCTTTACTTTCCCCTTAGAACTATTTATAATAACGAAGACCATTTATTGAGTACTTGCTATGTCACTGTGCTAAGAATATTAACCCTTTTGTTTTCATTATATATTACAATGTAAATGTTAACCCATTTTATGCCTCTAAACTCCTCCATGTTGGGAATGATTTTTATCCCCATTTTAGAGATGAGGAAACTAAAGCTCAGAAAGGCAAATTCTGAGCATTTAACAACCATTTATTAAGCTGCAGTTCTATGCTAGGCTCTGTTGTAGACTGAGAATAGACCCAGACCTCTCTGAGAACCAAAAACCTGCTCCAGTGTCCTCTCTCCTGCAGTCTCTGAGCCCCAGCAGTATGTGCCCTGGCTCTGGACATGTTCAACATATATCCCCCTGCTGTCAATTGGTAAGGGTGGGCCATGCATTGCAGGGCATCTCATTCTCTATTCATTCAGGTCATGATCAGGAAAGTTAATGTTGGGGCAGCCCTGAAATGAATGGGACATAACTGTGCCATTTTTTCTCAACAGGAAGGACCTGCTTATCTCTGATTTCTGGAGTTCAGCACTAGGTGGGTACCACCTGGCCAAGGGTAGGGGTTGTAGGGCCGAAAGGAGAATCAGTCCTCATTTGAGGACATTTTGCTTCACAGCGGGATCGCTTGCTGGGTACTAACCACCCCCCCCTTACAACTGGGTGTCTTTTGGCACTTAATTCTGACCCTCAGTTTCTTGATCTGTGAAATAGGGATAATGTGTATATCCTGTAGTTTTGAGAACTGAACCTGTGTAGCTAAATGCTGGCCTGCTGTATACAAGGCAATAAATGTTGTCATTATTATTGCTGAAATTTATGTTTATCCTATTCCTTTTCCATGATATTACAATGTAGCCTTTTTCTCATGCAGTTACAATCTCCTCCTAAACATGGTGGAGACTGTTTGTTATTGCTTAAAATATTATGTTGTGGGTGGCAACATAATATTTATGCATGGAATGGACATACCATATCATCTTTATTGAGGGACATTTAGTTTTCTACCTTTGTTTTTCAGTTATTATTTTAGAGCAGAGTCTCAGTCCTCACCCAGGCTGGATGAGGTGCAAACTTAGTTTGCAAACTATGTGCAAACTATGGTGCAAACATAGTTCACTGCAGCCTCTACCTCCTGAGCTCAAGTGATCCACCTCCAGCCTCCCAAAGTGCTGGGATTACAGGCATGAGCCACCACACTCAGCCTTTTTAAATTATTATACATAATTTTGGGATGAGCAACTTTATGCATAAAGCTTTTACCAAACTGAGGATGATCTTCTTAGAATATATTCCCAGAAGTGGAATTCAATGAAAAGCAGTGACCAACTCGATGTCCATTGTCAAGTTATCCAAAATGTTTTCACCAATTCTTCTATCACCAATTCTTCTATCAAAACTGAAGAGCCAGTTTTTCATGCAAACTTTCCTGGCCTAGGGTCTTATTTAAAGATATCTTCGCTGGTTCCTTTTTTTTTTTTTTTTTTTTTTNTTTTTTCAGCAAAGTAGCTGCTGTTCTTGTTCTGGATCCTTTTATTTTGTATTTGAGACAGTCTCACTGTGTTGCCCAGGCTGGAGTGCAGTGGCGTGATCTCGGCTCTTTGCAATCCCCACCTCCTGAGTTCAAACAATCCTCCTTGCCTCAGCCTCCTGAGTAGCTGGGACTACAGGCGGGTACCACTACCCCTGGCTAATTTTGTATTTTTGAAGAGATGGGGTTTTACCATGTTGGCCAGACTGGTCTCGAACGCCTGACCTCAAGTGATCACCCCACCTCGGCCTCCCAGAGTGCTAGATTACAGGTGTGAGCCACTGTGCCTGGCCCTTTGCTGGTTTCTTAAGTGAAAAATTGGTATCTTATTTTTGGAATGCACGGCTTTTTTGTTTTGCTAAATTCAGTACCACTACCATAAAAGGAGGGACAAGAGAACCTACCTCTACATGAGAAGACTTAAACAGAGTATTTTTCATTAGGCTCTTGAAGCCCCAACCTACCTTTCCTTTAAACTCTTTACACATTCAGTGTTCCTACTTTTAGCCATTTATAGTGTGATTTTGAGAGGTATACTCCATCCTTTGTTATAACTTTATTTTATTTTGAGACTGAGTTTTGCTCTTATTGCCCAGGCTGGAGTGCAATGGAGCGATCTTGGCTCACCACAAACTCCGCCTCCCGGGTTCAAGCGATTCTCCTGTCTCAGCCTCCTGAATAGCTGGGATTACACGCATGCGCCACGAAGCCCAGCTAATTTTGTATTTTTAGTAGAGATGGGGTTTCTCCATGTTGGTCAGGCTGGTCTCAAACTCCGGACCTCAGATGATCCACCCACCTTGGCCTCCTAAATTTAAAGTGCTGGGATTACAGGCATGAGTCACCGCGCCCAGCCTATTTTATTTTAAAGATGGAGTCTTGCTCTGTTGCCCAGACTGAAGTGCAGTGGCATGATCTCGGCTCACTGCAACCTCTGCCTCTGGGGTTCAAGCAATTCTTCTGCCTCAGCCTCACCAGTATCTGGGACTATAGGCATGTGCCACTACGCCCGGCTAATTTTTTGTATTTTTAGTAGGGATAGGGTTTTGCCATGTTGGCCAGCCTCGTCTTCCCTGACCTCAGGTGATCCACACATCTCAGCCTCCCAAAGTGCTAGAATTACGGGCATGAGCCACCGCACCCAGCCAGTTACAACTTTAAAAGTATGAATTTCAGAGCATAGTCTACATTTACCAGGAGCCTCTTGTTAAATTAGAATGAGTTCCCATTAGAGTTTTAGATGGAAACTGCTGTGAATGAAACCCAACTTCTGCTTACAACATTCTCTTGGGTTTTGGACCATGAGAGTCCAGGGGTTGGGACAGCCTGTCAGTGGTGAATGTGACTGTATGTCCTGGCATGTTTGGGAATGTGGTTGGCAGCTTTTCTCTCTGAAAAATGGAAACCTTTTACTGCCCTGATCTCTTTCTTCCCAAATCTGTGAACTTCTTTTATGGATGATTTGACTCACAGGGTCAGAGCATACCCTCTAACTGCACTTGGGGGCCTGCCCTTTCAGAAACCATCAATAAATGTCTCACAAAACATCTGGAACAGCTCAAGGCCCCTGTGGGGACTCTTTCGGACACCTTTGGAAACCTGCATCTTGACTCATCGCCAGATGAGTCAGATGTGGCCCCTGACTCTATCCCAGGAGGGACCCTGGGCACAGGAACCTGCCTTTGGAAGTGTGTGTGTTACGGCATTGGGAACTTTGCCACCTGCATCATTGCTAGAAACCAGCTAACGTTTTTGCTGCTTTTGTTGGAGAAGTGCCAGGTACATTTTTGGATTCATTTTCATCTCCTCCTCCTCTGGTCTTGTACATGGGTGCACACAGATGTTTGGGTGGAAGTAAACAACTCATTCTTTCCTTCTAGATTCCCAGAAGTCACTGTTGGGTGTATGACCCTCTGTTCAGCCAACTTGAAATTGACGTACTTAACACCCTTGGTGTGACTGTTCTCAGTGAGAACGAGGTAAGTGGATTAAAGGGGAGCAGACTGACCCCAGGCTTTGCCTGTGGACACCAGCATTCTTGGCAATGGTAGCCATTCCTCTTATCGCTCGCTCACTTTTGCAATGCCTGAAAGATGTAACCAGCCAATCAGTTACCTACATTTTGGCTTGTGTTGTGCCTATCAGGAAAAAACTACACAAATAGCATGAACCAGATCACTTTAGATCTGCACTACTTCTGTGAGAATTATTTGTCTGGAAGTTATGCCAACTTGGTATTTGCTGTTGCTATTGAAAAATAAAAGTCTGGGTGCCTCAAGTGAGGTCTTTCTGGATTTTACCCTGTCCCAGGGAGGTATAAAGGGGGACGCAGCAGCCCTCTTTGATGCCATAACCCAGTCAAACCCATAGCACCTGGCTGTGCGTTGTGGATTAATTCTCTGCCCACATTTGCACCCCCCAAAATAGCTGGGATTTGACATTTCTGAGACCTGTGGAATAAAGAAATGCATCTCTCAAGCCCAGGGCCAAGGCCAGTATAAGCAAATCCCTCCGATTTCGGTTTTGTATTGTCTTGGGGATTAGAATCATTTGATTCCTGTGTGTGTCCTGAAACTGCCATCTTATTGCTTATTATGTATGAAAATTTGGCTCAGTTGAGACAAGAATCATTCCCTGATTTTGGCAAGGTCTTAAAATACTGTCAGTCAGTTCAGATCATCTTTCTGGGTGCCTGCTCTATGCTAGGCAGGGAGCTTTGCCAAGACCAAGATAAATGGGAGCCAGTCTCTGTGTTCTGGGAGCTGGTGCTCACATCAGGGCATGTGACCTGTATGTAAGTAAATGAGGCATGAAACAGTGAGGCAGAACCTTTTACTAGGAACTGAGACAAGAGAGGTGTTTGGAGGGATGGACAAAGGTTTCCTGGGTCTGCGCAGGGCTTCGAAGGTCCACCAGGAGTTTGCTGGTGGGACAGAACCAGGATTGCAGGCAGCTGTGCAGTGCTGGCTGTTCAGGAAACCATTGCCAGTTTAGGCAGGCCAGAGGTGGGCAAGGGTCAAAGGGCCTTATGTTCCCTGCTAGTTTGGCTGTAGAGCCGTGATTCCCAGGAGGGGTGATTGTGCATCAGGGACATTGGAAGAGGACTTAGTTATGACGCAGATCTATAGGAAGTGACACAGGAAACATGGGTTACTGAACATGGTGGGAAATATACCGGGGAAGTAACATCACCATCCCTCCTGCCCTTGCCATGATGGACCCAGGACGCCCCTCCATTAGTGCATTGTGTTCGTACATTTATTAAGTAAACATGAGTTCTTTCGGGGCATCATGATTTCCTGACTTTTTAATCCTGTAATGGTATAGATTTCATATACAACTGTAACTGTTCCACAATCAAAGTGAGCTTTTTCCCATTTGATCCTTTAGCTTGTCTCATTATTAACCCCATCCTTACCTCTCCCTCACCTTGCTATAAAGAAGAGGTTGTGGGCATGTTTACATCTGTGAATATTTCCCTTCCCAGGAAGGGAAACGGAGTATTCGCGGGGAGGCTACCATCTTTTACATGCTCCATTGTGGGACGGCCTTGTACAACAATCTTCTATGGAGTAACTGGTCAGTAGATGCCCTTTCTAAGATGGTCATCCTTGGGAACAGTTTCAAAGGACTGGAGGAGAGGTAAGCCTGAGAATGCTGAGATTATGTCAGGCCCTGAGGTGAAACTCATACCTCAGATTGACCCACAAGCAGAAAACGTTTCCTTGACGATTCCATACTGGGAAATGCTTTTCCATAGGGAACTGGTTGAAGGGTTAAAGATAAGAGATGTCAGAACCCTGATTCAAGCTATGAAGCAAGTTAAGGAGTCTTTTTGCCACGATTTCCTCCCTTCCGTTATGATACACAGAAATGCTTTTGAAAACAGGGAAAGCTACTTCATTCCTCTGCCTACAGATCCCATATCCTCATTGTTTCACAGTGCTTAGATGTCTGCCCAGTCATTCCCTTGATGAAATAGGCACAATTACTGGGGTATTTGCTTCTATTTATTTTAATTCATTTATTTTATTTTACTTTTTTGAGATGGAGTCTCACTCTGTCCCCCAGGCTGGAGTGCAGTGGTGTGATCTCAGCTCACTCCAACCTGTCTCCCGGGTTCAAGCGATTCTCCTGCCTCAGCCTCCAGAGTAGCTGGGATTACAGGCACACACCAGTATGCCCAGCTGATTTTTGTATTTTTAGTAGAGACAGGGTCTCACCATGTTGGCTAGGCTGGTCTTAAAGTCCTGACCTCAAATGGCCCGTCTGCCTCGGCTTCCCAAAGTGCTGGGATTACCGTGCCTGGCCCACATTTCCAACTATTTAACCTACTCCACATCTTGAGTTTTTTCTGGAATTCTTACTGTACTTCAGTCATCTTGCCCTTCTGTATGTCTTAAGTTGAATGAAACTATCCTCATACCTCCTAATCATGTCTTTTGTTTTGTTTTTCTTGTTTTTTAATTCCTAGGTTATTGGCAAGGATTCTGCAGAAAAATTATCCCTACATCGCAAAGGTATCTATCTGAATAAAGGGGTTGGGATGGAAAAGCGTGTGAAACAGTGAAGAATTCTATCTTTACACGCGTATGAGGAAGCTCAGGGACTAAGTGACACTCGTGTTCTGTCAGTGAGCTCACCGCACGCGTCTGTGTTCCAGAAAGCTTTGACACTTAATGCATCTCTTAGTTTTTTTCCTTATTTCCTTTATTCTCAGTATCATAGTCCATGATATCCACTGTCCTTGGGGCAACCAATTCATTGTGCAAAGCATTTAAATTGAAATATCCTCTTTGTTATTTTTTTAAAAAGGAAAGCGGGGATAACAAGTAACATGGAAATTTAACCCAAAGAGTGGGGATTACTGTGACTATCAAGTTTTCACGCTTGAATTTTTCTGCTCAGATTTTAAAAGGACTGGAGGAGCTTGAGTTTCCTCAGACTTCACAGTACATGGACATGTTTAATGATACCTCCATCCACTGGTTCCCCGTACAAAAGCTAGAACAGCTCTCCACAGATACTTGGGAGTTTCGGGAGGAACCAGATTATCAGGACTGTGAGGACCTTGAAATCATCAGGAACAAGACAGAAGATCCTTCAGCTACTGACTGAACTCACTGTCATTTACTCATTGTTGGCTGAGGTAGAGACTAAAGGGAAGGCTGCCGTGGACAAACTACAGGGAACTCCTTTGCCAGGAATTCACATCAACTCGGCTGTCCTGTTCTGAGGACGATACCCCACATAATTGGTATAAAGGTGCACACACTGCTAAGTGATCGTCCCGTTTTGCATCCTTCCCTTGTGACCTGGCCTGATGTGGAGTATCTCTGGAATAGAGAAGTTACCCTGTTGAAGGTGATCTAAAATATTGTTTATTCACAACACATGCCGCTCAGGTACAAGTCTCTGGACCTGCCACAGTTCACTTGGCCATATCGATCAGGCTCTGCAGTGAGGTGGGCACCCAGGTCTTCTCGCCCTGGACAAAGACCACTCCCCGGTCGATGTAGATCACAATGCGGCCAAAGGTATAGAGCTGCTTCCCTTCGTGTCGCTTCCCAATGATGGGCATGAAGACAATGTTGTGCTCCTCAGCCTTGGTCTCAATGAGGTCCTTAAAGTTCATGGGCACAGAGCTGGTGGCCACACCAATGCCCCTCTGGGCCATGTTCTCGGCCTCCCGCCTCTCCTGCATGGCCTCGTACTGGAAGTCCTTCCTCCGCTCCGTGTGGGTGAGATAGGCAATGTTCTCCCGTGCTCCCGGCTGCATGTAGGCCCCTGACAGATACAGAAGGTAGGGCGGTGAGGACAGGTGCTTCCAAGTGTATGGCAGTTGACCCTGACTGGCCCAGGTCTGGGTGTGCCACAGTGCTTGTAACTCACTGAAGGGCAGCTCTGCCTCAAAGATACAACTCTGGAGGGAGTTTAGACAACTGGCCACTATCACATAAAAACTGGAAAGTTTCCAGCTAGTAGCTAGAAACCAAAGAGATTATTAAATATTCATTTTAAAATGAAGTATCTGCAAGGGATTTCTTCTTTGAGAGATGGAAACGGCCGGGCACAGTGGCTCACACCTGTAATCCCTACACTTCGGGAGGCCAAAGTGGGCAGATCACAAGGTCAGGAGTTCGAGACCAGCCTGGCCAACATGATGAGACCCCATTGCTACTAAAGATACAAAAAATTAGCCAGGCATGGTGGCGCATGCCTGTAATCCCAGCTACTTGGGAGGCTGAGGTAGGAGAATCACTTGAACGTGGGAGGTGGAGGGTATAGTGAGCCGAGATCATGCCACTGCACTCCAGCCTAGGCAACAGGGTGAGACTCTATCTCAAAAAAAAAAAAAAAAAAAAACCTGGAAACATTAACAGAGATTCGCCACCCACTCTTCTGTTTCCACTTCACACCACAAAAGAGGCAGCTTTTAGTACCTTAAAAAACATGGCCCATACTGGCCTTATTTTAACTTACCCATACAGGTCCCCCATCCTGAAAGACACATGTTTTTGGGGAGCTGAGATGGGTGTTTAAAGGATAATACAAGTGCTAAGTGCTAATTGAGAGGTATGCAGGGAACAGTTTTGGAAGCATGAGGCCAGGAGTAGCTAAGGAAGAGTTTTTAGAAAGACCTTGATAATTACAGAAGCAGAGAAGTATACTTTATCTGTGTTTTCACAGAATATGCTAACTATTAAATAACAAGAATTAAAGACCCAGGAAATAGAAATTCCAGTTCTAACTGCCACTCTTTAACTATGTGACCTTGAACAGGCTCTTAGCCTCGCTGGGCTTATCTGTAAAACAGACTAGGATGATCCCATTTCAATGCTGTGAATTGGCTAATGAGCAACACTGGAGCACAGGACTGGCTGAAATAGGCTCCCAGATGTAGAAATGTAAACATACTTTCATTTACTTGCGATCTAGGCAGAATGGCTTCCCTAGAACTTGGGAATAGATATAGTACATGAACAGTAAACTGTTTTTGACAACACAGGCACCACCTATTGAAAGCTACACACAAGCGTGAACGCAATCCCCCTTTTAGCCTATGCAGTAGATCTTACTGCTTTACAGGTAAAATGGGGGTGATAAGGGCTGAGCAATCACCAAATGTCAGTCCATGTGTCCAACTCCTCACTGTAAGATGTGCCATCGGAGCAGCATGCTCAGGGCTGGCTGAGCAGAAGCGTGGATGAGCCTTAAAAGGCCACACAGCACAATGGTTAAGAGGGCAGGCCCTGGGGTTAGACTGACATCATCTGACAGCTTAAGTCAGTCTCCACTCAGGAAGATGCCCCTCAGTCATGGTAGCCTGGCAGTGGGTGCCAGCTGACCAGGTACCCCAATCAGCACAGTGAGAGTCTGTCACTATGTGCAGAAGTGTGACCTACGGTTTAGGCTGCCTAATGGAACCAGAAAACTCTGATTCTGTGTCATTTCTGTGTGTAAAATCTGAAACTTGGGGCCAGGACATCCAGAATGGGAATCCTCACTTACCAACGTTGGAGGACACCGCCCGGTTCATGATATCAAGTGCTTCGTTAAATTTGTCCTTGACAGATGGATGTGCCAGCACTTGGTCTGAGAACATAGACTTCCAACCCAGGTACCACTTGGTGATCTCCTCATAATTTGGACTGTTACTGAGCCAGGAGCACAGCACCTGCCAAAAAGAAAAATTACTTGCATCCATGATGGCAACAAATGAAGGCAAGATTTCCAAAGGGGCCATTTGTTTTGTTTTGATCCTGCTTCTACAGCCTAGTAACACTATTCTACAGGGATTTATAGTAGCTAAATGGTGTAGCACTTATGAATGTGGATTTGGAGTCAGCCTGGTGGCTAAAGTGCCCCTGCAGTAAACTCTCTCAGCCTAGGCTTCCATGTCTACACAACAGGGATACCACAGCCTACCCCATAGGGGTGCTGGGAGGAACCGAGATAAAGCAAATGAAGTGCTTGGAACAGCCTCTGATACATGACAAATGTCCAATAAATAAATGGTGCCCACTATTAAGATGATCTAACTCATTCCTACCCTACCATGCAATTTATTTTCATTATGGAATTGTACCTGCAGCCAGGCCTGGGAAGAAAATTAACTTAATCCCCTCTCAGTTCCCTCACCCAGAAAACCAAGCAAAACAAAGTGTACCTGCAGCCACTTGGGGAAGAAGTGCTTTTCAAGAAGTCCCACCAGGCTAGAGACAGAGATCATTCCTTCCCAGTCGATCACCCAGTAGAAAGCATCCATGTGCTGCTGGTGGGGGTTAATGACTAGCTCACCAAGACACATCCCTGGAAGAGAAACCCGGTCTGTAAGGCACAGCTTTAGTACCAGCAAAGCCACAGAAGCACAGAGAGCAAAGACAATGTCCGTTTTCTTCTCAGCTCACAGCGACCTCCGCCTCCCAGGTTCAAGTGACTGCTGTGCCTCAGCCTCCTGGGTAGCTGGGAGCACAGGTGTGCACACTGTGGCTGGCTTTTTGTATTTTTATTAAAGACAGAGTTTTGCCATGTTGTCCAGGCTAGTCCCAAACTCTTGGCCTCAGGTGATCTGCCCACCTTAGCCTCCTAACGTGCTGGGATTACAGGTATGAGTCACAGCTCCTGGCCTTTTTTTTTTTTTTTTTTTTCCCAAGACGGGGTCTCACTGTCACCCTGGCTGGAGTGCAGTGGCAGATCACGGCTCACTGCAACCTCTGCCTCCCAAGTTCAAGCCATCCTCCTGCCTCAGCCTCCCCTAGTAGCTGGGACCACAGGCACGTGCCACCAGGCCTGGCTAGTTTTTGTGTTGGTAGAGATGGGGTTGCACCACGTTGTTCAGGCTTTAATCTGCTTTTAAAGGTAAAATTTAAGCTCTTGACATAGCAATTCTTAAAAAAAATATATATATATATATTTGCTAACCCAGAAATAACTCCTATAACCTAGAGTAAAATACCACGGAAATTTCAGAGCTCCAATGGCTGTCCTGTTACCAGAAGCCAAAGCCAAGCAGGAAAGCCACAGGGCACAGAGTCCAATATTGTCACTGTTGACTATTAGTCACTGTTGTAAATAAACAGTAGAAAGGACCCAAGTTACATTTATGTTCAGCCTCTGCACAAAAGGGTAGCTTTTTCACAGTGAGGAATATTGTGTACTAAGCACTTTCACGAACGCAAAGGCTATGTTTTAAATCATCACCGCTGACCACAGAAACCAGGGCACCAAGGCTGCTGGACGTGGAATGCATTTTCCCCATGTCCTTACCCAGCTTGGGCACTATGTTTTTGACCATGAATGCTTCCCAGGAGCCAGGAGTGAAGACGTCCTTCCAGGGCTGGAGGATGAGCTTTGCAGAGGAGTCACTGGGGTGCCACTTCTGCAGGGCGCTGGACAGCTTGCTACGGATGGGAGAATACAGCGGCTCCAGCCGTGCCTGCATGAGGGGCAGCCATGGGTGGATCCAAGAGTGGATGGGAACAGTGTCTGTGAGTGGGTTCCAGTTTTCCACCTGCAAAGTAGGGAGAAGAAACAATTGATGCCACCTGCGGGGCAGTCGCATGCATCCCTGTGTGGTTAAAGGCAAGAGCTGCCCTTGGAGGAGGCCCCATGCTCTTCTAGCCAAGGTCTACAGTCCTTTGTACGTTGCCAAACAAATATGTCCATTCATTTGTATTACATGTCAGAAATAGCACAGTTCTAATTTTAATGAAGAAATCAAGAAAATGACTTCTTTCCTGAGGGTTGCCTGGGGAAAAAAGTGCTGAGAAAAAGGCTGGAATTAACACTATAGACCCATAGTTGGGTTGACAAATTCTGTTAATTCCAGGCGTTTTAACAGCACTGAGATAATGAAGACATAGACTGTCCCTGTGGTTAGTGAAGACAGCTGTTTCCCCATGACTCTCACCCCACCTCCTTCTGCAGCTTGGGGAAGATGAGTTGGTCCAGTATGTTATCTAAGATCCACACAGGAATAATGTGCACCCAACTATCCAGAAAGTCCACCATCGGGTCACAGTTTCTTGGCTGCCACTGGGTGACGATATTTCGAACGAAAGGCATCCAGACTTCCCATATCAACCTATGGGAGAAAGGCAGAGAGCGGGCTGGTTAATTACACTGATTGTTTTCATGTACACCACCACCACCTGCCTCTCTAGAATCAGAAACAAAAATGCAACAGCATGGAAATCCAATCAAAGGAAACCGTCAGGCCAGTCACCATACTGGCCAGACCTGAGCCTGCCTCTTCCTTGTTCTCGTGACTGTCCTCTCAACCTGAGGCCTCAGTCTCCTAGGTAATGCCTGCCCACCTGGCAGAGCTGCTTTAGGGTCACAAGGGCCTCTTCCCAGGTATCAAGTGCTTTCGCACCTACAGACTTCACACATCAGCTCACACCTCACCCTCTAATATCTCAGCTTCAACGTCACCTCCTCTAAGACCACTGTCCCAACCCCCGTCTCAAGTAGGTCACTCCTGCAATTCTCTACTGTGGTACCTGGTGTGCATCCCACCTTTATTTGCTCACTACCTTATTTCCCATCTGCCTTTTCTGCTGTGCTGTAGAAAGAGGCTGTCTGCTGTATTCCTAGGGTAAGCCCAGCACCTAGCACAAGCATGATACTCAACAAATATTTGACAAGTGTCAGCTGAATTCATGGCGAAGTATAATAGTATAACCCCTACGGAAAACAGTGTGGAGATAAAGGACTAAAAGGACTTCCACCATTTGATCCAGCAATGCCACTACTGGGTATCTACCCAGAAGAAAAGAGGTCAGGGTGCAGTGGCTCACGCCTGTAATCCCAGCACTTTGGGAGGCTGAGATGGGCAGATCATGATGTCAAAAGATAGAGACCACCCTGGCCAATATGGTGAAACCCCGTCTCTACTAAAAATACAAAAATGAGCTGGGCGTGGTGGTGTGCCCCTGTAGTCCCAGCTATTCAGGAGGCCGAGGCAGGAGAATCTCTTGAACCCAGGAGGCAGAAGTTGCAGTGAGCCAAGATCGCGCCACTGCACTCCAGCCTGGTGACAGAATGAGACTCCGTCTCAAAAAAAAAGTCATTATACGAAAAAGATACTTGCTCAGACAAGTATCTATGCACCTATATATACACATACACATATATATATATGTATGTGTATGTGTATATATACGTATATACATATATATATATATATATGTGTATGTCTATATATAGTGGAATACTACTCAGCCATAAAAAGGAAAGAATTAATGGCATTCACAGCAACCTGGATAGGACTGGAGACTATACTCTAAGTGAAGTAGTAACTCAGGAATGGAAAACCAAACATCCTATGTTCTCACTCTTAAGTGGGAGCTAAGCTATAAGGATGCAAAGGCATAAGAATGACACAATGGACTTCGTGGACTCAGGGGGAAAGGGTGGGAGGGGGTGAGGGATAAAAGACTACAAACTGGGTTCAGTGTACACTGCTCAGGAGATGGGTGCACCAAAATCTCACGAATCACCGCTAAAGAACTTACTCATGTAACCAAACACCACCTGTTCCCCAATAACCTATGGAAATAAAAAATTAAAAAAAAAAAAAAAATGAATTCATGGCCAAATGAATGTAAATTCCTAAACAGTGTCAGCATGAGCAGAGAAATAATCAAGGCCAGCGGTGCTGCCTTCACCCACCTTCAGCAGTCCTTCCCAACACCCCAGAAGAAAGCAGCTGGAGTGCAGAGCCCTGCCCTGCGTTACCTGTGAAAGGCATCTGCTGAGAGGTCCTGTCCGCCATGGGACAAGAGCTGGTCGTTCTCTAGGAGGCTTTTCCATTTGGAGATGATCTCGGTACCATAAGTGCAGTCCTGGGGAGAAAGGTGAAGCAGATGAGGGGCAGTGGCCTCTCCAGCCCGCCCTGCCTGCCAGACCATCTCATCAAGCAAGGGCAAGCCCAACTGAGAGGCAGGGATAGGTTGATTTTCCCAACAACTCACTTTGAGGGGATCCCACTCCTTGAAGTACTCCTTCATGAGTGGATAGACGATAGCCACGGCGAGGTCCACACGGTCAGACATCCTGTACTCCTCATAGTACTTGTCCTGCAGGGTTTCAAAGATGCGGGCGCACTCGTCCAGGGTGAGGGGGTTGCTGCAGTCGGGCTGCATCCGCCGCTCGCACTCCTCCACCATCTCCAAGACCTTGCTGAGGTTGGAGATGACGCGCTCCTCATGGTCCAGGACCTCGGTCATCTTCTCCAGCTCATGGAAGAGGTTGACCACCATGTCCCGCTCATACTGTAGCTGCCGGTCATTCTGGATGATCTCCTGCTCGGTGAGGTCGATGAGCAGCTGCAGGTTGTGCTCCAGCTCGGGCAGCGCGAAGCCCGGGGCCTTGGCCTCTTTGCCAGACTGCGGCAGCTGCTGGGACTGCAGCGGCAGCCCGTCATCGGGAACGTTGTGCTTGTGGCTGATCTGACTGTAGCTGTAATAGACCTTCTGCTCTCGGCCTGTCATGTCGATGACCTTGAAAACGTAAAGGGACGAAGGTTAACACCACTGCAGCCCTGTGAAACACACAGCTGAGCCCAGGGGAAGGCCTCATGGCAGGGGAAGTGTGTAAAGACCACATTATTCAACACAGCGATAGAAGGGCAGTGTTTCATAAAGTGGGATCCGCACTGTCCAAGCCTAAAGGAGACTTCCAGGGACAAAATCAGATGCAGCAAGCAGTTCTAGATTGGATCACTTTGAACAAGCCAGAGAGATGGAAAAGATTTCTTTAGGAAAACATGAAATGTAAATAGGGACTGAGTATAGGAGATGTGAAAATACATTTTAATGGAAAAGTAGAAGCTGTACTGATCAGAGGAGATCACATACAATCAGAATATCACATTTTGGTTTTTAAAAAATGCATATAACCACAGACAAAGATCTAGGCTGTACAACAAGACCTTAACATCCAGTAATCTTAGGAGGATGGAAAATATTTTCTATGTTTTTGTCTATTTCCTAATTTTCTAAACTGTACTACACACTGCTATTGTAATAACAAAGTTGTTTTTTAAATTTTAAAACAAAACATACAAAAAACTAATTGAACAAAGGCAACCTAGGTAATGAGCTAATTCCAGTATTTTAGGAAAACGAGAAATCTGAATATGGACTACACTTCTGAAACAGAAAGATTCATCACAACTTTTTAAGTAAGAGTGTGATCCATGAACCACCAGCATTAGAATCATTGGAGGAAGAAAAGAGTCCTGAGGTCCAGTCTAGACTCAAAATTCCTGGGAGGTGCCTAGACACCCATATTTCTTACCAGGTCGTCCAGATAATATAACAGCACACGTCTGAGATCCACACTTTGAGGTCTATCACACTATATGTCCCCCAGCAAATCACAACAAGTAACTGTCACCATTGTTCTTTAACTGCTTGGAAACGTAATGGAAAACTTAATACTCTATATGCAAGTACAGTGACTGAAATTTAATCTATCTTTAAAAAAGAAAATATTCAATGCTGGCTAAAGAGCCCTGGGGACTCTCTCCTGACCTCCTGGTCACAGAGGGTTAATACAACCTTCTGAGTTTTTAAATGCCTTAAGTACTTTTGTATTTGACTTGGTGATTGCACATGTACATGTCTAGCCTTAGAAATGTCTGAAACAAAGACAAAGTTTTATACACAAAGTAACCTGCCAAAAACCCAAACTAAACCAGAAAAAAGCTAAACATCTAACAACGGAGGTAGGATCAAGTAATACAGTACAGTCACGCTCTGGAATTATGCACTCATTCTAAACACTTTGCACTGTGTTATTTTTTTATTTTTTTTTTTGAGACGGAGTTTCACTCATGTTACTCAGGCTGGAGTGCAATGGCACGATCTTGGCTCACCGCAACCTCCACCTCCTGGGTTCAGGCAATTCTCCTGCCTCAGCCTCCTGTATTTTTTTATTTTTTATAGAGACTGGGTTTTTACCATGTTTGTCAGGCTGGTCTCAAACCCATGACCTCGTGACTCACCTGCCTCAGACTCCCAAAGTGCTGGGATTACAGGCATGACCCACCACGCCTGGCTTGCACTGGGTTTTTAATAACAAGGATGTAACAACAATATTACATATTGAAAACTGAGTTTTTAATAATAAGAATAACAAGAATTCACTGATGTAAGCTCCAGAAACACAGGAAAAAACCATCATTTGGTTTACCACTGTAGGGCCAGGAAGAGTGCCTGGCAGAGAAGGAACTTGATATCCATCACCAAATATGGGAGTGTAATGAATGAGAACATGATATTAATACTATGTGAGCATGTTCCTATTCATTACACTCCCTCCCATAAGAAGTGAGAAAAGCAGGGTACCAAAAAATAAAAAAGAAAGCTTAGCTAGAAGAACCAAAAACCTTAGAAAATGCTCAGTGAGGGCCGGGCGCGGTGGCTCAAGCCTGTAATCCCAGCACTTTGGGAGGCCGAGGCGGGTGGATCACGAGGTCAAGAGATCGAGACCATCCTGGTCAACATGGTGAAACCCCGTCTCTACTAAAAATACAAAAAATTAGCTGGGCATGGTGGCGCATGCCTGTAGTCCCAGCTACTCAGGAGGCTGAGGCAGGAGAATTGCTTGAACCCAGGAGGCGGAGGTTGCGGTGAGCCGAGATCGCGCCATTGCACTCCAGCCTGGGTAACAAGAGCGAAACTCCGTCTCCCAAAAAAAAAAAAAAAAAAAAAAAAAAAAAAAGAAAATGCTCAGTGATTAATTTCGGGGTGTGGATCCTGTACCAGGTGTCCAAGGGCCCCCATACCTTGACTTGAGAAAGCTCCTTCTGGGGAGCAGTGAGCTTCTTGCTAATCCTGCCCTTGGCCTTCAACTCTTCCACAGTCTTGTAAGAGTATTTGGGCTTCTTCTTGCTTCCACTTGGGTCTTTCCTCCACTGGCTCAGCTCCTTCTGAAACTCCTGAACCAAAAGGATGCAGTCAGATGAAGCAGGGAATGACCACTTTTTACAACAGGTGGAGTAACTGAGACCACTAACAGATGTCACTAGATTCATCTACAGGTT
Source organism: Cebus imitator (assembly GCF_001604975.1). Taxonomy (NCBI): domain Eukaryota; kingdom Metazoa; phylum Chordata; class Mammalia; order Primates; family Cebidae; genus Cebus; species Cebus imitator. The sequence continues at coordinate 1,763,129 of NW_016107552.1, read as the reverse complement.
CTGGATGAAGGAAGGAAAGGATGCACCTGCATGACACCAAAACTATCTAATGACGCTCCTTGATCCCACTCGTCCTCTTACAAATACTGAGGTTCAGAAGGCAGGTGCACCAGATGGGCGGGAGAAACAAAAATAGAGGAAACAACACGTATGAGCACCTACTACGGCAGGCTCTATGCAGGTTTTAAATGCACCTCATGTAAAACTTAGAAATGCAACGTAACGGATTTTTTAAAGTATGTAAAACCTTGTTTCTAACTTTAAAATGCAGATAAAGAAGCAGGCCCTAACTCTCAAAGCAAAGGTATCTCTTAAGGGGCTCTGCGAAACCTTTCTACAGGAGGAGCTTAGGCAAGCTTATCCAACCTGCAGCCCAGGCTTTGAATACAGCCCAACACTACCCTGTCAACTTTCTTAGTCTGACGGGAGTAGCGTCCAGCCCACAGAAGTTGGTTTTGGGGTTGTCATGATGTTTTCTCATACAGTGCTGGTTAAGACTTGTCATTTTTTTCTCTTCAAGTATCTACACATCTGGTTACTTTGGGAAAATCAGAGGATCAGGCAATACTGAGCCCACATTCTCATAAGCAACAACCACCTACAGCCGAATAAAGATTTACCTTCCAGACAGGCTACAGCCTCACCCCTGTGCCCCAGTCCCCACCACTCCTTATTGTCTGGCACCTGGCTCATCTTCCTTGCTTCTGTGGTGTGCCTGGCACCTGTGGACTTCTGAGAATCCCTGACTCAAGAGTGGTTAATCCTACATTATCAAATGACTCTTTCATCAAAAGGTCAGTAACATGAAGCGTAACATGTTTCTTTGCAGCATCCTGCGTTCCCCCATAAATTCACATGGGAAAAGAGTAATTCTTCAATCAACAGAGTTGGCCCCTTCCATCACTGGGGAAAAGGGACACACAGCTGCCAGTAGATGGCTCCCTGCTGCACTTGGGATGAAACCCAAGACCTAAAACTGGCTGTCATGGCCCCTCCTGTGGCCCGCCCAGCCCTCTGAAGGCACTTCCCCTCTGCTTTGTGTACCACCCTCCTGCCACAAGGGCTTCCTTTTTGGTTTAACCACCAAGCTCAGAGCCTCTCAGTGTCCTCTGGCTTCTCAGCTCACCCTTCCGCCAAGTCTCAACTGAAATGTTTCCTTTCTTGAAAGTTTTCCCTGACCAGCCTATTTATAAAAGTAGGTCACCACCGCCTTCCAACCCCCAAGCTTATTTTCAGTCGAGGCAGCCCCTAGCACCTTCTGCCATTTCAACTGCCACTTCCACACACGGCTGCCTGTTTACGCTCTGTCCGCCCTACGCTCTTTCATCACGGGGCCCCTAGCCCTCAGCCCAGTACCTAGCATACAGTACATAGACAATAAATATCTGAGGACTAACAGAAGGAAGGGATGAATGAACAGCCATTAAAAATGGCACAGGACACCACCCACCCATATCTCCTGACTTCCAGTTACCTCTTCAGCTTCTTCTTCTGAGTCAACCACAGGGAAGTCTTGCATGGACTGCGTGGTACGCTCAGATCCATAAGCCCCCACAGCACCTTTTCCTTTTCTCTGCTTGGCTTCGATTGGGTTAATGATACCTGATCAATTTCAGCAAAAGATAAAAAGAGTCTTAAGAATGCAGCAATTCATGTACGTCTGTCAGCCACTCAGTGAAATGAGTCTCTTGCTCATTCCACAAAATAACATGCTACTCAGGAAGAAGAGCTATTCTCTGCCCTCAGAACACTACTCAAGTCCTTGTGATTTGAAACTTCTGAGCATTTATGCTACCACAGAACAGTCTGCTAACTATTTATATCCCAAATAGTTTTCCATTTCCACTTGGATTGTTTTTTTCTTTTTTTAGATGGAGTCTTGCTCTGTCACCCAGGCTGGAGTGCAGTGGTGTGATCTTGGCTCACTGCAACCTCTGCCTCCCAGGTTCAAGAAATTCTCCTGCCTCAGCCTTCTAAGTAGCTGGGATTACAGACGCGTGTCACCACGCCCGGCTATTTTTGTATTTTTCATAGAGACAGGGTTTCACCATGTTGGTCAGGCTGGTCTCAAACTCCAGACCTCAGGTGATCCACCCACCTTGGCCTCCCAGTGCTGGGATTACAGGTGTGAGTTGCCATGCCCTGCTCCACTTGGATTGTTTTAGTGAACAGGAAGAAAACACCACATTTATAACTGAGAACTCCAGCATACTAAATTCTGTACTTCACTTCTTAGGAAGCCTCTATTAGGGAAAATGCAATAATTCAGATACTAAATTGATTCTGACTGAATATAAGACTCCTCACATATTTTACTTAGTAGTTTGTATCTCCTATGTTTAACTTTTTTAGTTTTTTTTTTTTTTTAACTTTTTTATAATAAGTTTAAGCCCTAGAAATAAATGTTGTGTTTTTCTCGTAAGAGTTTACGACCAGGACCGCAACATTTAAATGAAGATATTCCCCGCACTCCAAATTTTCCATCCCTGCCTCCCTTCCATTTAGTACTGTTGAAGTCTCAATTAAGAACTACCTCAGGGCCGGGCGGTTGAGCCCAGGAGGTTGAGGATGCAGTGAGCTATGATCAGCCATGCCATTGCACTCCAGCCTAGGTAACAGACAGAGTGAGACCTTGTATCAAACAAACAAACAACTGTCCCCTCATTCTCATTCAGTGTATCTTTATGGAAGTTCATGTATTTTTCACATACCTAATGTTTTCAACACATAACCTGGATTTCACTTTAGTAATTATTTAGAGGCCGGGCGGAGTGTCTCAAGACTATAATCCCAGCACTCTGAGAGGTTGAGGCAGGTGGATTACCTGAGGTCAGGAGTTCGAGACCAGCCTGGCCAAGACAGTAAAACCCCATCTCTACTAAAAATACAAAAATTAGCTGGGCATGGTGGCAGGCACATGTAATTCCTGCTACTCGGGAGGGTGAGGCAGATGAGTCACTTGAACCTGGGAGGCGGAGGTTGCAAGTGAGCCGAAATTGCACCATTTCACTCCAATCTGGGCAACAAGAGAAATTCCATCTAGAGGATACATTTGATTATATCTACTTGGCGATCACACATCGGAAATAGCTCAAGAAGAGGAAGGAATATTCCTGTGAGAAGAATCCAACTGTTTGGTTTGAATGGCTTTGGTCTCCAGAAGGTAAGACTGTGTTATCTTCTAGACGAAGATGGAGGTAACCAGTGCAGGATTTGCTCAGCCGGTTTTATATCCACATGGCTCTAGCTATTGAAAAAGCTACACACGGCCGGGCGCGGTGGCTCAAGCCTGTAATCCCAGCACTTTGGGAGGCCGAGGCGGGTGGATCACGAGGTCAAGAGATCGAGACCATCCTGGTCAA
>NW_016107552.1:1737521-1759592 GCF_001604975.1 Cebus imitator | reverse complement strand
AAAAAAAAAAAAAAAAGCTACACACAATGTCTTATTGATATTCCTGAAGGACAAATAACCATTTCTGCAAAACTAAAACCCTTGTGAGTAGGGACAACAAACTCAAATGCCTTTAGGACCAAGAAAAGTTCACCTGGGTTGGGATGGAAGACTGCAGGGAGCTGTGGAGACTGCGTCCTAGAGAAAACCATGTCCATTGTCCCAGGAGCGGCTCTGATTTGCCTCAACTAACTCCTGCCAGGCAAAATCTAAAATTTAAGGTGAAACTGTCTCATTTTAAAATACTAGCAGCTAACTAATTTTTTTTTATTCTTTTTTTTTTTTCTTTTTTTTAGACAGAGTCTCGCTGTATCACCTGGGCTGGAGTGCAGTGGCATGAACTCAGCTCACTGCAACCTCCACCGCCTGGGTTCAAGTGATTCTCCTGCCTCAGCCTCCCGAGTAGCTGGGATTACAGGCATGCACCACCACACCTGGCTGATATTTGTAATTTTAGTAGAAATGGGGTTTCACAAGGTTGGTCAGGCTGGTCTTGAACTCCTGACCTCAAGTATTCCACCTTTTCAGCCTCCCAAAGTGCTGGGATGACAGGCAAGAGCCACCATGCCCAGCCTCATTTTTTTAATATAAGAACTGATCAGGACCAAAAAAAAAAAAAAAAAAAAAAGTCTGTCTTCAACCTGTTTGCAGCCTGTTTTACACCCTAACCCTTTCCTTCCTGTTGAAACAATTATTTTACTTAACTTGAGCTTTGATAAAGAAAGGGAGCTTAGGAGCGTAAATGTCTTGTGCTGGCAAACATTTGGCTGGAGAGAGAAAGTGCTTTTAAAAGGGAAAAGCAAACCACCTCTCCCAGTGCCCCTCTCCTTCCCTCTGCCTGGCCTCCATCATGCAAGACGATAAGGGTGCAATACCTTGTGCATTCTTCCCGAGGCCCCGTCCAGGGACGTAGCCCATCTTCTGAAGAAGCTTCTGTCCAATTCCTTTCGTGTGTCTTTCCCAGCTGCCGAAGTCCATGAAAGATTTGGTTCCTCCTGCAAAACCTTTCTGGCTGGGCTTAAAATTGCCACCCTGCAAAAAATAAAAGTTGATGGGAAAAAAAACAAAAAGAAGAAAAATCTAAGAAAGTTTGGTCAACAGGAAAATGGCCTAAGTTATAGAGCACTATGAAGAGTGTCACATGAACCAGAAATGTGTGTGGTGTGTGTCGGGAAGAAAGAGATTGCACTGCACACTTCACACCTCACAGAAACCTGCCACCAAAAGGAGACACTCACAAACTGTGTTCCAGATGAGCTCCCTGGCTAGAAAATGCATGGGCTATAGTGACCTTTGAAGGGTACTACCAGGGTCACAATCCTGCAATAGAAACGCTACCGTTTTTAACTTCTTTGGTCCAAAATCCTTAGGAAAGTCATCCTGCTTAACAGGTGTCTCTTCGTCATCAGAATCTTCCAACTCTGCCTCCTCTGCCGCCCCTTTCTTGAGCCCCGCGCTGATAAAGTTGACTGGCGCAGAGTAGTCACGGGTCCTGCAGGCACAGAAACAGACCCCCCGGGGCCTGTAAAGAACTCCTTTCTCTGCAGAAATCCCTTTGCAAAAACTACGGGCTTGAGAACTCCTTAGAGTGAACCTCATGGGAGGTTTTTTAAAAAAGTTAACACTTTCTTTTAATACATCAAAAAATCAAAAGGACCCTAGATTTGGCTTCCTGTAATCACACTTAACATTTTTACCTTACATATTCCTCTACGGCTGAAGAGTTATTATTCAATGTAGAGCGGATTATAAATTCAAAATATGATGTGATAATACAATTTTCCTACATTTAAAAAAATTAATTTATCATAAAAAGCATTTGTTTTGAAAACTATTTCAAGTACAAAAATCCAACAGGAGAAGAAATTTTGATGGATCATTGTGAATAAATAAAACCCACTGAAAGATCATATAAATGTAAAGTATGCAACATTTATATTAATCAAACTTAGAAAAAGCTCATATCCATCAAATTTATTTGAATGTGAAAACTTCCAGCTGGGGCAACATGGTGAGACTTCGTCACTACAAAAAATAAACAAAATTAGCCAGGTGTGGTTGTGCATGCTTGGGGCCCCCACTACATGGAAAGCTAAGATGAGAGGATGGCTTGAGCCCAGGAAGTTGAGGCTGCAGTGAGCTCTGATCATGACACTGCACTCCAGCCTGGGCAAAAGAGCGAGACCTTGTCTCCAAAAAAAAAGGAAAAAAAGAAAATTACACTGAAGTCCCCTAAGAAATAAGAAATTAACTCTGTAAAAATGAAACATACTGATTTAAACTCTAACTGCTTCAAGCACTTACATTGTCATTAACCTCAGCTCCTTTTTGTATAAAATGAAGTTGATATATTTGTACTGTGTGGTTTAAAAAAGAAAAAATTACAATGAAAGACCCTGGAGCTGGGCACAGTGGCTCACGCCTGTAATCCCAGCACTCTGGGGAGCTTGAGGCCAGGAATTCGAGACCAGTCTGGCCAACATGGCAAAATCCTGTCTCTAGTAAAAATACAAAAAATTAGCTGGGTGTGGTGGCACACACCTATAATCCCAAGCTACTCAAAACACTGAGGCATGAGAATCGCTTGAACCCAGGAGATGGAGGTTGCAGTGAGCTGAGGTTGAGCCACTGCACACTCCACCCTGGGCAACTGAGCGAGACTGTGTTTCCAAGAAAAAAAAGGAAAAAACCCTGGGAATATAGCAAATAAAGTGATGCTTTGTAAAATGACCAACCTAGTAATTCAGCGTCCCCACGGCAACAACAGAATTCAGGGAGTTTTTTCCTAAAGATATATAATGTAACTTAGTGGTCCAGATCCCAAACTCTGGAGTCAGATAGATAGGTTCAGGTTCCGACTGTAGCTTAGCCTCTGCCTAGCTGTATGACCATGAGTCTCAGTCTCTTAATCTGTAAAATGGGAATAATAATGGTACCTTTCTCATTAGGAAAATTAATCCAGGTCTGTGAAATAGCCAGAACAAGTAAGCAGCAAAGAGATGTTAGTTATTATTATCTTATGTTTATGCAGTTCTTGATCCCTGATCTATCTGTCATCCACTTTCAGACTTCCTTGTGGATGAGAAGAGTTTGGACTAATCTCTATACTGTTTCTACCCCAGCCTCCTTTGAAAAAGGCATACTCTTGGTCAGGTGCGGTGGCTCATGCCTGTAATCCCAGCACTCTGGGAGGCTGAGGCAGGCGGATCACGAGGTCAAGAGATGGAGACCATCCTGGTCAACATGGTGAAACCCCATCTCTATTAAAAATACAAAAATTAGCTGGGTGTGGTGGTGTGCACCTGTAGTCCCAGCGACTCAGGAGGCTGAGGCGGGAGAATCACCTGAAACCAGGAGGTGGAGGTTGCAGTGAGCCAAGTTTGCACTACTGCATTCTGGCCTGGCCACAGAGCGAGACTCCATCTCCGAAAAATAAATAAATAAGGAAAAAGGCACACTCTCAATGGGATGGAGCCTAGAGGCCACAGGTGAGGCCACGGAGGGAAAAAAACCCCAACCTGGCACACCCTGGTGGAGTGAGTTTTAGCCAGGGCACATATAACCTTGAGCTGGGGAGATGAATCCTCATCACCCACCACTATCCCAGCCCAGGCCTCCACTACCTCCGCAGGGACCACTGGCCTGGCCTCCTCACGTCACCACGCTATCTTCCACTGTGGCTCCGCGCCTACTGAGCACACCAGCAAAAGGGTCTTCTCAAAACACAACCCAGCCCCACATCACACCCTCTCTATCACACTCTATGTTCCCCTTCCTCCTCTCTGCTCCAGCCCCCAAAGCCTTTCACATCCCTGTGGACACTGTGATGCCTCCTATCAAGGGCTCTGCATACTCAGACCTCTTCTACCACCCTAGTTACCTTCTACTGTCTGTCATAGCAGCTTAAGGGTCACTTTTCTCCAGAGAAATCTTCCCTGACCTCTCAGAATAGGTGAAATGCCCTAAAATATGCTCTCCCTCATGTCCTACATCTCAGTTACAAGTTTCATGGTCTGAGTTGTTAATGCCTGTTTCCCTCTTCTAGAGTCTGGGCTCCAGGAAAGCAAGCATGGGTCTATAGCACATGCCAGATACATAGTAATCGCTCAGTAAACACTGATAATTAAATCAGTGAGGCCAGGCATGGTGGCTCATGCCTGTAATCTCAGCACTTTGGGAGGCCAAGGCGGGTGGATCACTTGAGGTCAGGAATTTGAGACCAACCTGGCGAACATGGCAAAACCCCTTCTCTACTAATAATACAAAAATTAGCTGGGGGTGGTGGCGTGTGCCTGTAATCCCAGCTACTCCAGAGACTGAGGTACAAGAATCACTCTCCGGCAGAGGTTGCAGCGAGCCAAGATCACGTCACTGCACTCCAGCCTGAGTGACAGAGTAAAACTGTATCTCAAAAAAACAACAACAACAAAAAACAAATAAAATAAATTGGTGAAAGAACAGCACTCTAGCCTAAAGAGGAAACTGGGCCTCTTGAGATGATGTCACAACTAACAGTCTCAACAAGGCCAGGTGAGAAGTATACTTATCAAGGGATCACCCCCACTCCCTGTCCATCTTCCTCCTCTTCCCTAAAGCAAGGTGAAGGAGCCCCCATGCCAGGCAATACCGTTTGCCTCCAAAGCTGGGCCTCTCCTCATCCGAGTCTCGCTCTGCCCACACCCCATAGGTGGCTTCTTCCTTGGTCTGCCAGTGGCGCTGTCGGTTGGGGTTGAACTCATTCTGGAGATCCCAGTCGGTGATCTCAAAGTTCTCCCGCTCGTCATCATCATCATCAATGCGGTCTTCCCCATCCCGGTACAAGTGGGACAGTGACATGGCCAGTCACTAAAGGAAAAGACAAAAAGGGCACAGTCCAGAATAAGTCCTGGAGGCAGCAGGAGGAGGATTCCTCTATTCCTTGCTGCCTTCAGAACTTTCTCCAAATTCAAAGTCCATTAAAATTGGCATTACTGTTCAATAAAATAGATATTAAAAACATGTTTTTAGAAAACAATCAGTACTAAAACAGGTGAACAAAATACCAGTCCCAACAGTCTATGATTCTTTCAAAGTATATATTTCCTTGTCCTACTCAGTATCACAAATATCACACACATTCACACATACATAAACCACACAAAAATATCTAAGTAGGTTATTGTATACAGTATTGCCTTGGAAAATGGGTGGATAGCTTCTTAGATCCCACATTCCTTTATTTTTTCTATTACTGAGGAAAGAATTATATCTGGATTCTTGGTGGTCCCAGGAGAGTGATTTTTTTAGAATATGTTTTTTGAAATACACTACTTGATGAAACATAATTTTTAGTTTTCCTTACAAGACATGAATTTCTTCTGATGAGCTAAAAAACTGTAGTAATTATGAACACTATTTTAATAGTCAGATGTCCAGGGACTGAAATAAAGAATCTACCTCATGGTAGCTGGGGGATGAGATTCAGTTGTCTTTCTTAAATTGGGATAAAATACTATACCCACCTTAGAGAATGCTTATAAGGCAAATTCAATGAGTTCAAAATAAGTGCTCAAGAAACCATAGCTTCTACTGTAGTCCCATGATTAGGTTAATCATTGTATTAGTCAGGGTTGTCTAGAGGGAGAGAACTAATGGAATATATATATATATATTCCATATATATGGGAGTGTATTAAGTGTAAACTCACACCATCAAGGTCCTACAATAGGCTGTCTGTTAGCTGAGGAGCAAGGAGGGCCAGTCCGACTTCCAAAACTGAAGAACTTGGAGTCCGATGTTCCAGAGCAGGAAGCATCCAGCACCGGAGAAAGATGAAGAGGCTAGGCCTCTTCACATTTTTCTGCCTGCTTATATTCTAGCTGTGGTAGCAGCTGATTAGATTATGCCCACAAAGATTAAGGGTGGGTCTGCTTTTCCCACACTACTGACTCAAATGTTAATCTCCTTTGGCCACACCCCCACAAACACACCCAGGATCAATACTTCATATCCTTCAATCCAATCAAGTTGACAGTATTAACCATCACAATCATCATTACTATTATTGGACTAGGGAGTAAACTTAACAAAGTGATTGTAAAAATCAGGCACGCTAAAATCAAAGCCTGAGTTCAAATTCAACTCTACCACCAGATACTCAGTGTCTGAGTACTAGATGCACTCGAAGTGCCAAGCATGGTGCACTACACAATAATACATTCAATAGGTGACAGCAATGGTGATTCTTGTCTGAAAGCGGCCTTAAGGCATATGGAATTCACTGCTTCCACAGGCCAGTGTCAAACTCTGGTCAACTCTGGCAAAACGTTTTCCTTGCCGCCTTCTACTCACTGGTGCCCTGGTTGGGTGCAGCTGGTCCCAACCTCTTCCAGGAGTGGATAGGAAGGAAGGTTCTCAGAAAAGGTGGGGAATCTCAGACATATAAGGTTAAATAATACCAATGTCTCCGTGGGCACAGGGAGTGGTGATAAGCCCCGAGTAGTCACAAATTATGAAGCCCTGATCAGTAGAAGCTAGGTACATGCTGGTCGTTTGAGACCGATTATCAACTGTCTGCATCAAGACACTTTTACGAGGTAGTTAGTTACCCTTAGGTTTCATGCTTCAGAGAAGAAAAAGGAGGTTCAGAGAAGTTAGTAACTTACCCTAGGTTCCACTGCCTATAGGGCTCAAACTCAGGAGTGCTAGAAGCCAGGCCTCGCGCTTGTCTCTCTCTTGTTGTCTAGGTTTGGCGAAGGACGCTCAGGTTCTTAACTGACCCCAAGCAGCACCGCCCTTCTCCGTGCCTCGACAGAGCTGTCTGCGAAATGGAATCGCCTCCCCACCCCCACATCGGCTTGGGCCGAGGCTCGCCTTCCCTGAGCCGGAGCCCTACTCCCACTGTCCCTGAGTCCCCTCGTCGTCAGCCCTACTCACCTCTCCAAGATTCCAGCGTACCGAACCCAACTTCACAGTCCGCGAAAGAAGGCAGTCTCTCCTACGCCAGACACCGGATGCACCGGGGCCGTCGCGCCGGAAATGACGTTGTCGACAGCGGATGTCGCGCTGGCTACAAGGGCGGGATGGAACGCTGCGGCGGATTTGCCTGTAGAATGGCGGGCTGGGATCTTAGAAAGGAGGGTTGGATTTGCAAGGCCCAGAATGATGGCTGGGGAGTGGTTTCCCCGTGAAGTCAGCCTCCCTGCCGCGCCTGCTTCGCACTGCGATGCTCAGCCTGTGATGGCTGCCCTGGAATCCGCTGAGCCATCTTGGCCTAAGGAGACTTTGCCACTCTGAGATTGTAAATCTGTAAAATAGAGATATAGGATTAGCCCATAGGGTAGTTGTGGTAAATACTGTGAGATGATAGGGTGCCTGGGACACAGCATTCAATTGGGAATAATGAAGATCAAAACTGTGTCTCCTGTATCTTTGGCTCTGTCTGTATCATAAGCACCGTCGTGGGCAGAGGGCAGCGTCCTTTATGCAGGAGTTTAAGAGGGAGTGAAGGAATGAATGGGCAAACTCTAGAGTTCCCAAGTATTCTCTCCAGGAGACGTTTCCATTCTTCTCATTTCCAGCAGGTTGGTAAATTCATTCATTTATTCACTGATTTAATTAAAATATACTGAGTGCCCCTCACCTGTGCTAGGCCAAGGTGATATAGTGAGCAGAATACTCATGGGCCCTCCCTGGGAAGCCCTAACTATCCCTGGGACTTTGTGTAGACATTTAACTGCACACAGGCTCTGGAGTTCCAACCTTGACTCTGCAATTTAGCAGCTGTGGACCTTGGGCAAGCCTAAGAAAACATGTAAGCGAGTTTTCTCTTCTGCAAAATGGTTAAGGATTCAATAAGATAAAACTGTAGGCCATGAAAACTGTGCCTGGCACACAGTAGGTGCTGAGAAAGAGTCAGCTATTAATTGTTGCTTAATTTTTCTCTCTGCTCTATGTGATGAAAAGATCCAAGAGACGATTGTTGGAATGTAAAAAGAGCATGGGGACTTGGAGTCAAATACTTACGTCTACCATCAAATGGTTGTTAAGAATTTTTGTGTACCCAGTCAAATGTGGGCTTCTTAGCAATGGTGACTGTGTCTTAATGATCTCTGTATTCCTAGTGACATGTAGAGTAATTGTGCCTGACACATAGTATGTACTCCGGAAAGAAAGAAAATGTAGTTTTGGCATTGAAGGCTGGGAGAGAGGGTCTAACAGACTACAAGGCCCACCAGGAGCGGAGTGAGGGAAACAAGGGAAAAAAAGTGTTTTTAGTCTGTGCCTGAATGTAAATACATCTGTTTGTGGCCCAAAAGCCAAAAATGTACATAAGCTTGGCTTTTCTGTAGCTATGTTTATGGCTTTACAGCAGATTTTATGGAGCCGCAATTACTTTGATCATGAGGGACTGATGCTAGGGGATTTGCTTTACCAAATGGATCTCACTCTGTGGCTTCTGGAGAAGGGACCTTTGTAGACTGTCATGGGGTAGTTAAGAGTGCAGGCTCTGATGTAGTGATGAGAGTCTGCATTGTCAGGAATGAGACAAAGCGAAGTCATGTGACACTTGATAGGATGCCCTGAGAAGATGCCAACATCACTCTTGTGACATTCCTGCTGAACATCCATAACCTGAGTGTAATCCTGAGGATACATCAGACAAACCCAAATAAAGAGACATGCTGTATACAAAACTGTAATCTTAGAAAGTGCCAAGGTCATGAAAATCAAAGACCCTTGAACTGTTCCAAACTGAAGGGGACCAAAGAGGCGTGACAACTAAACACAACACATGATTCTGAACTGGATCATTTTGCTTGAAAGGAAGTTATAGGGACAACTGGAAAAGTTTAAATGGGGCCTAGGATGCCATGGTAATCATGTGTCCATGTTAATTTCCTGATTTTCATGGTTGCCTGTTAGTTACATCAGAGGATGTCCTTGTTTGTTGGAAAGTAAATTAATGTATTTGGCAGGGAATAAGGCATCAGATGGTCTCCTTAATCTCAAATTATTATGGGGAAAATGTTTCTCTCTGTACTTACAACTTTTTTTTGTAATTTTTAAAAATGAAAGCTCTTTAGTAAAAACTTCAAGGATCCAAATCTCCACGACTTCTCAGATGAGGGACTGAGGGCAGGTTGCTTAACGTCTCTGCACCTCAGTTTTTCCATCTGTAGATTGGGGATAATGACAGTACTGCTCTAAGAGTAGTTTTCAGAAAAACAAAAACAGAAAGTGGTAATTAATGCATGTAAAGCTCCTGGCATGGTAGGAGCTTCCTAAATGGTTGTGGCTATATTCTTATTTATTTATTTTTTGAAGCAGAGTCTCATTCCGTCGCCTAGGCTGGAGTGCAGTGGTGCCATCTTAGCTCACCGCAACCTCTATCTCCCAGGTTCAAGTGATTCTCATGCCTCAGCCTCTTGAGTAGCTGGCATTACAGGCACCCCTGTAGTGATTCTCATGCCTCAGACCCCTATGTAGCTGGCATTACGCCACCACACCCAGCTAATTTTTTTTTGATTAATTTTTTTTTTTTTTGAGACAGTCTCGCTGTGTCACCCAGGCTGGAGTGTAGTGGTACAATATCAGCTCACTGCAACCTCCACCTCCTGGGTTCAAGCAATTCTACTGCCTCAGCCTCCCAAGTAGCTGAGATTATAGGCATGCGACACCATGCCTGGCTAATTTTTGTGCTTTTATTAGAGATGGGATTTCACCATGCTGGCCAGGCTAGTTTCGAACTCCTGACTTTGTGAACCGCCTGCCTTGGCCTCCCAAAGTGCTGGGATTAAACAGGCATGAGCCACTGTGCCCAGCCTAATTTTTGCATTTTTTGTAGAAATGGGGTTTCACCATGTTGGCCTGGCTGGTCTCAAACTCCTGGCCTCAAGTGATCCACTCGCCTTGGCCTCCTAAAGGGCTGGGATTACAGGCACGAGCCACTGCTCGGGCCTTCATTCTTAAAAAGCCAGTATCATACCCCTCTCAGTCTCAAAAATCCGTGGTTTTTCAGGATTTCTGGCATCAAATGCCCAGCCTTTGAAAAACAAGGAAAAGTTTTACAGGACAACCAGAGCTTTAGGTTCAAGGTCTCATATCTCTCCTGATCTCCTGTCATTTCCCAGGGGGAAGAAAATGAAAACGTTGCTTTGGGATTTGGGAACATCCACACTCATGTCTACATTCCCAGTGAGGTGCTCAGACGTGGCCTTCGCAAAAGGGGTTGCCAAGCAGCAAGGCTCCTTGGGCAGGAGGAGGCTGGCAGAGCACTCCAACATTCATCGGTCGATACCTCTCCTTTCACAGCTGATGCAATGGGAGAGGCTGGCAGAGGGGAGGTGCCAGCACCACACAGTGAGTTTAAGGATAGGGTCAGGCCTGAAACCCAAGTCCAAACTCCCAGGCTGGTACTTGCTTTGCAAAACTATGCATAGGGTCCTTTGTATTCAGGGCCACAGAGCCAAACTCTGCAGACATCATCTCTTAGATTCCTCGGCCTTCTAAGGTAGTTTGTTATAACCCCAGAGTCCTCATTCCTGACCTCTTATTTCTGCAGCCTATGCCATACCTCACCCTTTCCATATTGCCTACAAAAAATTTGGGGGAAAAAAATCCTTGCTCAGTTACAACTTTAAATAGGTTGGTACCATAGAAACAATCTATAAGTGGCATTTCAAAGCTGATATATTTAAAGACTAGCACATGTACTTTTTCTAGGACAGTGACATTATACAGTTGCACATGGCTTATTCTTATTTTGCATTTTGTCCCAAAAATATATATGGTGTCCTGAACTTGGCAGAATTGAGAACCCAGATCAGCTGAGATTAGCAATTTGATTTCCCTCTAAATGTTTCTTACAGATGGTTTCTACCCTACTTATCTTTCAAGAATTCGTGAAGACTCTGTCCTTATATAGAAAGCTGGAACATAAGGTTCCATAGGCTCTGGGTGTTATCTGTAAATCAGATATCCTCCAAACACAATAAGGTGAGGAACCACAGCCTTCATCATTCATTTATTCATTTAGTCATTAACAAATATTTAACGAGTACCTATGTATTATCTATTGCAGTGTAACAGTTACCTCCAAATTTAGCGGCTTGCCAACACTAATAAACATTGTCTTACATAATTTCTTTTGGTAGGAATTTGAGAGTGGCTTAGCTAAGCGGTTCTGACACAGGGTCTTTCATGGGGTTGCAGTCAAGCTGTCGGCTGGGACTGCAGTCATCTGAAGCCTTGACTAGGGCTAGATGACCAGCTTCCAAGGTGCTTCTCTCACATAGCTGCTAAGCTGGTGCTGGTTGTTGGCAGGTTTCAATTTCTTCCCATGTGAACCTCTACATGTGGCTACCAAGCGTCCTTATGACATAGTGGCTAGCTTCCTTCAAAATGAGCAAAGCAAGAGAGAGCAAGGCAGAAGCCACAAGGTCTTTTATGGCCTAGTCTTGGAGTCACACACTGTCATTTCTGCAATATCTTGTTGTTTTTTGTTTTTTTTTTTTGAGACTGAGTTTCGCTCTGTTGCCCAGGCTGGAGTGCAGTGGTATAATCTCGGCTCACTGCAACTTCCACCTCCCAGGTTCAAGCAATTCTCCTCTCTCAGCCTCCAAAGTAGCTGGGACTACAGGCGCATGCCACCATGCCCGGCTAATTTTTGTATTTTTATTAGAAACGGGGTTTTACCATATTGGCCAGGCTGGTCTCGAACTCCTGATCTCAAGCAATCCACCCGCCTCAGCTGGTTAGGAGTTCAAGACCAACCTGGCCAACATGGTGAAACCCTGTCTTTACTAAAAATACAAAAATTAGCAGGGCATGGTGGCAAGCACCTGTAATCCCAGCTACTGGGGAGGCTGAGGCTCTGCTTGAACCTGGGAGGCAGAGGTTGCAGTGAGCCGAGATCACACCATTGCACTCCAGCCTGGGTGACAAGAGTGAAACTCCATCTAAAAAAAAAAAAAAAAGTTGTTTTAAGTCACTCAGTTTGGGGCTAGTTGGTTGCCAAGAGATGAGTGGAACAATGAATGAGACTGGATGTCCTCTACTACCCAATGACTGGTGACCAGGAGCTTCCTGGGTCTGTAATTCCATCAGCTGTCCATCCCTTACCCTGGAGGGGTAGGGGATTTATTCTTTGGGTAGACATAGGTAAGAAATTTTTTTGTTTTTAATGAAAAATTGCCAAGCCCTTTGGAGGCCCTGATGGCTCAACCAGGTTAGCAGCTGCTAACGAGGGTGGAGATCTGTATTCAGTCCATCAGGCATATGTGCAGAAGACTGATCTCCAACCCCATGCCATGACTACAGACGGCTGGCTATCAGCCGGACAAACATTCATCCTGATGAGAAGATATGGATGGTTCATCACAACCTATCTCTTTTTCACAATGTAATAGTAATCATTATAGCTACTATTTATTAAGCCTTCACCATGGGGCTGTCAGTCTTCATTGCTTCGCTCTACTAAACTAGATAATGTGTTTGCTTATCTCACATTTCTCGTGGGTTGGGATTCCTCTTAACCATCCCCTGAGATCCCCCTATAGTTCTTATCCATTTACTCCCATTTTACAGAGGAAAACTGAGGCTCAGAGGAGTAGAATTACTTGGCCAGTCACAGAAAGTGGTAGAGCCAGGATGTGACGCTAGTTGTGACTCCAAAGCTAATTATATATAATAATAGCATCCAAGTAATATGTAGATTACCACGTTTTCATAAATGGCAAATTACAGAATCAGAATGCATGTTGCCCAAGCTGGACAGAGGATGGGCCAGGGCACAAGTGACGGTCAAACCACTGCTCCAAGGGACCCCCAAGAAACGCTCTAGAACAAGGCTCTGATTTCACAGTGAGACGACAATTCTGCCCAAATCAGGGTGCATGGGTGGAATTAATTTTAAAAAAGTTAATATGTATGCCTTTCACTCCAGCAATTCTACTTCTCATTTTGCAGAGGCTCACTCATACAGTGGCACCACGAGGTTATATATGCAGGAGAATGTCCACTGCAGCTTTGCCAATAGCAGTGAAAATTGGTAATGGCCTAAGGACCTAGCCAAAGTGAAATGCTCAAAAAAGATGGTTTGCTTTAGAACAGGCGGCTAGTAAAAGGAGTGGTGTTAAGTCAGCACATGTTCACATCAGCAATGCTCCAGGAGCCAGGGGCAGGGGCTCATGCCTGTAATCCCGGCACTTTGAGAGGCAGAAGCAGGATTGCTTCAGCCCAGAAGCTTGAGACCAGCCTGGGCAACATAGTGAAATCCCATCTTTACAAAAAATAAAAAATTAGCCAGGTGTCATGGTCCAGCCAGTCGGGAGGCTGAGGTGGAAGGACTGCTTGAGCCCAGGAGTTAGAGGTTGCAGTGAGCTGTGTTTGTGCTACCGCAATCCCACCTAGGCAACAAAGCAAGACTCTGTCTCCAAAGCAACCACCAGGGCAATTTGTTAAATTACACTTTGGAATAGCCTACTCAAAATGATTTTTCATACATCTTTAAGATGATAATATTTATATGTTCAAAAATTCGAAGTCTGGAAGACTATGTCCAAACAGAAAATGGTAGCGTTACCTTTATGGGAGAAAGGGGATATTGAGAAGTACAAATATAACCACTTGCATTCTTACTATGAATTCTTCTGATTGTCCCATGTTTTATAATATATTCACGTAGTACTGTAAACAAAATCTTTTCAGATCAAATCAGGGGAGATGAGCCTAATTTTTTTCAGGGGAACAAGACCCAATGCTACGACTTGGGGGCTAGAAACAGAATCTGTGCCTTCCTTTCTCTCACCTATTTTATTTTTTATTTTATTTTGGACGGAGTCTCACTCTGTTAGACGGAGTGCACTGACATGATCTTAGCTCACTGCAACCTCAGCCTTCCAGTTTCAAGAGATTCTCCTGCCTCAGCCTCCCAAGTAGCTGTAATGACAGGCACGTGACACCATACCTGGCTAATTTTTATATTTTTAGTAGAGATGGGGTTTTGCCGCGTTGGCCAGGCTGGTCTCAAATGCCTGACCTCAGATGATCTGCCTGCCTCGGCCTTCCAAAGTGCTGGGATTATAGGTGTGAGCCACCGGGCCCGGCCTCTTCATTTTCTTTCAGCGTTTTCCTAGGAAGTTCTGTGAATATTCAGGGTCTTCATGGATGGACCACTCATAAAAGGTGGAACTCCTGGAACCAGACATAAATTTTTTTTTGGTGTGTGTGAGGGAGGGGATGCACAGCTGTCACCAGATTCTCAAAGGGACAATGTCACACTTAAGCAGAGCAGGAGAGTCATCCGTGATTGGTGAATGACCATTTCCCGGAGACTGTATGTCAAAAATTTCAAAAATAAAAAGAAGTAACTGCTGAAGAAATGAACAAAAAGGGTCTCATACCTTCAAAAAAGCCAAACTACCATTCCAGAGCAGTCTCAAGACAAGGAAAGACAAGAGCCGTCTCACACTGAGGACTCATCTGGTACCAAGGACCACTGCCAACATCATCCATTATCCAGCCCCCGTAAACCCATGAAGTTTAGCCTGGACAGCATAGAAAGACCTCATCTCTACTAAAAACAAAAAAAAAAAAAAAAATTAAAAGTAGCCAGGTGTGGTGGCACATGCCTGTAGTCCCAGCTACTCAGGAGGCTGAGGTGGAGGAGAGCCCAGGAGACAGAGGCTGCAGTGGGCTAAGATCATGCCACTGCACTCTAGCCTGAGTGACAGAGCAAGATTCTGTCTAAACATACACGCCCCAGAAACCATGAAGTTTTAACTTCCCCTGTTTACAGATCGAGAGAGGAAGGATCAAGCCATACAGCCAGTAGGTCAGCCTGACTCCAAAAATCTATTACCCCAAGTCACAGTAAGTCAAGGAGGTAGGGTAAAACACCTTCACCCTTAAAGATACAAACTTGTTGTAGGCCCAGTTGGTCCCTCAGCATTTGGGGACCGTGCCATAAAGGGTTAACTCAGCAGGCTTGAAGTGTCCAAACCCAGCACATCTCAAAGAAAAAAACTGGCCTTCGTGGGTTCCTGGGTGATAACCTCTAAGTCCTTGGAATATCCTCCCGGATAGGGGTATCTCTGTATACCTGAGGCCTTGGGCCACGCCAGGCCAGACAGTTTGTGATGATACTGTGATTTATAGTGGGGACGTTGGGCCATGCTGTGTCATTTTGACCTCTGGAGCAGCTGGTGATGAAGTAACTAAAGTTAGTCATGTGATTGCCCTATGTGACTGACATGCAATAAAAACCTAGACCCCAAGGCCAGGTGAGCTTTCTGGCTGGTAATATTTTGTGTGTGTTGTCACATATGATTGCTGGGAAATTTAAGTGTGTCTGTGAGACTCCCCTGGGAGAGGACAACTGGAAGTGTGAGTTGAGGCTGGTCTCTCCTGGACTCTGCCCTATGCTCCTTTTTCTTTTACTGATTTTATTTTGAGACAGAGTCTTGCTCTGTCACCCAGGCTGGAGTACAATGGCATGATCTCAGCTCACTGCAACCTCCGCCTCCCAGGTTCAAGCGATTCTCCTGCCTCAGCCTCCTGAGTAGCTGGGATCACAGGCGCCCACCACCACGCCCAGCTAATTTTTGTATTTTTAGTAGAGATGGGGTTTCACCATGTTAGCCAGGCTGGTCTCAAACTCCTGACCTCGTGATCCACCTGCCTCAGCCTCCCAAAGTGCTGGGATTACAGATGTGAGCCACTGCACCCAGCCCCATTTGCTGATGTTCATCTGTATCCTTTTGCAGTTATAAACCATAACCATGAGGATAACAGCTCTTCTGAATTCTGAGTTCTTCTAGCCAATCACTGATCCCGGGGGGTAGCCTTGGGGACCCCAAAACAGGAATTCGGCTGTGTCTTACGTGGACCTATCTTCTCTAGCTTTTTGCTTGTCACAAATCTGACAAAATTCAATATGGAAAAAAAAAACCTATTCATTCAGTAAAGTAAGGCACAAACAAATAAGCCCATGTTCACTTTATTCAAATAGTATTTGTTGTTGTTCTCTGTGAAACTGGGTAGAACTGAGGAGGAATCAAAGAAAGCCTCATATATTAAATTCTTAAATAGATTCTTTGAATTCAAAGTAAGGATCAATAGGAGAGGCACAGGTTGTGTGGGCCTTGTCCCAGCAAACAAAGCCACCAAGGCAGTCCTGCAAATTAAGGAGGATGGCAAATGCATCTCTTAAAAAGAAGTTCTTGAGGGGAAAAATATAAAATACCTAAGTTTCAAAAGCCGGACTACTTCCATACCCTTTGTCCTCTACCCCGGAGTGTCCAAAGATAGAGAGTTTCAAGGTACGTTTTCAATGATTCAGCTTTTGCAAACATATGCAAATACATTCCTCATCAGCAGTCCTGTTTTGGCGATTAATAGCAAGCAATATGCTTGGATTAGAGGTCCGATTTCCACTTAAATGCAGTGTCTTTTCTTCTTGGCAGTGAAGCCATTTGCAGAGATCTGAAAGGGGGGGAGACTGTGTTAGGCACAGAGGAACAGTTCTGAAACAGATCATTTCTATTTGTACATGTGATTGCAGAACGTACAGTCTTCATCCATTCACATAAGCATGTAAGGTTTTACGAATGCATCCCAGATGGCAAGAGAGAGTTTAAAAACATTTTAAGCTGGTGCAGTGGCTCACGCCTGTAATCCCAGAACTTTGGGAGGCTGAGGTGGGCGGATCACGAGGTCAGGAGTTCAAGATCAGCCTGACGGACTGGTGAAATCCCATCTCTACTAAAAATACAAAAAAAATTAGCTGGGCGTGGTGGTGCACACCTGTAATCCCAGCTACTCAGGAGGCTGAGTCAAGAGAATCGCTTGAACCCAGGAGGCGGAGGTTGCAGTGAGCTGAGATTGTGCCATTGCACTCCAGCCTGGGTGACAGAGTAAGACTCCATCTCAAAAACAAAACATTTCCTGGGTTCTCCCACACATCTCATCTTGTATCCACTTGACCTCAAAGAGATAATTTTTTTATGGATAAAGAGCAAATGACAGTGATTATGTGATACATACCAATGAATTCTTGGAAGCAAGAGAGGATTCATGTTTGGTTAATGCCAATTCTGTACCCAGAAATAGCTAAAGCACTCTGTATATGGTATCTCATTTAAACAGTAAAACAAAGAACAAATCTGCTTTTGTCAATGAGAAGGTCCAGGATTCTATTAATGATCAGCAGAAAGGGAGCGAGGGGAACAGAGTTAGTGAGGAACAGGGAGGAAAGCTGTTTTTCATGAGAGGGCTCTTTTCTTTGGAATAGAACTATGGGATCTTGGCCAGTCATGATGGCTCATGCCTGCAATCACAGTACTTTGGGAGGCTGAGGCAGGTGGATCGCTTGAGGCCAAGAGTTCGGGAACAGCCTGGCCAATGTGGTGAAACCCCATCTCTACTAAAAATACAAAAATTAACTGGGTGTGGTAGTGCACACTTGTAATCCCAGCTACCTGGAAGGCTGAGGCATGAGAATCACTTGAAACCCGGGAGGTGGAGATTGCAGTGAGCCAAGATCGTGCCACGGCACTCCAGCCTGGCCAAAGGGTAAGGCTCTGTCTCAAAACAAAAACCCAAAAACCAAAAACTCTGGGATTTTAGTGCAACTCAAGATGGGAACCCGAATAATGACAGAGTCCTTGCAGGTTGGACAGAGTCCTTGCAGGTTGGAGCAAAGTGAAAGAAAAACTTTAAAAATATGCTGATTGTTTAAAAATAGATAAAGAGACTAAAAATAAGAGTCCAGGCTGGAAGCTCTGTTTCAATATAAAATAACCTCACTGTGGGGTTCCCTTCAGGTTCCTTGAACCTGATCATAGAGGCTAGGGGACAGAAGGAAGTAAGCTCACTCATGGAGCCTCAACTCCAGTGCCCAAGTCCACAGCGAGGGCCCAGCACTTCGCAGTTTCCAAGCACTCCCACCTGGACCAGCCCCCTTCATCTCACGACCACCCTCAGAGGTGGGCGATGATGAATCCCCATTCTCCAGGTAAGAAAACGGGCTGAAAGAAGTTAAACCTGGAGTTGGTAAATCTTTGAATTACCAAGTTCAAAAAAATCCCTTTCCCCACACCTTAGCAGAATATGGATGGATAAATGTGCACTTAAAATCTTTCACTAAAAGCAAGCCTGAGAGGAATTCTGCCACTTGGTGGCTGTGTAGCCTTGGGCAACTCAAAGCCCTTCTCTGTGCTTTGGTTTTCTGTTCTGCAAAATGGGATGATCGTGTCATCTGCCTCCCGAGGATCCTGAGGGCCGAATGAGTCACGTAGGACTGGTACCTGAGTACCTGGCCCAATGGCCATGTGGGTTATTCTTAGAACAGAGCTGCTTGTGACTATTACTAGAAAATTAATTGCTTTGGGCCAACGCTGACGCTATTTTTAGAAGCTAGACTGGCAGACAGCATTCTGTGCAAAAACGGTTCCAGAATCCCTCCTCCCCAATCATAGTGGTCCTTCCTGCCCCATCCCATGTCAGACAAACCTTTTCCAGTGGGTTCAGCATTAATCCCTGTCCCCGTCCTTGATCCAGAGCTAGAAGACTAAGCCTTGATTCTATAAATAGCACTCCCAGTCTGTCACCATGGAAACCTCTGATGGGGCTGGGTCAGCCCACCCTTGTAGACATTTCTCCACCAGGGAGGCTCTGGAAGGACCAGCCTTTCAGAAAAGGGGCTCCAGGGCCGCCCAGAAGCAGCGGGAACCCCCAGTGAAGTCCACAGGCTTACCTGGAAATCACGAGCTTCCTAAGTGGGAGGAGGTGCTATTCTGGTTCACCTGGAGAAAGAATACACAGAGGAAAGGGTCACGGCCAGGTGGGGGATGCCTCGCTGTCTTGAGGGTCACCCCTCAGCATCACTGAGTCGGGCATATGCTTACTCATGGAATATTTATTGTGCATCTACTATGTGCCTGATGCTGGCATAGTGTGGAGAGCGTGACAGACCCAAAACTAGGATCACGGAACTTACGTTCAAGTTGGAGAAAAAGCCTGTGGAACACACACAGATGCAAGATAATGTCAAACCTGAGCAATGTGGCAGGCTATTGTGAGTGATCAGAATCTGTGCAACTTCAGAATCGGTGGCCAGGAAAGGACTCTACAAGATGGCATTTCAGCTGTGGTATAATAACAAATATTTGCTCATTGTCCCCAGTTCCTGGCACATAGCTCCCAAACCATTGGAATCTCTGAAGGGTTAGTGTATCTTTTGCATGCTAATGAGATGACTAGTGGCTGGGGGTCCCTAGATAGTTTCAGGATGAGGGGAAGGGGTCTCAGGAAGACCAGGGCATGATTAGAGGGTTGGGACTCTTTTTTTGAGATGCAGTCTCACTCTGTCGCACAAGCTGGATGGAGTACGGTGGCGTGACCTCGGCTTTCTGCAACCTCCGCCTCCCGGCTTCAAGCAGTTCTCCTGCCTCAGCCTTCTAAGTAGCTGGGACTACAGATGCATGCCACCACACCCGGCTAATTGTTTTTGTACTTTTAGTAGAGACAGGGTTTCACCATGTTGGCCAGGCTGGTTTCGAACTGCTAACCCCAAGTGATCTGCCTGCCTCAGCCTCCCAAAGTACTAGGATGACAGGCATGAGCCACCATGCCCCACCAGAGGGTTGGAACTTTAAGCCCCACCAGCCTTCCTGCCTCCCTGACCTCCTCCTGGGAGGGGAGAGGGGTTAGGGGCTAGGGGATGGAGATTGAGCAATCACCCATGACCCATGATTTAATCAGTCATGCCTATATAATGAAACTCCACTGAAATATCTAAATGACACAATTTGGAGAGCTTCCTGCTTGGTAAACACATTGAGAGGCTGGGAGGGTGTCATGCCTCGAGAGGGCATGGAAGTTTCATGACCCATCCCCAACACCCCACCCTAGGCATCTTCCACTTGACTGTACCTGAGTTGTATTCTTTTTTTGAGACAGGGTCTCAACCTGTCACCCAGGCCAGAGTGCAGGGGCACGAACATGCACCACAGGTGCCATGCCCAGGAAGGCTTTCTTTTTTTTGTAGAGAGATGGGGGTCTCACTGTATTGGCCAGGCTAGTCTTGAATTTAAAAAAAAATTAATGAGATCTGAAAGCTAGGGACCATGGCTTTTTGAGCACTTTCTGGTTGTCTGGGGACAGACCCCACTCCCTTTGTGGGAATCAGAGTCTTATCTTTTGCCGGTGTGAAAAAATGTAGCCAGAATTAGTGAGCGCCAATTTATTATTTGTTTTAACCAAAAAGATGATGTAGGCAGAACAATACAGTGAGGATGAGAATTACCCAGAAACTGAAACTTTTCATTTTTGTCTGTTGCCTTTTCGTGTTCCTTTTTTTCAGATGGAGTCTCGCTCTGTCGCCAGGCTGGAGTGCAGTGGTGCGATCTCAGCTCACTGCAACCTCCACCTCCCGGGTTCAAGTGATTCTCCTGCCTCAGCCTCCCAAGTAGCTGGGATTACAAGTGTGCACCACCACGCCTGGCTAATTTTTGTATTTTCAATAGAGACGGGGTTTCACCATGTTGGCCGGCATGGTCTTGATCTTCTGACCTCATGATCCACTCGCCTCAGCCTCCCAAAGTTCTGGGATTACAGGCGTAAGCCATCGCACCCGACCTGTGTTTTTGTTTTGTTTTGTTTTTTGAGACAGGGACTCAAGCAGTCCTCCTGCCTCAGCCTCCTGAGAACTTGGGACTGCAGGCACGCACTGCACCTAACTCCTGCGTGTTGCCTTTTTTTGTCTACCTGAATATGCATTTTTGCATTAGTTGCAGTTGTATAAGATGAGCTGCTTTGTTTTGCTTTCTTACGATTTTTCCATCGTTTGGGTTTCACTGGCACCATTTTGGATGGCTACATATGTTCGGTGGAGTGCACATACCACATTTACTGACTGCTTCCCTAAGACTGGTTCCAATTTCTGCAGTATTCTGAATGACATCACATTCATATCCTGATTTTGCCTCTCTTCTGTTGGATACTGAAGCTCTACTGAATCATTCCATTAGAATACACTTTTAAAAAGTGGAATCATACTTGAACCTGGGAGGTGGAGGTTGCCATGAACCCAGATGGCGCCACTGCACTCCAGCCTGGGTGACAGACTGAAACTCCGTCTCAAAAAAAATAAGAAAAAAAAAAATGGAATCAGCAGGTGGGAGGGTTCAGATCTTTTAAAGACTCTTGAACAACAAGGCTAAAGGTGTTTTATAAAAAGGTTGGGGCAGGGAGCGGTGGCTCACGCCTGTAATCCCAGCATTTGGGGAGGCCAAGGCAGGTGGATCACTTGAGGTCAGGAGTTCAAGACCAGCTGGCCAACATGGGGAAACCCTGTCTCTACTAAAAATACAACAATTAGCCAGGTGTGGTGGCAGGTGCCTGTAATCCCAGCTACTTGGGAGGGTGAGGCAGGAGAATCGCTTGAACCTGGGAGGCAGAGGCTGCAGTGAGCCGAGATCCCACCATTGCACTCCAGCCTGGGGAACAACAGCAAAACTGTATATCCGAAAAAAAAAAAAAAAGGTTAGGCCAGTTTATACTTTGCTGATACTTTCCTGCAGTGTATGACATATGCGAGATGTCTAGCTGCCCTGGGACTTGTTTTTGTTGCTTTTAGGAATAAAATATGAAGGAATGGCACACCCCCATGCTCAGGAGGGCCGCCCTGCAGATAAACCGTGTCAAGCCTCTACTTCTAACCCTCTTCTCCCCCACTGTCCTCCACTGTGCACATACTAGGTATCGTAAAAACAGGAAATGGTCTTGAAGAAGCTATTTAGCAAATAGTAGCACGTGCATTCCACAGAATGCTACGTAACCACCAAAATGGTGCCAGTGAAACGCAAAAAGGAGGAAAATACTAAGAAAGCGAAGCAAAGCAGCTTGAACATTAAATTTGCAGCAAACAGGTGGCTCACGCCTATAATCCCAGCACTTTGGGAGGCCGAGGCGGGTGGATCACGAGGTCAAGAGCTCGAGACCATCCTGGTCAACATGGTGAAACCCCGTCTCTACTAAAAATACAAAAA
>NW_016107552.1:1730356-1737501 GCF_001604975.1 Cebus imitator | reverse complement strand
GTGCCTGTAATCCCAGCTACTCAAGGAGGCTGAGGCAGGAGAATTGCCTGAACCCAGGAGGCGGAGGTTGCGGTGAGCCGAGATCGCGCCATTGCACTGCAGCCTGGGTAACAAGAGCGAAACTCCGTCTCAAAACAAAAAAAACAAAACAAAAAAAAAATTTGCAGCGAATATTCCTGTAAATCACATTGGGGTACAAACAAATAAAAACATAATTACAACGAATGCAAAAGTGCACACTCCAGAGGTTTTGCCACTCTCCCCACTTCCAAGCATTTACGGTTCCCTCTGCCAGGAGGGAAACCGTTTCTATCCAGACCTTTGTGTGGCAGACCCGGTTTTAATCATTCAGATATTGGCTTATGGCTGTTTTGCAACATCGGTGACCAATTCTCTGATTATCCAGACACCAGCTGGGTGTTCAACAATTCAGTCCCCTTCTGACAGTGACTCCCAGAGTGAGTGAGCATCAGCTGCTGTGGATTAAGGGCTCGGTTCCACACGTGTGCCACTTTAGATGCCAGCTGCAATGGGATGCCCAGGCTAGCCACACTTCTTCCCAGCCAACTACAAATCTGGAGGTTCCCACAACCCCTACTCTGGTTTGATCATTCACTAGGACAGCTCACAGGACGCAGGGAAGCACTTTACTAACTGCTACCTGTTGATTGTAAATAATACAGCTCAAGCTTGGACAACATGCCGAAACCCTGTGGCTACAAAAAAATACAAAAATTAGCTGGGTGTGGTGGTGTGTGCCTGTAGCACCAGCTACTTGGAGGACTGAGGTGGGAGGACTGCTTGAGTCCAGGAGACTGAGGCTGCACTGAGCCATGATGTCACCACTGCACTCCAGTCTCAAAAAAAAAAGAAAGTTCAAAGAAAAGTCCCCACAAACTCCCTCCAACTGCATTCGGGCCAGATGATGAAGTGAGAGGCTGCTCCCTGGCAGAAGAGCCACTGAGATGCGGCCCCAGCTGGATCCGTGCTTAGAGACCCTCTGGCCCAGCCCGCATCCCCCTTTTGATAATGGGAAAACCGTCAACCAGAGTGGAGAAATCACACATCTAAGGGCATACAGCCAGCTGACAGTATAGCTGAGAAAGACACACTTCAGAATTCCCCTTGGGGTTTCTAACCTGAAAATATCCTTTCAGATTGGCTGGTGTTTTATAGTCCCCCTTCAAGACCTAAAGAAGAGAAAAAGAAATATCACTATTATGAAAATGACCAAAAAATAAAATGTAGTCATTCCCAACACATCCGCTCCTCCACCCATCCAACCTCCTCACCCACCCGTCCCTCCATCCAACAAACATTGATTAAGCTCCTCTTCTTCTAGGCCTTATTTTAAGCATTGTGTCTGGTTGACACAATGCCAACCACATAATTGAAATTCCTGTTCCCCTGAAGCCACTGTTCTAGAGGACGCACCAGATAATACACAAGAAGCAATAACCACAAGTAAACAAGGGCATAGCAAACCATGGGAACTGTTGTAAAGGAAGTACAGTAAAGAGGTATGATTAGGAGTAACCAGGGGGCTGCTTCTGTGTGGGTGGTCAAGAAGGGACTCTTGTGCCAGGCGCAGTGACTCACGCCTGTAATCCTAGCACTTCTGGAGGCTGAGGCAAGAGGATCGCTCAGGTCCAGGAGTTTGAGACCAGCCTGGGAAACATAGCGAAACCACATCTCTATGAAAATTAAAAATCAGCTGGGCATCGTGGCATGCATTTACAGATACTGCTACTCTGGAGGCTGAGGCTGGAGGATTGGTTGAGCCCAGGAGGTTGAGGCTGCAGTGAAATAAGATCGCATCACTCCACTCCAGCCTGAGTGACAGAGCGAGACCCTGTCTCTTAAAAAATGAATGAATAAAAATAAAAAAGGGCCTCTCGAAATAGACAACCTTTGAGCTGAGACCCAAATGACAAGGAAAAATAGGTAGGCGAAGCTCAGAAGAAAAAGACCCCCAGGCAGAAGAAACAGAGCAAAGGCCCTGAAGTTAGAGCATTTCAGGCCCTCCCGCTAGGAGTCACATTTAAAAAGAAAATGAAACCAGAGAAATTCTAGTATCTTTTATTTAATGTGATAAAGCTAAAAACTTTTTTTATTTTTTTGAGACAGGGTCTCAAAAAAAGAGAGCCCGTATCCCAGGCTGGAGTGTGGTGGTGCGATCATGGCTCACTGCAGCCTCCACTTCCCAGGCTCAGGTGATCCTCCCACCTCATCCTCCCGAGTAGCTGGGACTACAGGCACACGCCACCATGCCTGGCTAATTTTTTGTATTTTTAGTAAAGATGAGGTTTCACCATGTTATGAAGGCGGTCTCAAACTCCTAGGCTCAAGCAATGTGCCTGCCTCAGCCTCCAAAAGTGCTAGCATTATAGACATGAGTCATCACATCCAGCCTGTCTAAAATATTAACATTTCCATATGTAATTTATATAGAAGCGACTAGCGAGAAATGTTACCTACTTGTTTTTTGTCCTAAATCTTCAAAATCTAGTGTGTATTTTACACTAACAGCACCTCTCACTTTGGACGAGCCCCCCTTTACAGAATCAGTGGCCACACATGGCTAGTGGCTACCATATGGGACAGTGCAGGCAGAGACGATTTCATCGGCATAGCTATCCTTTTAGCCACTGTGTTTACTGAGCCCCAGGATCCATTATTGGAACACACAGGGTCCACAGCACACACAGGAACACACAGGCACGCATGCACACTCACAGGGCTTAGTGAGAGGACTTAATCTTCACAGGAACAGCCAAGCTATGGCAAAAACTGAACCAGGGCTCTAGCACTTGCCAAGACTTGCGGACCCCCCCAGGGAAGAAACCTCTTTGGAAGAAAATGAGACCGTTTCCACTATAAATAAACACAAAAGGCTCCAAAGAGTTGTTAACCACCAGTGCTCATGAGAATTATTTGTTTTACAAAATATATAAAGTCAGGCCTTACTCCGGGAACTTCTGACCCATGTCCTGGGGCAAGCCAGGGGCACCCAGCCACCTTTTAAAGAGACCTCAGATGAGCCACTGCTGGGCCCTTGCTGAGAACAGCGAAGTAGGCAGCGCCCAGCCCACTACTGCAGCGCCCCCAGTCGGCCCTCACCTCTGCTTCTGAGAAGCACCTGGGGCTGGCTTTTGAGATTACTACCACCTTCTTTTTAATCCAGTTAATTTTTTTTTTAAGATGGAGTCTTTCTCTGTCGCTCAGGCTGGAGTGCAGTGATGCGATCTCAGCTCACTGCAACCTCCGCCTCCCGGGTTCAAGCAATTCTTCTGCTTCAGCCTCCTGAGTAGCTGGGACTACAGATGCACACTGCCACACCTGGCTAATTTTTTGTGTTTTAGTACAGACGGGGTTTCACTGTGTTGCCCAGGCTGGTTGAGAACTCCTGAGCTCAGGCAATCCACCTGCCTTGGCCTCCCAAAGTGCTGGAATTACAGGTGTGTAATTGTAGAAGCCAGCGTGCCCAGCCAATTAATGTTTTATTATGGTAATACATGTACAACACATAGGTAGAGAAAAGTATGTAAAACACATACACAGAGAGTTTAAAGATTACTATTACTAAAGAATCATAAAATAAAAATAATAATATTTATAATAAAAATAATAAACCACATCTGGGTTGCACCGTTCACCTGTCAATGTCCGCTGGGTATGTACGTTGGAGCTCTGAGTATTTCTGTAAATAGATGTCTGCAAAATCAACTAATGTCAAGACAAAGAGGAACTCAGGAGACTCACAGACAAAGCTTACACTTCAATTACAAGGGCAGAGCCCCCAAAGCTCAGTGTTAGTAAACTCTGTTTGTTACAGAGAGATCAGTGGGTGTCGGAGAGGCACTCATGACTTGTTAGCGCCAAAACGAAACTTCCTTCTTGAGCCAAATGAAGAGTTAACAGAACTAAGAGATAATTAACTTTTTTCCGCTGTGATTCAATACGGGAAATGTTTACTTCCTAAAATCAGCACACGCTCAGAAATCCTGAGCTTAGCTTCAATGAAAGACTCTGGGTCTTAATGGTGTAAGGGTTTTGAAAGCTCTTCCTCCGGCCTGGGTCCCATTTTCAAATATTTGCCTATAAGGAAGTCAGAACACAGCACTTGAAGTGAACTAGAAGCTGTCATGGCAACGTATGAGTAAGGACATCCACTTGTTAACTGTTCTACACAGTGGGTGTTAGCCTACTTACACTTCAAAGCATGTTGTCAGTCACTGGAGGCTCACACTTGTAATCTCAACACTTTGGGAGAGTGAAGCAGGAGGATCCCTTATGGCCAAGAGTTCTAGACCAGCCTGGGCAACATAGCGAGACCCCGCTTTTATAAAAAATAAAATTAGCTGGGCATGGTGGCGTGTACCTGTAGTCCTAGCTACTCAGGAGCCTGGGGTGAGAGGATGCCTTGAGCCCAGAAGTATAGACAGGGCTGCAGTGAGCTGTGACTACAGCACTGCACACAGCTTGAGCAACAGAGCAAGACATGTCTCAAACAAAACTAAACTCAGAACTCATTTCCCTTCACCACCTTAACTACAGAGAATTTTAAAAGTAATTTAAACTGCCCTAAACTCTCATTTGTCTGAGAAATCAACATTAAACCTTATCAGGCAAGAAAAAGACCAACGGTTTATTTATTTACACTCCCTCTCAACAAAGACTTGAGGTGCTTTGCAAACAGATAAACAAGTAGCCAGGGAAACAGGGGTAAACATGTAAATAAAACCAGAGAAATAAGATGACATCAGTGAAAAGCTGGCCTGCTGCTAGATGTTAGGGTATGAGAGACAGGCTACCTGTTGGCTTTGAGCTTCCCGGCAGCCCAGGGGAAAATGGAAATACAAGACATCATGCAGCTCACTGTGTCCTTCAGATAGAAACAAACCAGATGACCAGGAACTGAGAGACTGGGCATCTTCTCAGGTGGCTGGAGCTTCCACGGCTGCCAAGGCCCCGAACCCCGAGAGCACATATCCACAAGTGCAGGTGCACACTCACCCGGTGCGTGTTATTGATGACGAAGGGGTCGGGGTTGCCGTAGTTGGGGGGGTTTGCATAGGGGTCATAGCCAAGCCGAGCCAGCATGGGGGCGATCTGGGCCATGTCCCGCAGCACGTCCCCAGGGATGTGGCCGGTCCACTTGGAGAGCGCTTCCAGGTTAACAGGCTTGATGACCTGGTCCGTGGACCGCTCAATCCTGGGGAGAGAGGAGACGCTGGAGAGGGCAGGGCAGACCCAGATGGTGCCTGAGTGGATTCCCTGCTCAGCCACTCTGGGGCAGCAGGAAACGTTGGGGATACCTGGCCTCCACCCAGCTTTGCTCCACCAAGTGTGAGACTGAAGGTGAGTTATTTTTGCTTCCTCATACCTCCTCTGTGCCATGGAAACACAGTGAAAAGCACACAGTGAAAAGTCAGAGGAACGTACTAGCAGTACACACCATGGGTACATACATTCTGCTTTCTTGACTTCTGCTTAAAAAATAATGTTTGAGGTCAGGCACAATGGCTCACACCTGTAATCCCAGTATTTCAGGAGGCCATGGCGGAAGTTCACTTGAGCACAGGAGTTAGAGACCAACTTGGGCAACATGGTGAAACCCCGTTACAAAACTTAGCTGGGCATGGTGACAGGTGCCTGTAGTCCCAGCTGCTCAGGAGGCTGAGATGGGAGAATTGCTTGAGCCCAGGAGGTTGAGGAAGCAGTGAGCCTGAGCTGTGATGGCACCACTGCACTCCAGACGGGGCAACAGAGCAAGACCATGTCTCAAAAGAAAAAAAAAAGAAAGAAAGAAAGACAGACTTTTTAATGAATATGACTAACGTGAATATTTTGTCCCTGAAAAAAGGTTATAAAACATTAATGATAAAGCTAAAAGCCACCGTGGTCATCACTGGCAGTCCATCAGCTTCCTACAGGTGCTCAGCCTCTGCACTGTGGAGCGCACCACCCTCTGGAACCTTTTCCTGTAGGGTGATTAAGAGCAGACCAGGGAGCCAGACTGCCTGGGTTCAAATGCCAGCTCTTCCCCAGCTGTGTGGCCTTGGGAGCGTTACTTCACCTCTCTGAGCCTCAGTTCCCTCTTCTGTATTGGCAATAACAGTACCTACCTCAATGGGCTGCTCTGAAGACTAAATGAGTTAATAGAAAGTACTTAGAAGAGCACAGGGACATTGTAAGTTCTTTTTTCTTTTTTGAGATGGAATCTCACTCTGTCACCCAGGCTGGAATGCAGTGGCACGATCTCAGCTCACTACAACCTCCACCTCCCGAGTTCAAACAATTCTCATGCCTTAGCCTCCCATGTAGCTGGAACTACAGGCATGCACCACCATACCCAGCTAATTTTTATATTTTTATCAGCTATGGGGTTTCACTATGTTGGCCAGGCTGGTCTCGAACTCCTGACCTCAAGTGATTCGTCCGCCTTGGCCTCCCAAAGTGCTGGGATTACAGACGTGAGCCACTGTGCCTAGCCAACACATTGAAAATTCTTAATAAGGGTTAGCTCGCTTGCTCTCTCTCCTCTCTCGCTCTCTCTCTTTCTCTCCTCTCTCTGTCTCTCTCTCTCTCCTCTCTCTCTCTCTGTCTCTCTCTCTCTCTCTCTCTCACACACACACGCCTACAGCTGTAAAACAAATATGCTACAGATTTTTTCCCCACCCAATACCTCATTCTTTTTGCCAGCAATGTAGCCTTCCTCCATAACTTATTTTGCTGTTCCCCTAAAGACAGACGTTTATGTTGTTCCCAACCTTTTGCTGTTACCTCGAAAGAACCCTCATCTACAGCCTCTTCCCAACTCTCCCTGTAACAGGCTTACCAAGACGCCTGAATGATGCAATCACCAATTACAACTCAGGGGCCTGACGGGATGAATGGCGGGGAAGCCCCAGGATCAAGGACCTAGTTCTAAATGCTTTCATCCCCACTAAGAGGTGACTTGGTAAAGGTGGCATGCGCCTGTAGTCCCAGCTACTCGGGAGGCTGAGGCAGGAGAATCACTTGAACCCAGGAGGTGGAGGTTGCAGCGTGCCGAGATTGTGCTACTGCACTCCAGCCTGGCGACAGAGCTAGACGGAGGAGGGGGAAGAGAAGGAAGAGGAAGAGGAGGGGGAGGAGGGGGA
>NW_016107552.1:1721879-1730079 GCF_001604975.1 Cebus imitator | reverse complement strand
GGAGGGGGCAGAGGAGGAGGAGGAGAGGGAGGAGGAGAACAGAAAGAGGCAGCAAAAGGAAGAGTGGGAGTGAGGTGAGGAGAATAGGGGAAGGTGAAAGGGTGTGGACTAGTGGGTAGAACACAGATTTGGAGGCGGCAAACCTGGATTTAAATCTTAATTCTACCCAACAGGTCAAAAATCTCAAACATATGCATGGCTTTTCCTAAAATCCTTGTGCTCTAGGACTTTATAGCACAGAAATGATCCGGACACATCCCAGAACATGAATGAGGGCAATGCTTGATACACTTCAGAAAAACGAAACAACCCACATGTCCAACACGGGGAATGCGAGGTCGAAGATGCAATCCGTGTAGCGGCCTCTCGCACAGCTATTCAAAATGACGCTGCAGACCCGATGTGGTGGCTCACATCTGTAATCCCAGCACGTGGGGGAGGCTGAGGCAGGGGCATCACCTGAGGTCAGGAGATCAAGATCAACCTGGCCAACATGGTGAAACCTCATCTCTATTAAAAATATAAAAATTAGCAGGGCATGGTAGCAGGTGCCTGTAATCCCAGCTATTCGGGAGGCTGAGGCAGGGAGAACTGCTTGAACCCAGGAGGCGGAGGTTGCAGTGAGCCGAGATCACGCCACTACACTCCAGCTGGGGCGACAGAGAGAGGCTCCGTCTCAAAACAAAAAAACAAAAAAAATGCTGCTGCAGGAGAGTGCTGGGTGCCACCGGCAAGTACTTCCACGCCACAGTGGAAAAAGGCTACAGAGGAGTATGTTTCGTGGGACCCCAGTTTCATCAATAGGCCCTGAAAACTGCAATGCGCCACATATCTAGATTTGGGTGGTAAGATCACAGGTTTCTCCTTTCTTCCTTGGTGTATCTTTTCTAACTTCCTATAGTAAAGATGTATTACTTTGGTAATCTAATATTTTTGTCATAATAATTTCTAAAATCCTAGCTCCAGCACCAACTGGCCAGGGTACCTGGTATGTAGGCACTTGATTGCCAGGCAGGGGCAGCTGCGAGCCTCTAGCTCTACTCAGGGCCTGGCAGGGGTCCAGCAGGGACCGGCCATGGGGGGACCACACTTTCGCTGGGCTCTCAGGATGTCCAAAGCCTGATCAGGATGGGAAAGTGTGGAGGCTGCATACTCTGCTCCAGCATCATTCAGAGTACTCTGGGTCTCGGGACAAGGACAGCAGCTTTTCCAATGGAAGAAGGCAGGGAGCAAGGGACAGAGGGAGGAAGGAAAAAATGAGCAGGACTGAAGGGGAGGATGGGAGAAGGAGTTCTGGACATGGGGAGTTTAAGAGCAACATAAGCCAGGTGCAGTGGCTCATGCCTGTAATCCCAACATTTTGGGAGGCCGAGGCAGGAGGATCGCTTGAGCTCAGGAGTTGGGAGGCCAGCCTGGGAGACATACTGAGATCAAAACAAAATGAGCTGGGTGTGGTGGTGCCTGCCTGTGGTCCCAACTACTCGGGTGACTGAGGTGAGGGAATCACTTGAGCCCAAGGCTGCAGTGAGCTGAGATCAGCCTGGGCAACCTAGTGAGACCCTGACTCAGAAAGACAAAACAGACATGAGTTCCAGTCTCAGCACCATGCTTTGTTAGCTGTGTGGCCTGAGGCCAGTAACTTCTCCTCCCTGAGATTTAGTTTTTTCATCTATAAAACAGGAGCTCCTGTCGCCTCAGGTCGCTGTGAGGATTAGAGATAATACTTGTTGAGGGCTTAACCCAATACTTGCCACCAAGTAGGCACTCAACAAATGACAACGGTGAAGATGATGAGTAGTCCATCAATAAAAGCAGAGTCAACACTAAAACAGTAATAATAGCACCTAACATGTATTAACCTATTTGATGCCCAGAGGTATCTATAAGGTCATAAATGGAGCAATGGATGCCCAGGGCTTGGGTCACTTGCCCAAGTTCACACAGCTAGGAGGTGGCAGAGCTGAGGTGTGAAGCCAGACATCCTTGTTCTGGAATCTGTGCTCTTAGCCTTTACCCACTATTGCCTAACTACAAAGCATATTCAAAGTTTGCAGATTCGAGGCCAGGCGCGGTGGCTCACACCTGTAATCCCAGCATTCCGGGAGGCCAAGTGGAAGGATCGCTTGAGGCCAGGATTTTGAGACCAGCCTGGGCAACATCGCAAAATCCCATCTCTAGCAAAAATACAAAAATTAGCCCGGCTTGGTGGCACATGCCTGTAGTCCAGCTACTGAGGAAGATGAGGCAAGAGGATCACTTGAACAGGGAGACGGAGGCTGTAGCGAGCTGTGATCGCACCGCTGCACTCCAGCCAGGCAACAGACCGAGACACTGCCTCAAAAACCGAACGAAAACCCGCAAAGTGTGCAAATTCTCTCAGAAAGGAGAGGAGTGGTTGTTGTCATTTTTGGGAATAAGGAAACGGAGGCTCAGAGAGATACAGTGACTTGCCCAAGGCCACACAGCTCAGGAGAGGCAGTGCTGATTTCCTCGCCTGATGCCTCTGACTCCAGGGCCGGAGTCTGCGTGGAGGCATTAGGGGCTCCACTCACTTGGACAGGGAGACACCACCGGGCTTGCCAATGAGGTCTTCATGGTGGAGGACAGCGTCGCTCCAGGCGATGCCAAGGAAGTCGAGGATGAGCTTGAGGGAGTGCTTGGGGTGCAGCACCAGCTGCTCGTAGTACACGGGCAGGCACTTGTCCTTGCCCACCTCCATGCACTGGGCGTACATCACCTCGATGGCCTTGTTCCACTTGGTGAGACAGTCACGGTAGCTGCTGAGGTCGAAGCCCGCGATGGTGACTTTGCGCGTGATCATGGAGTGCACGGAGGCCCGGCCGTCCCGCACCATCAGCAGGAACTTGGAGTTGGGGAACAGGCGTGACAGGTAGACGGAGGACTTGAGTGTAAATGGGTCCTTGTTGCAGAGCACGCGGGCCGGCTCTCCGTGCTTGGCGATCACCTCCAGGATGAAGGCCTGCATGGCGGCGTCCAGCACCTCATCGGTCACCCCCGCCTCGTCCAGCCGCAGCTTCTCCCGGCCAGACTTGGACCAGGCCTGGCGCATGGCCAGCACGCGAGGGATGATGCGGGTCTCCTCGCCGCAGCGCACCTCGGGGTGGGCATCCAGCATGGCGCGCATCAACGTGGTGCCGCTGCGGGGAACGCCGCCCACAAAGATGAGTGGCATGGCCTTGCCGTAGCGGTACTCCACGTGGTTGGTGCCCACCATCACCAGCTCCTCCTGCTCCGGCCGCATGGTCCGCCGGGGGCTCCGCAGGCCCGCCAGCACCGCCTGGCACTCCAGCACCTGCTGCCCCAGCTGGACTGCCAGCACCAGGGCCAGGGCGCAGCCGGCCGCCAGCAGCACCCTCCGCACCGACAGGCGCATGCTGGGCCGGGGGCGTGGCAGGCCCAGCCTGGGGGCCCGCTTCTGGGGCTTCAGCGACAGGTTAGCGGGCAGCCCGCCAGGCTCACATCTGGGGAGAGAGGGGGACATGCACAGTCAGGAGGGTCTGTGAGGGGTGAGCTCTTCAATAACTGCAACACCCTGTAACTGCAAACAAGACGCTGCTGACATGAATGCAGAGGGCACCGTTCATAAGCACTCACTGTGCACCTGGCACCCTACCGGGTGCTTTATCTTTTTTATTTTTTAAAGAGACAGGGTTTCGCCATGTTGCCCAGGCTGGTCTCGAACTCTTGGGCCTGGGTGATCCTCCTACCTCAGCCTCCCAAAGTGCTGGGATTATAAACATGAGCCATAGGTCGAGTCTTTTTTTTTTTTTAAGTGTATTTTTTTAACACTTTTTTTTTTTTTAAAGACCTGACCTATGGCTCATGCCTAGAATCCAGCACTTTGGGAGGCTGGTGGCTCACGCCTGTAATCCCAGCACTTTGGGAGGCCGAGGCAGGTGGATCACAAGGTCAAGTGTTTGAGACCAGCTTGACCAACATGGTGAAACTCCGTCTCTACTAAAAATACAAAAATTAGCCAAGTGGTGGTGCGTGCCTGTAATCTCAGCTACTCAGGAGGCTGAGGCAGGAGAATCACTTGAACCCAGAGGCAGAGGTTGCCAAGATCGTGTCACTGCACTCCAGCCTGGGCAACAGAGTGACACTCTGTCTCAAAAAAAAAAAAAAAAAAAGACTGGAGTGCAGTGAATGGTGAGATCATAGCTCGCTGCGGCCTCAGACTCCTGGGCTCGAGCAATCCTCCGCCTCAGCCTGCCGAGTACCTGGGACTACAGGCACACACCACCGCACCTGGCTAATATTTAGAAACAGGGTCTCGCCGGGCGCGGTGGCTCATGCCTGTAATCCCAGCACTTTGGGAGGCCGAGGCGGGTGGATCACGAGGTCAAGAGATCGAGACCATCCTGGTCAACATGGTGAAACCCCGTCTCTACTAAAACTACAAAAAATTAGCTGGGCATGGTGGTGCGTGCCTGTAATCCCAGCTACTCAGGAGGCTGAGGCAGGAGAATTGCCTGAACCCAGGAGGCGGAGGTTGCGGTGAGCCGAGATCGCGCCATTGCACTCCAGCCTGGGTAACAAGAGCGAAACTCTGTCTCAAAAAAAAAAAAAAAAAAAAAAAAAAAAAAAGAAACAGGGTCTCACTTCAAGCAATCCTCCTGCCTCAACCTTCCAAAGTGCTGGGATGACAGGCATGAGCCACAGTGCCCAGCCACTTTACCCATCTTAACTCATGGGACCCTCCAACAACCTTAGGAAGGGAGGTACTGTTATCAGCCCAAGGAAGGTGACAACCTGACGGCCTGAGTTCAAATCCTTCTCCCTACTTCTTAGCTATGGGACCTTGGCAGGGCCCTTAATCCCTTGATGCCTCAGCTGTCTCATCTGATCTACGGAGACAGTAATCCCATTATAAAGTTTACCATCAAATTATACAATGCTAGATTCCAGCATGTCTGCTCCACGAGGGCAGGGAGTTTTGCCCACTTTGTTCACTGC
This sequence comes from Cebus imitator, assembly GCF_001604975.1. Taxonomy (NCBI): domain Eukaryota; kingdom Metazoa; phylum Chordata; class Mammalia; order Primates; family Cebidae; genus Cebus; species Cebus imitator. The sequence continues at coordinate 1,725,102 of NW_016107552.1, read as the reverse complement.
TGTACCCCTCAACTCTTAGCACAGTGCCTGACACCTAGTAGTTGCTCAATAAATATTTCTGGAATGCGCCTTGGTTGAACGAGCAGAGCCTGGCACAGGTTAAGTGCTATGAAATCATCATTGTAGAGAGAAGAGGAAACTAAGGCACAGAAAAGGTGCTCGGGTGCCCAGCTGGGAAGCAGCCAAGCCAGGGTCCACGGTTCAAACCCATGCCAGCCGGCTCTGCTCTGAATCGCCACTCTGCCTCACTGGAAAACATTTTTCAGAAGGCTGAGCATGTCGTGGTCTAGACTTCTTCCAGGATCATCATTCCATCATTTGTTCTTCATTCACTCAGTGCCAGGCACTGTGTTTGGTGCTAGAAACAGGACAACAGACAAGATAGCCAGGACTCTGAACTCACGGAGCTTAGGTCCTAGCAGGAGAAGCAGACAATACACAAGGTATGGACACACCATGATAACTGTCTCAAAGAAATGAACAGGACACTGTGAGAGGGACCAAGGAAGGAAGGAGGAGGGTAGTCAGGGAGGGCTTCCTGAAGGAGGTGCTAATCCAAGCCATGACCAAGATGAGAGGGAGCCGGCCGTGCAAAGACATGTGGGGAGCGTGTTTTAAGCAGAGAGAACACAGAGTGCAAAAGCTCCCCCAGGTGAGAAAGGGTGTGGGGTCTTCAAGAACTTGAGGCTGAGAGTGGCGGCTCACACCTGTAATCTCAGCATTTTGGGAGGCCAAGGCAGGAAAATCACTTGAAGCCGGGAGTTTGAGACCAGCCTGGGCAATTCAGTGACACTTATTTCTATGGGCGTGGTGGTGCCTGCCTGCGGTACTGGCTACTCAAGAGGCTGAGATGAGAGGGTCACTTGAGCCTGGGACGTCCACGCTGCAGTGAGCTGTGACTGGGCCACTGCACTCCAGCCTATGCAACAGGGCGAGACCCCGTCTCAAAAAAATAAGGAAAAGAAACGGAGAGAAGGCTGCTGGGGCTGGAGGGGGAGTGGGAAAGGTGTGGTGAGGCCAGGCAGGTCCTCGGGAACAGGGGAAGAAGGAGCTGGACTCGCTCAACAGACAGCCCCTGAGGGGTGAGGATGGACATCAGGAGGCCAGGCAGGAGTCTCTTGCCCGTGTCCTGGGGAGGCTCAGAAATGCTGGACCTTTAAGGATGAGTGGGGGAGGAAGGGAAAGGACCACTTAGGACATGGACGATGCCCCTGAGCCTGGGCTCCTCATCCCCCCGCCCCGAGGAGCTGCTGCTAAAGATCAGATTTCAGTGGCAGTTTTTCAGGCTCATATTAAAAAGCAAGGCCACTCCCTCTGTCACATCCCTGAGTAACAGATCTGCCTTCCTTCCCAGTTCATCCCCAGAGCCCCCTGATTTTGCAACTTGAGCCCAATGCACAGAGTGCAAACCGCGGCCCTGGAGGGACACTCGGCCAATCTCACAGTGCCCCAGCCATTCCCTGCTTCACCTCTGCCGTGTTTCTGAGGCTTAGTTTCCCTGACTGCCCCTTCGACCCCTTTCCAGAAGCAAGGTGAGGGCTGAAGCCTCTGGGCATTCAAGGAGTCAGATAGGCCGGAGTTCAAATCCCAGCTCTGCCGCTTCCTGGCTGAATGAGCCTGGGCAAGGGACTCATCTGAGCCTCGTCTGTAAAATGGGCCTAAGAGTGTCAACCCCAAAGGGCTGTCATGAGTAGTAGGCAACCCTCTAGATGGAAACTATTTAAGGAGGTGCTCAGCACATAGGAAGCCGTGGAAAGAACAGTAGCAATTTCTTTTATTTATTTATTTTTTTGGAGATTCAGGGTCTCACTCTGTCACCCAGGCTGGTCTCAAACTCCTGGCCTCAGGTGATCCTCCTCCCTTGGCCTCCTAAAATGATGGGAATACAGGCATGAGCTACCCCATCTGGCCCAAGAACATCAGTGATTTCTACCACAATCAGTGTTGATTTATTCCAACATTTAATGAGCACCTACTATGTGTTGGGAGCCTCAGCCTCCCAAGTCTACTCTTACCATGGACCTGTGACTGAGAGAGACTGATGGGTTGTACCCGCATAGGTGAGGGAAGGTCTCCTTCAGGAGGCAGCCTTCACGCAGAATTTTGAGCCGTGGGTAGAAAACAGGCAGGTGGAGAACAGTAAGAAGCATGTTCCCAGCAAAGGGAACAGCCAGTGCAGAGCCACAGGCAGGAATGAATGCAGCACCGTCGGGCCACTGCAGGCGGCTTAGCGAACAGAGGATCTGGTGGGCGCCAGTGGGGAGACAGCATGGTTCTTTGGATGTGAGCTTCCACCCAAAACCACCCGAGGGCCCCGTGTGCGGCTGGGCCTAGCCACTCGCAGAGGCTGGGGCTGCCTGGGCCTTCTTAAGCTATAGCAAGTGGAAAATGAACATCAAAGCGGAGGGCACACAGTCTCAGGCCTGGGGTGGAAACTGCTGAGAGACTAGGACTTCCTGGCAGTGTCGCTTTGGGAGAGTCACTTCCCCCATCTTAGCCACAGTTTCTTCAGCTGCAAAATCAGGGCGGATCCACTGACCTTAGAGGCTGTTGTGAGGGTGTGAGAAGCAGCTGACAAAGCAGAGACAGATCTCGGGCTGGGGTCACCGGCCTCTCTGAGCATTGGGGAATTTCCCGCTCTTTAGAAAGACTGATGAAGTTCTGCTGAAGAGGCTGGGGCGTCACTGTACCCTCCATTCAAGGTCTGTGATGGGGAAAGCTAATTCAGAGCTACTTCCTGGGGGAGGCAGGCTGAAGAGGACATGAAGCCATTCAGAAATCCCTGCAATGACCTGTCATCTTCTTCAGATGCTCAGTGAAATCCTCCCCTTAGACCCCTGACTAGAATTCTCTCAGTTATTAGGATTTCAGGGATAGTGTCCCCACCTTGGTGGGGGAGAGCTGTCAATCACACCTTAGCTTAAATTAGACTAATCACCCTTTTGGATGAACCCATGAAGATGGGGATCCAGAGAAAGGGAAATAATTTGGAAACTGTAAGCGGCTTCCAGAAAAAAGTGTGTCCAGTGTGCATGCCACTGCGTATGTATGTATGCATGTATGTATGTGTACGTGTGTGTGCTCTCCAGCCTATGCTGGGTTTGGTACCAAGGGAAAAAGCCTGAAAGCAGGAACAGACAAAATAAGGAGAAATGTATCAGCTCTCCAGTTTTGCTTCATACTATACAGTAATCATTCATTTGATTTCAGCATTTTTCTTTTT
>NW_016107552.1:1710779-1721835 GCF_001604975.1 Cebus imitator | reverse complement strand
TTTTTTTGAGACTGAGTCTTGCTCTGTCACCCAGGCTAGAGCACAGTGGTGCGATCTTGGCTCAATGCCTCCTCCGCCTCCCAGGTTCAAGCGATCCTCCCGCCTCAGTCTCCCAAGTAGCTGGGATTACAGGTGCGCACCACCATGCCTGGGTAATTTCTGTATTTTTAGTAGAGACGGGGTTTCACCACGTTAGCCAGGCTGGTCTGAAACTCCCGACCTCAGGCAATCCGTCCACCTCGTCCTCCCAAAATGCATGCCCAGCCGGCCTCAGCATTTTAAGTTCAGCAAAGGTGTTTGCACGTATGGAGCATAAACTCTGAGAAAGCATTTTCCCTGCAAAAGCTAAGCTCAAAGAGATGAAGCAGCTTCCCCAAGGTCGCACAGCCAGAGTGGCAGGCCTTGATCAGACCAGGCCAAGGCTGAGCTGTTCACCAGAAGAAAACGGCTCAAAGCAGACAAGTCAGAAGTGAGAAGAAGATGACAAAGACTTGCAGAATGGCTTAAGAAGAAAAAGCAGGGTGACTTGGGACACAGAAAGCAGCCCGGAACCCACAAAGCAGAAAGTAGCTTCCTGGTTACCCAGAGCTAGGGACCCCACTGTGGGAGGAGCTAGAGGGCTCAGCCCAGGGACCCAGGCCTGCCCAGCACCCTCATCACCCTGCTGGACCCTGGCAAGGAAGGCGTCCCAGCATCTTCGCAGTGAGGATGATGGGTGAGGGCTTCCAACTTGGAGTACTAGACTCCCAGGTTCGAATCTCCCTTCTGCCACTTGCCAGCTGGTGATCTGGACAAAAAGATACCCCTTTGCTGGGCTTCTACTTTCTTCTTCAAAAACGGGATAATAATACCCTTTTCTCATGGAAGCTATTTGGAGGGCCAAGAAACTCTTGTAGGGTGCTGAGAAAACATGCCCAAAACACTAACATTAGCAGAACGGGACACAAGAGGGTTTCGGTTCCGGCTGTGCCTTGAATCTGCTCCGTGATACTGGGCAAGTCCCCGCCCACCGTGGTACTCAGCCTTCTTTCTCCTATCACCTGGAGGATCATCTTCCCAAGAGACAAGGAAGATGCTCATCTCCCTATGGTGCTTGCTGGGGTGCAGCTTTTTGTTTTTCTTTTTGAGTTTTGCTCGTTTCCCAGGCTGAAGTGCAGTGGCGCGATCTCGGCTCACTGCAACCTCCGCCTCCCGGGTTTTCAAGCGATTCTCCTGCCTCAGCCTCCCAAGTAGCTGGGATCACAGGCATGAGCCACCACGCAGGGCTAATTTTGTATTTTTAGTAGAGACGGGGTTTCTCCATGTTGGCCAGGCTGGCCTCGAACTTCTGAACTCAGGTGATCCACCCACCTCGGCCTCCCAAAGTGCTGGGATGACAGGCGTGAGCCACGACGCCCAGCAGATGTAGCTTTTTCTAGTACCAGATTTCCAACCTTGTGGCTGAATAGAAAGGTGAAAACCAGCCAGGGGAGTTTGCCCAGGTGCCCAATCATGGAGGCTGGGGGCATGGAGGGGACTTTTTGAGGGCGGTCTCGGGAGGAAGCAGGACTCCAGGGGAAGTTCCTTCTGGGTGCACTTACCTCCTCTGGGTTCTCTCATCTCTGGCCTCCAGCCCTTGTGCCTGTGTGCCAAGGCTGTCTGCTGGCAGAGCCCTAGAGAGGCGAAGGAGATACTGCATCAGGGACGGGCACCGTGGAGACAGGCCAAGCGCCTGGCCCCTTCAAAGAGGCAGAGTGAGGGTTCGGGCTCCCAAGAGCACCTGACAGTGACATTTGGGAGAAGAACTCTGGAATACAAGGGAGGCCACTTCGGCTCAAGATACCACAGCGGGAATCTCAACTTACCTGCTCCTACAGGGAATGAACTGGCTCACTTCTCAGGCAGAGAGGTGTGAGCTGAGTCTGAGCCAAGGCACTGCTGCCTTAGGGAGCCCCTGGTTTCTGCCAACAAGGCCTTTCCCCTCCTCCTGGCTTAGGGACGTTGGACTCCAGGAAAAGTAAATAGAAAAATAAGCAACAACCACCACCACTACCGCCTCCTGAGATGGCTGGGTACGGCTGATCAGGTTGTGGACTGCACAACTCCAAACGGTACCATAAACCCAGCCTACAGCGTATATGACGCTTCCCGGAATTGAACACGACCACCCTACCATCACCACCTAACGCTGATGAAATTACCAAATGCCTACCACACAAGCAGCCGTGTCATTTAAACCCCAATAAAAGGAAAGTATGATGATCCCAATTTTATAGATGAGAAAACATGACACCAAGAGCAAGAGCAACTTATCCAAGGAATGGATGGAAAGAGTTTCACCACCTGGATCTGTAAGACTTTCCTAACTCGTAATCTCCCACATCATAGGAACGAGGCTGTGTCCACGATAGGTCCTGGCATGTAGCCAGAACGAGGCCAAAGTGGAACCCAGGGGATCCTTGTAGCTTTAAGGCAGGGCATACGTATCTCCCAGTGCTGCGTCCTTATCATTCAGGGTAGGAAAGGTTTTTAGTCCAATTCCTACCTTCTCCCATTTTACAGATGAGACCGCTGAGGCCCACAAGGAGAAATCATTTTACAGAGTCACACACTGAGTCTGAAGCTAAGCCTTCCTCCTCTCAGTCCTGTTTCAGGAGGTGGGGGTGGCTTAGAATGTCGTTCTGCAGTTGACCAGCTCCTTGACTATATACACTGCTCCTCTGAGACTTTTCCTATTCTGTAAACAGGAGGTTTTAAGCAGGGTGAAAACACTTTAAAATCTCAGCTTTTTAAATCTCAGCCAGGCCTGGCGTGGTGGCTCACACCTGTGATCCCAGCACTTTGGGAGGCAGAGACAGCAGGGTCACTTGAGCCCAGAAGTTCGAGACCAGCCTAGGCAACACAGAGAGACCCTGTCTCTATAAAAATAAAAAATTATCCAGGTGATGGTACACGCCTGTAGTCCCAGCTACTTGGGAGGCTGGGGTGGGAGGATCGCTGAAGCCCAGGAGGTCGAGGCTGCAGCGAGCTGTGACTGTGCCACTGCACTACAGTCTGGGCAACAGAGCAAGACCGTGTCTCAGAGAAAGAAAAGAAAAAATCTCAGCGTTTATTATTTGTGCCATGATGAATACGCAGGCCGCAGGCTGCTGCCTGCATTTCGTGGTCCTCCATTCCTTCCTATTCACTCATTCCTTTGTCCCCATACCATTTTCCTATTCCTGAAATACCAGGCCAATTAGGACATCTAAACCCAGAGGAAGAAAGGTACCAAGGTGTAACCACAGCGACCAGACCCCCCAGCAGGCCACTCCCAAGTACGGATACTCAAGCCTCAGCACTCCTGGGACATGGGCGGCCAGTGAAGTGAGGCCTGCTCGCTTGGTATAAATAAAGCCAATTAGGAAGCAGGCACTTGAAGCTCTTCCAGAGGCAGGACGGCTCACCCAGCTGCCCTCAGGCAGCTCTTGAAATGCCAGCGAGCCCGAGAGGCCTGGCAGCCGGGCAGCTCCCAGGCCCATGACCCCAGCCACTCCCCTCCAGGGCACCCAGGCCTTTTCAGAGCGACGGGATGGCGCTGTCAGGGCTGTCAGTCACTTGGAGCTGTGCGTCCAACATGCAGCCATCAGCCACACGGAGCTGTTTAAACTCACTTTATGCAACATTAAATAAAATTAAAAATCCGGCTTCTCATCTGCACTAGCCACAAGTGCCCAGAAGCCACACGTGACCAGCGGCTACTGTATCGGACAGCGCACATTTAGAATAGGGTTGGCAAACTATGGCCCTTGGGCCCAATCCAACCCAGGGCCTATTTTCAAAGCGCCATTGAACTAAGAATAATTTGTAAATTTTATCAAGGGAAGGTAAAGGGTGAAGGAAGGAGGAAGAGGAGAGAGAGAGGGAGCAGCAGTGGCAACAAAAACCACCTGAACACCGCAAAGTTGGAAACATTTACTATCTGGGACATTTACAGAAATTTGCTGACCTTTGCACTAGAACATTCCCATCACTGTAGAGTGTTCTGCCGGGCAGTGCTGATGAGAGGACAAATGAGAGGGAGGGGTGCTCACCCCATCACCCAGGCTGGAGTACAATGTCGTGATCCAAGCTCACTGTCCGTCCCCTGGGTTCAAGCATTCCTCCTGCCTCAACCTCCCGAGAAGCTGGGATTACAGGTACGCACCACCATGCCCGGCTAATTTTTGTATCTTTAGTAGAGACGGGGTTTCACCATGCTGGCCAGGGTGGTCTTGAACTCGTGACCTCGTGATCTACCTGCCTTGGCCTCCCAAAGTGCTGGAATTACAGGCATGAGCCACCGTGCTGGGCCAGAGCTCTCCTTTCTTTTCTTTTTTTTTTTTTTTGGTGTCCAGTCCAGGCTAAAATGCAGTCATATGATCTTGGGTCACTGCAGCCTTGACTTCCTTGGGCTCAAGTGATCCTCCCATCTGAGCCTCCCAAGTATCCAGGACTACATGGATACCTGCGTGCTACCATGCCTGGCTAATATATGTATTTTTTTGTAGAGATGGAGTCCCCCTATGAGACTCCTGGGCTCAAGCAATCCTCTTACCTGTGCCTCCCAAAGTGCCAGGATTTCAATTTGGTGTGGGCCACTGCACCCACCTGAGGGGAGGGCAGGGGAGGGGAGAGGAAGGGAAGGGAAGGGAGGGGAAGGGAGGGCAGGGGAGGGGAGGAAGGAAGGACGGACAGACATCAGAGCATTTTGGATTAGGGATGCTGAACTGATCAGTATAATGCAAATATTCCAAACTCAGAAAAAAATCTAAGTCAGATGTGGTGGCTCAGGCCTGTAATCCCAGCACTTTGAGGGCTGAGGCAGGAGGATCACTTCAGCCCAGGAGTTCGAGACCAGCCTGGGTGACATAGGGAGACTCCGTCTCTACTTTTTTTTTTTAATTAGCCAGGTGTGGCAGTGCTTGCCCATAGTCTCAGCTAATTGAGATGCTGAGGCAGGAAAATCACTTGAACCCCGGAGGTTAAGGCTAAAGTGAGCCATGCTCATGCCGCTGTACTCCAGCCTGGCTGTCAGAGGGAGATGCTGCCTCTGAAGAAAAAAAAATCCAACCTTTCTGGTCCCAAGCATTTCAGATAAAGGGATACGCAACCCGTAACATCTCCTAGAAGGGCACTTTGAAATGTGCCTGGTGCAAATGAGAAAGCAGTCTTGTAGGAATGCTATGAGGTATAAATAAATGAGGGCATGTTAGAACAGCATCTGGCCCACAGCACGTGCTATTTGCATGCTGGCTCTTGTTTTCAGCAAAACCTTGTATGGTGGGGATTTTTATCCCCATCTGAGAAGTGAAGAAATTGAAGCTCCAAAAGATGGAGTGATTAGCAGAAGCCACACAACTAGGAAGAGGAAAGGACAGTTTCTAACTGCGGCTCTGTGTCCAAGGTGCCATCCCTGGCATGGTGTCCTGTGGCTTACAAAGCTGGGGCAGCAGCCAGGCACAGTGGCTCATGCCTGTAAACCCAGCACTTTTGGAGGCCGAGGCAGGCAGATCATGAGGTTAGGAGATCGAGACCATCCTAGCCAACACAGTGAAACTCCGTCTCTACTAAAATACAAAAAATTAGCCGGGCATGGTGGCGCACGCCTATAATCCCAGCTCTTCAGGAGGCTGAGACAGGGGAATCAGTGGAATCCGGGAGGCAGAGGTTGCAGTGAGCCGAGATCACACTACTGCACTCCAGCCTGGCGACAGAGCAAGACTCTGTCTCAAAAAAAAAAAAAAAAAAAAATCAGATTAAGCCAGAATCAGCTGGTCATTGGAAAGAGTGGGGTGTCATTTCGTCGGGTGCGGCGGCTCATGCCTGTAATCCCAGCACTTGGGAGGCCAAGGTGGGCAGATCACCAGGTCAGGAGATCAAGACCTACAGCCAATATGGTGAAACCCCATCTGTACTAAAAATACAAAAAAAAAAAAAAAAAATTTGCTAGGCATGGTGACACTTGCCTATAGTCCCAGCTACTTGGGAGGCTGAGGCAGGAGAATCGCTTGAATCCAGTAAGTGGAGGTTGCAACGAGCCGATCACACCACTGCACACCAGCCTGGGTGACAGAGAGTCCAACTAAAAAAAAGAAAAAAAAAAAGTGGGTGGGGGAAGCAGGAGTCCATGGGAGGGGACTTTGCTCCCTCTTTCCATTGACTCTGAAAGGCCCCTGGAAGGGTGGGGGCTGTTCAATCCAAGAGATCCCCCCTTAGACTCAGATCCATTCATTCCACCAATGTTTACTGAGCAAGTATCATGCGCAGGGCCCTGCTCAAGATACTAGGATACATCAAGGGCAACAGACAAAGGTCTCTGCCTTCATAGAGCTGACATTCCAGTGGGGAGCAAAGAAATCAGCGTGTGAGACAGACATTGGTGATAAAGGCTCAGAAGGAAATTCGCATGATGAGAGGTGAAGGCATTCCACAGGGGCTAAAGAAGGGGGTGACGTTTGCACTGAGACCACACTGATTCTTGGCTCAAATCTATACGAACTTTCTAAATCATCATTTCTCCAAGCTCAGCGGATCAGGAGGTTCCCAAGAGAAAAGTGGCAGGGGACAGGGAGGGGACAACAGCGGGGGCTGGCAGCACACAAAGCCAGCTCGGGAGGTCACAGCACTTACAGAGTGGCCTTGGAGCAGGGCCCGGTGCCCGCGTGCTCAGGCTCAGCCACCAGCCCTGCGACTCCTCCCCATGGGAACCAGCTCCCAACATTCCATTGCCATGGCTCTTCCCAACCCTACCGAACCACACTGACCACACCACCTCCCACCCACCATGCCCCAACTTTCTGCAGAGCCGGGGAGACACAGGTCTCTTGGACAGGGTCCCTAGGAATCAGGGACTTCTGAACTATTGTGGGGCGGGGGGTGGGGGGGTGGGAAGCCAGCCAAGAAAGCCCTCCAAATTTCAATGGGGTAAGAGTAAGGGAAAAATAATTCTGAAGCTGTGGACGCTGCTCGAGCATAAAAGTATGCAGAGTGGATCAAGAGGAAGGGCGGGGAGGCTGGCACGCAGCCTTAAAAATATTAGCTCAGGGCCGGGCGCAATGGCTCACGCCTGTAATCTCAACACTTTGGGAGGCCAAGGTGGGCAGATCACGAGGTCAGGAGTTCAAGACTAGACTGGCCAACATGATAAAACCCCATCTCTACTAAAAATACAAAAATTTGCCAGGCATGGTAGTACATGTCTATAGTCCCAGCTACTCAGGAGGCTGAGGCGGGAGAATTGCTTGAACCCGGGAGGCGGAGGCTGCAGTGAGCCGAGATGGTGCCACTGCACTCCAGCCTGGGCATCAGAGTGAGACAGCGTCTCAAAAACAAAAACAAAAATATTAGCTCAGTTCAGGCCGGGCTCAGTGGCTCATGCCTATAATCCCGGCACTTTGGGAGGCTGAGAGGGATGGATTGTTACAGGAAAGGAGTTTGCAACCCGCCTGGACAGTAAGACCAAACACTGCCTCTACAAAAAAATCCGAAAATTCGCTGGGCGTGGTGACATACACTTATAGTCTCAGCTACTTGGGAGGCTGAGGTGGCAGGATCACTCAAGCCTGGGGGGCAGGGGCTGCGTGAGCCAGGACCACACCACTGCACTGCAATCTCGGTGACAGAGAGAGACTCCGCCTTAAAAAAAAAAAATTAGTTCAGACTTAGAGCACTTATTATATACCAAGTACTGAACTAAGGGTTTTACATACATCATTGCATGTTGTCTTAACCTTTGACCCTATTTGACCCTCCCTTATTAATGATCCATTTCCTGGGGCCCAGAGAGGTAAAGGGACCTGTCCAAGGCCATGCAGCTGGTCGGCAGGGGAGCTAGAAGGAAAACCCAAATCTCTCTCTTTCCAGAGCCTGTGCTCCTTGATCTGGGATCTCCTCCCAAAAAATTGCTTTGCATTTTTTTTTTACCTAAAACCATCAAAGCAGGGCCCCACCCACTATCCCAGCCTCCCTCTCGGAAGCCAGGGGTCACATCCTGGCTCCCCTACTCAGAGGCTGGGTGTCCTGGGTCAATCTGGGGCAGCTCACTGAGCCTCAGTGTTCTCATCTGAGAAATGGGAATCGCACCTGGAAGAAAGAGTGCCATGGAAACTGTGTAACTTCCATCGAGCCAGGCAGAGCCAACATGAGAAAATTATTACCATTTAATTTTTTTCCTGTCTTTTTTTTCCTTTTTTTTTTTTTGAGACAGGGTCTTGTTCTTGTCACCCTGGCTAGAATACAGTGGTGCAATCATGGCTTGCTACAGCCTCAATCACCTCGGCTCAAGTGAATACTCCCATCTCAGCCTCCCAAGTGGCTAGTGCACACCACGCCCGGCTAATATTTTATTGTTTTGTAGAAACAGGGTCTTCTTTTATTGTCTGGGCTGGTCCCAAAGTCCTGGGCTCAAGTAATCCTCCTGCCTGGGCCTCTCCAAGTGCTGGGATTACAGGCATGAGCCACGACGCCCGGCCGTCATTTGATATTATAATCACTGTCATTACAGCACATGGATGAGGACTGGCAGGGACCTACACACACTAAGGAAGGTGTGGTCTGGCCAGGTGGGGTCAGGAGGGACTCCTTTTCCCTGTTCTTCGTCGTTAGAGGCAAAATGCACTGTTGGCCCTGTACATTTTGACTCTAAACAACAACCCTGCAGGGTGGGCTCTATTATTAGCCACGATTTACAGCGGGGAAACTGAGGCTGAGAGAGGTGAAGTGCTTTGTTGGAAGTCACACAGATGGTAACTGGTTGAGCCTGAACTGGAACTCAGGCCATCTGATGCCAGAACCCAAACTGTTTCCCCAACTTTCGATGACCCTGCTTCACCAGCTCTCCTGGAGGTGGGCAAGCTTCTGTGAAGTTATCAAGCCGATGTTTTTGGCTCTGTGGGCCGCAAGATCTCCACTGCAACTGTGGAACTTTAACACAAACAATCAAGATGACATATACATGAAGGCATGTGGCTGTGTTCCGACAAGACTTGTTTCAAAAACAGGCGGTGAGCTAGATTTGTCCCATGGACATAGTTTGTCAACCCTCGGTCTATATCACAAAAAAGACATTATCAGCCAGGCGCGGTGGCTCATGCCTGTAATCCCAGCACTTTGGGAGGCCAAGGCAGGCAGATCACCTGAGGTCAGGGGTTCGATACTGCCCTGGCCAACATGGTGAAACCCCATCTCTACTAAAAATACAAAAATTAGCCAGGCATGGTGGTAGGTGCCTGTAGTCCCAGCTACTCGGGAGGCTGAGGCAGGAGAATCGCTTGAACCCGGGAGGCGGAGGTTGCAGTGAGCCGAGATCACGCTATTGTACTCCAGCCTGGGCGACAAGAGCGAAACTCCATCTTAAAAAAAAAAAAGACACTATCAGCAGCACCTGCCCTCACTGCAACCTGCACAAACTCACAAAGCACAAATACAGTGAGCGGAGATAGAAACCAGTGTGTGTGTACTTCGGTTCTGGGACTTATCTCGGTAGGGACTGTGGGAGGACCCAGGTGGCCAGCCTTTGGTGAGTAAGAGAAAAATGTACAATTCGGAAAAACAAATAGCTGATTGAAAAGAAAAAGAAGTGCACACTCATGCATATGGAATCATCCAGCATCCTGTCGGTTGCCACGTAAGGACTAGCAGAGAGACTTGTGTATGCCAGGCAGTTTTTTTTTTTTTAAAGAGACAGGGTCTCCCTCTGTCTCCAAGGCTGGCGTGCAGTAGGATGATCATTGTTCACTGCAGCCTTAAAACTCCTGACCTTAAATGATCTGCCTGCCTCAGGTTCCCAGGTAGCTGGGACTACGGGCCCGTACCACCATACCCAGGTAATTTTTTATTTTTGTGGAGACGGAGTCTCACTACGTTGCCAAGGCTGATCTGAGTTTAATCCTCCCACCTCAGCCTCCCAAAGTGCTGGGATTATAGGCATGAGCCACTGCACCTGGCTGGCTATTTTACATACAGTCGCCTCTCCGTATCATAGGGGATTGATTACGGAATCCCCCTTGAATATCAAAATCCAGGATGTCCAAATCCCTTAAATAAAATGACGCAGTATTTGCATATAACCTACACATATCCTCCCATATACTTTAAATCAGTGCTAGATCAAGTATGCTACCTAATACAATGTAAACGCTATGTAAATAATTGTTACACTGCATTCTTTAGAGAACAATCACAGGACAAAAAAAGTCCTGTTCATGTTCAGTACAGATGCCACTACCCATTTTTTCCCAAATGTTTTTGATCCGCTGCTGGCTGAATCCCCGCATGCAGAACCCATGAATTCAGAGAGCCAACTGTATAATTTTGACCCTAAGGACAACCTTGGAGGGTAAGCACTATTCTCATTGTCTCGCTTTACAGAAGGGGAAACTGAGGCTTAGAGAGGGGAAGTGCTTTGTTGGAGATCACACAGATGATAACTGGCTGAGTCTGATCTGGAACTCAGGTCTGTCTGATGCCCAAACCCAAGCTCTTAACTACCTCTTCCAAATCTCGACCCCACCCCATACACAGATGGAGACGCTACAAGCCCCGGGTCAGACAGTTGCTCATGGTAGAGCCTAGCTCAGACCACGGGACCATCTCCCAGCCTTGCCTCCAGCACCTGGCACAGCCCCTGCCCTGGACTTCCTGCACAGAAACACAGAGGGCCCCTGCCTGGTAAACAAGGCAAACAGGAAAGGGCCGGCGTGATCGTGTAGGGACCGGTGCTTCCTGAGCTCTCACCCCCACCCGCCATGGGATCTTGTCTCCATTCCTCTGCCCAGAAGCTGTCAGAGATGGCGGACTGGGCAGAGGCACAGGAATCCTGCATACCTGGCTGATTACCAGCAATGCAGCACTGGGTCGGGGGGTCGGGGACAGGTGTTAGCTAACATCTTTGTGCCTCACTTTCCTCATCTGTGAAATGGGGAGGCCATTAGCACTTGTGAAGATTAAATAAACTTGAGGTGGCTCACGCCTGTAATCCCAGCACGTTGGAAGGCTGAGGCAGATCACCTGAAGTCAGGAGTTCGAGACCAGCCTGGTCAACATGCTGAAACCCTGT
>NW_016107552.1:1707393-1708944 GCF_001604975.1 Cebus imitator | reverse complement strand
TCACCATGTTGACCAGGATGGTCTCGATCTCTTGACCTCGTGATCCACCCGCCTCGGCCTCCCAAAGTGCTGGGATTACAGGCTTGAACCACTGCGCCCGGCCAATTAATTCTTACTAGCAATGTGCTGTGAGGATTAAGCGAGATAGAGGCTTACATGGGAGAAAGGCCAGAGAACCTTGGCTAATGCCTTGCAGCTCTTCCAGTAATTATAGGTCCCATCTGAATCTACTGATGAGAAATCAGCAGTGGTGGGCAGGAAGAGTGGGGAAAGGAAACTGGCAAGCCCTAGACTGTGCCAGGCTTTGAATGCCAGGTAATGAGCCTGGAGTTAACCTGGGGACAGTGGGAAATTGTGAGCACTGGTCTGGTTGTGACCTGGGAGGGGACACTGGCTCTCTCTGCTGCAGGATGCCTTCAAAGACAAGGGTTGGAGGACAGGTGAGAGCTGCTGGGGACCCAGGGAGCCATCTCCAAGAAGAGAGACGGAGCCAGGAGTGGTGGCTCATGTCTGTAATCCTAACACTTCAGGAGGCCGAGGAGGGAGGATCACTTGAGCTCAGGAGTTCAAGACCAGCCTGGGCAACAAAGCGAAGCTCCATCTCTACAAAAACTTAAAAAGTAGCCAGGTGTGGTAGCATGCTTCCGTAGTCCCAACTGCTCAGGAGGCTGAGGCCAGAGGATCACTTGGGCCTGGGAGATCAAGGCTGCAGTGAGCTGCGGTCACATCGCTACACTCTAGCCTGGTTGACAGAGCGAGACTCCTCTGTCTCAAAAAAATTATTTATAGTCTTGCCACTTCCCAGAATATTGCTTTTAAATGGAATACAATAAAATAGCGAGGATGAAAAGGAAACCAAGACAGTAAAATTTGGCTAAGAATGCGATTACAAAAAATGCTGTGAAATATTACGTGTGACCTATATGCTCTTTTTATAAAAGCAGCAAAAAGCAAGATCTAGCAGCAGAATAATCGCTGTCATCTGCATGCCGTGATGAGCAGGCACATCTGTGGCACCTAAAAATGTGATACAAAAATATGGATGGGGCACAGTGGCTCACGCCTGCAATCCCAGCACTTTGGGAGGGGGATTATAGGGGGTCACTCCGGACCTCAAGTGATGTGCCCGCCTCAGTCTCCCAAAGTGCTGGGATTACAGGCGTGCGCCACTGCGCCTAGCCGCACATTTGCTTTATCTACGAGGATACAGCTAAATCTAATCTAGATGGAAGTCACACGGGCTCTCTCTCCCTTCCTCCAACCACCCACGCTTCCGTCTTACACTCCTCTTTCTCTCGTTCAACCACATGCCGTCCTGTCACACCTGTGGTCCTCAACCGGGGCCATTTTGCCGTTCAGGGAACTATTGGTAATGTCCAGAGATAGTTCTGGTTGCTACAACTAGGGAGTCATCTCATGGGTAGAGCCCACGGATGCTGCTAAACGTCTTACAGTGCCCAGGTAGCCCCCCAGCACAGAGAATCATATATATTTGTGATTCATATATATATACGTATATATATATATATATATACACACACATATATATAC
>NW_016107552.1:1703463-1705613 GCF_001604975.1 Cebus imitator | reverse complement strand
ACCTCCTGAGTAGCTGGGATTACAGGCATGCGCCACCATGCCCAGCTAATGTTTTGTATTTTTAGTAGAGATGGGGTTTCACCATGTTGACCAGCATGGTCTCGATCTCTTGACCTCGTGATCCACCCGCCTCGGCCTCCCAAAGTGCTGGGATTACAGGCGTGAGCCACCGCGCCCAGCCTAGTTCTGATTTTTCAAACTGTGCATTCAAATACTGTCTTGATCACTTGATTACTTGATCATCCCCTGCTGCCTAGGGCTCTCCCAGGTCAAACCCTGGTTTCTGCAAACCCCCACTTAACAGCATGGTTCTATTCACACCTTCAGCCAGGAGTGGGAGCTTGGAGCCCCCAGAAACCTCCTAGCCTGGACAGCAGGGCCTTAGGAGCCTCTGAGGACATCCACACTGTGGGACAGAGCAGGTATAGGAGCACATCCTATCAGTGTATATGCATCATATACCTATCTATCCTGTGATGTGAAATAAAAGGGAAGATGATCTCTAGATTTGTGGCATAACTTTGCTTCCTTGAGCTCTGGGATGCACAGCCAGCAGCGGCCTTGGAGAAAGCCTGGGCACGCTCAGAAAGGAGAGTGTAGCCAAGGTCACACAGCAAGTTAATGGCACGGCCAGGCCTCAACACCTGGCTGGGTTCTTCCCACGCAACCAGAGGCCTTCTCTGCTGGCACCATGCTGGCTTGCTCTCCTAACAAGATTAGCTAGGATGAACTCCTGGTTAAAGCCTGGCTCTGGAGTCAGGCTGCAGATGCTGGCTTCGGAGCTATATGACCTTGGGTAAGACACTTAACGTCTGTGGGCATCAGTTTCCTCATCTGCAAAATGAGAATCCTATTACAGCAGTGCCACATGGCTTTTGTAAGGATTAAATAAGATATTGCATGTGAAGCACTCAGTTCCATGCCCAGCAAACAGTAGATGCTCTAAGTCCTATTATTACTACTATGAGTAGTGTCTGGAATCTAGCAATCTCATGGAGAGTCCTTCGCAGGACATGCAATGCTATCCCAGCAGGCACAGGAAGGAAAATTGAGGCTTGGGTACTAGGGAGCCATGGCAGGTGTTTGAGCAGGGGGAGAATAGCATGACTTTGAAGCTGCATAGGGCTGGCAGCCAGTCCAGTACCCACCTACAGGGAACATCTCTGCCAAGGTCCTGCCTCACATGCCCCAGATCCCTGGCAGTCCTCCCAGAGCTGCTGGGCAAAGCCAGGGCACAACACCCACAGGCTACACCCCCTGAGACTTCCAGCCTTGTCTGCTTCCTGGGTGCCAGCCAGGCTGGTGCACACCAAGCAGTCAACACAGCCTCAATCCACAGATACAAAGACCAGGGGGCCCAGAAGCCTGGTGGGGGCCACAGGGTGGCGGAGGAGAAACTGTTCCTACTTTGGGGTCACGAAGGCAAGTCTAGCTCCTCCTTTGCTGTGTGACCTTGGGAAAGTCCCTTTCCTTCTCTGAGCTCCAGTCTGCCCATATGTAAAAAGGTCTTATGTGCTTCTGTATGCGTAGGGGCTGCCGGAGAGATGCAACACAGTGAAACAATGGTCTCCTTCGGCGTGACCGTGAGCCAGACACCGTGCTGAACGCTCCAGGTGTGTCATTTCACTAAATCCTCACAGCTCTACAAGCCAGTCCACGTAGCATGTCTACTTTTTTTAATTTTTGAAACGGAGTCTCGCTCTGTCACCCAGGCTGGCGGGCACTGGCACAATCTCGGGTCACTGCAACCTCCGCCTCCTAGGTTCAAGTGATTCTCTCACCTCAGCCTCCCGAGCAGCTGGGATTACAGGAGCCTGCCACCACGCCCAGCTAATTTTTGTATTTTTTTTAGTAGAGACAGGGTTTCATCATGTTGGCCAGGCTAATCTCGAACTCTTGACCTCAGGTGGATCTACCGGCCTCAGTCCCCCAAAGTGCTGGGATTATAGGTGTGAGCTAGCACGTCCGGCCCATTTCTACTTTTAAGATGTACTTAACTGCTCGACTCATAGGTACAGTCTCCATATTAAAAACCAGAGAGAGAAGGCATAAGTCTCTTTGCAGTAAAGATCAGTCATATGTTTGTCCCGCTTTCCTAAGAGGTAACTGCTGCTGATTAGTTTGGAGGGGAGTCATCCACACTTGTTTTT
>NW_016107552.1:1697573-1703345 GCF_001604975.1 Cebus imitator | reverse complement strand
GATCTTGGCTCACTGCAAGCTCTGCCTCCCAGGTTCACGCGATTCTCCTGCCTCAGCTTCCCAAGTAGCTGGGATTACAGGCATGCACCACCACGCATAGCTAATTTTGTATTTTTAGTAGAGACAGGGTTTCACCATGTTGGCCAGGCTGGTCTCAAACGCCTGACCTCAAGTGATACGTCCGCCTCAGTCTCCCAGAGGGCTGGGATTACAGGCGTGAGCCATTGCGCCCGGCCACACGCTTGCTTTGACTATGAGAACGCAGCCAAATCTGATCTAGATGGAAGTCACGCGGGCTCTCTCTCTCTTCCTCCAACCACCCATCCCTTCATCTTACACTCCTCTTTCTCTCGTTCATCCACATGCTGTCCTGTCACACCTGTGGTCCTCAACCAGGGGCCATTTTGCCATTCAGGGAGCTACTGGTAATGTCCAGCGATAGTTTTGGTTGCTACAACCAGGGTTCATGTCATGGGTAGAGCCCAGGGATCCTGCTAAACATCTTACGGTGCCCCAGTAGCCCCCCAGCACAGAGAATCATCCAGTCCCAAGGTTAAGAAGCCCTGGATTCTACATAGCCTCCTGAAACTGGCTGGGTTCACTCAACGCAAGGTCTTTCCGTGTCGGCCTATGTGTTCTACCATCCAGTAAACACTGCTTGAGCACCTACTGTGTACCAGGCCCGGTTCCAGCACCGGGGCCAACTCAGTAAACAAGACAAAGCCCCGGCCTCCAGAGGGCACTGCCATCCTTGCAGAAGACAAGACCTATCCATATGCCACCCTGATAGAGCTCCCTCCCTCTCCTTAATCGTCCCAGAGCATCCCAGCAGGAACAGCACAGCATTCAGTTAGCCAAGGCCTTCCGACAGACATGGGAGCTGCTTTCATCTTCTTGCAATGACATACCATCACAAAGGACCGTGCCTCCTTGTGCCCATGCATGAAAGGTGCCCTAGGGCCTGACTAGGGTCTTAGAGGCACCAAGGCCAACCTGGGAGCCCATCAGTCCTATGCCGGAGGAGGCGCTGGACTTGTATTTTTTTTAAGACAGAGTCTTGCTCTGTCCCCCAGGCTGGAGTGCAGTGGCGTGATCTCGGCTCACTGCAAACTCTGCTCCCAGGCACAAGCAATTCTCCTGCCTCAGCCTCCCAAGCAGCTGGGACTACAGGCGCCCGCCACTACACCCAGCTAATTTTTCCATCTTTAGTAGAGACAGGGTTGTCACCATATTGGCCAGGCTGGTCTCAAACTCCCGGCCTCATGATCCATTGTGCGTGGCCCTGAACCTACATTTTAACCAGACCCCAGGCATTCCCATGCACAACACAATTTGAGAAGCACAGCTCTAGGTAACTACCTATAGGGGATGGCTGGCTCAGCCCTATATATTTCAGCAGATACTGCCGAAGCGCCCCCCGAAAAACCCTCCCACCAGCAGTCTGCACGTTCCCCTTCTGCACCAACTTTGTGTTGCCAGAGGCTGCCGTTTTTGCCAAGCTGATGATTCCTCCCATTTTCCAGCAGTGGAGACTGAGGCTGAACGAGGTGTCTAGACAACCAGCACCAGCGGCCAGTGACCTCTAAGGCCCCTCCCAGTTCTGACTTTAGGGTCTGGCCGCAGCCTGGGTGTCTCATCCCAGCCTACTGATCAACCACTCTGGCTCTCGGCAGCTGCTTGGAGCAGGAAGGAGGAAAGGTTACAGCTCACCTGGCAAAGGAAGCAGAGTTTGTATGGGAGGGGGCAGGCCCAGCGGCCTGGACATCTGTGAGTGCTACTGGCAAAGCCGCCCCTGTGCCCATTCATGTCCAGTCATGCAGGACAGAGGACCAGGCTGGGCACAGAGCAAGCCTTGCCCTGTCGCGCATAACAAGTAATGCCGGAGGGCCAAGCAGACGAGGGAAAGGACTCTGGGGCCAAGAAGCCAGATGGGACCCCAGCTTTGCTCTTACCAGTTACACATCTTAGCCTCCGTTTCCTTCCTGTAAAAATGGGCTCATATCACTCACTGCAGAAGGCTGCAGTGAACACTTATGCACAGATCAGTCAACAAACAGCAGCCACCACCTGGAGCCTTTGCTTGGGTCGGTGCTGTGACTTTATTCAACTTACTACAGCCTCAGCAGTCACTGCGACTGGCACTGTTGTTCTCCCCATTTAACAGATGGGGAAATCAAGGCCCAAAGAGGTGCAGTGGTCTGCCCTTGATAGAACACTGAGTTATAGCCACAGGAGGGGTGTCCTTGGGCCTGCAAAGTCAGAGTTACTCATCTGAATTCTGCCTCTGTGGGGCTGTGTGGCCCTGGGCAAGCTGCTTCACTTCGCTGAGCCTCCACTTCCTCGGCAGTGAAATGAGGACACAACACACAGAGCAGAGAGGGGAAGCCATCTGCAAACAGAACTGTCTGCACAGCCCCCACTGAGACTTAATAATGCCACCCCCGAAACACCCAGCCTAGGGAGACCTGTCACCCGTGGGCATCTCTGATCTTTCCTGAGCTCCAGGTACAACACAGGCCAGGCCATGCAAAGCTGGCAACCCCCAGAGAGGGAAAGCTGCTTGCTCAAGGTGACACAGCTGGTAAGTAGCACAGAGCAGAGTCAGGCAGCAAGAGGTGAGGTTTCAGACCTGAGGGCAGCACAGGCAGCAGCCAGGGTGGCGGCGAGGGTCAGGCTCAAGCTGGAGGTGTCTGGAGTGGTGACCACCAGGAGCTGGTACACTCTTGGTGGCACGGTCTCCCTCCTGCTGGCTTTTAGCTGGAAGGCTCCTTTGAAGGATCAGCCAGCCTTGCGATGGGCCTGCCTCTCCTAAATGCTCCTCCCTCTTCGGGACCCAGTCTGGTTGCTCACCTGTGGACTGGCGGCGGGCACCTCCTCTCTGGGGAATCAGAGTTTCTCTTGGTGGCTGGGGCTCAGGTCTCCCAGGCCATGCAGTCTCCCGGAGCCAGACTTGCTCTGGTCTCTGGAATCCCCTCTTGTCATTGTGACCAGAGGATGTCAGCCCCTGCCTAAAACCTGCCACACAATTCTAGCTCCTTCCTTTGGTTTTAACAGCGCCACCTGATAGAAACGCAGGGTGAGACATACTTCAAATCCTGTTTTCTAGTAGCTACATTACGGAAGTAAATTTAATTTAATAACAAATTTTGTTTGACTCAATATATACAAAATATTATCATTAATATAAACATTATGGAGATAGTTTATATTCTTTGTTTTTTAAGGACTCAGTCTTGGAAAACCTGGGGTATAACTTCTACTTTCAGCGCACCTCAATGTGGATGCTAAACTCTCAGTGGAAATAGCTCAACTGTACGGAGATTTCATAAAACTGACAGTTGACAAAATACATCCACATACCCGAACTGTTGCACACAATTAAAAATGTTCCAATTAAAAGTTTTCCAAGAACGGGATTGAGTATCTGTTCTGAAATTTAAATAGATTAAAACTTAAAATTTGGCCAGGACCGGTGGCTCATCCCTGTAATTCCAGCACTTTGGGAGGCCGAGGCAGGCAGATCACCTGAGGTCAGGAGTTCAGGACCAGCCTGGCCGACATGGTGAAACCCTACTCTACTAAAAATACAAAATTAGCCAGGCATGGTGGCAGGCGCCTGTAATCCCAGGTACTCGGGGAGCTGAGGCAAGGAGAATCACTTGAACCCAGGAAGTGGAGGTTGCAGTGAGCCGAGATCACACCATTGCACTCCAGCCTGGGTGACAGAGCAAGACTCTGTCTCAAAAAAAACAAAAAAACTTGCAATTCATTTCCTCAGCCACAGCAGTCACATTTCCAGGGCTCCGCAGCCACACGTGGTTCATGGTTCCCACAGTGGGCTTAAAGGTTAATAAACTCCTGGCCAGGCTTGGTGGCTCATGCTTGTAATCCCAGCACTTTGGGAGGCCAAGGCAGGCGAATCACCTGACATCAGGAGTTCGAGACCAGCCTGGCCAACATGGTGAAACCCCATCTCTATTAAAAATACAAAAATTAGCCGGATATGGTGGTGGGCACCTGTAATCCCAGCTGCTCGGGAGGCTGGGGCAGGAGAATCACTTGAGCCCAGGAGGCGGAGGTTGCAGTGAGCCAAGATTGCGCCACTATACTCCAGCCTGGGCTCTAAATACATACATACATACATACATACATACATACATAAACAAACTCCTTAAGGCCAGGACAACACTCCCAATCCCTCTGCTCTCCCCTCTTCCCCTGCTCACATCACATCGTAATTGTCCCTCTTGGAGTTTCGCAGTCTCTGCAATATAGACACTTGGACCAGATCATTCTCTGTGGCAGTGTGGGGTGGGGCTACCCTGTGCATTGTAGGATGGATAGCAGCATCCCTGGCCTCTACCCAGGAGATGCCAGTAGCATCCCCTCTCTGAGTCCTGATGACCAAAAATGTCCTCAGACATTACCAACTGTCCCCTGGGGCTGCAATCATCCCCATCAAGCACACTGGTCTATGGGGGAGGGGTGAGAATGGGTGAAATTAAACCAATTTTCTCCATCTCCTAGGCGCCTGTGCAGTACGTGATGCCCTAAGGTGCCCAAGCCTGTACATGAACAGAAGAGGCTTACTCCACCCTGAGACTCACCTCCTCCAGGAAGCCTTCCACAATGCCTTAGCCCGGTTAGCGTTTCTGCTGGTCTCCCACAACCCCCTGTGCTCACTCCTGGTGCAGTCCCCTCCAAGGGTAGGAAATGGGCCTTGCTCACTGTGTATTTTCAAGGCCCGGAAATTGGTATACAGACCTGAAAAACACGGATGACTTAGGCTGGAAGCCCCGCAAGGCCAGCTTTGCCCATTTTAACTCAGGGCTTCCTCACCCCAACAAAGGTGCTATACCAGTCACGGCTCCGTTTACGCACCAGACAGTGAACTAACTTCCACAGGATTGAGAGAGGGAAACTGAGGCTCACATAGATAAAGCTTGCCCTGGATTCCAAGGATCTTGAGGGTAAAAATTCCCGGTTCCTCCTCTAATGGACCAAATGAAGTCATGCATGAAAAAGGGTATTTGTAATATATATCAAGGGAATATTTATACCTAGAACATATAAAGAGTTCTGTGAAATCAATAAAAAGAAGACAGGCAACACAATAGAAAAATGGTAAAGGCTGAAGTCATATTTCATAAAAGAGGTTATCTAAGCGGTTGACAAGCATAGGAAAGGGTGCTCAAACTCATATCCATCAGGGAAACAAATGCAAATTTAAAGCACATTGTGGGATCATTATATAACTAAATAACTAAAAAAAGAAAAGGATACCAAGTGTTGGCAAGGATGTAATGGAATCAGAACTTTCGTACTCTGCTGGCGGGAGGGAAACCTGGTACAACCCCTTTGGAAAACTCTGGCTTAACCCCTGAGACAAGGCCCGAATGTGCACCTTCTCTATGACCCAGCAATTCTACTGCTGATTATCTATGCATGAGAAATGCGGTTAGCTGCACACAAAGGGCACAGATCAAAGTGTTCCCGGTGGCACGGTTGTAATTGCCCCCAACTGGAAACTCTACAAACACCCATTAGCAACAGGATGGATACATAAGGAAATACAAACAGCCGGGAGACAGAACAAGCCAGAACCTCACGCAACAGCAACACGTATGATGAGCAAAAGAAGTCGGCACGAGGCCGGGCGCGGTGGCTCAAGCCTGTAATCCCAGCACTTTGGGAGGCCGAGGCGGGTGGATCACGAGGTCAGGAGATCGAGACCATCCTGGTCAACATGGTGAAACCCCGTCTCTACTAAAA
>NW_016107552.1:1689752-1697490 GCF_001604975.1 Cebus imitator | reverse complement strand
AAACTCCGTCTCAAAAAAAAAAAAAAAAAAAAAAAGGAAAAACACCAAAAAAAAAAAAAAAAAAAAAAAAAAGTCGGCACGAAAGAGGCCACGACGCGTTGCATCAGAGGCGCCTGGACCACAACAACTCCATCTCTCTGGTACGGGCTGGGTAAAACGAGGCCGAGACCTGCTGGGCTGCATTCCCAGGAGGTCAGGCATTCTTAGTCACAGAAAGAGACAGGAGGTCAGCAGGACTGGTTTCAGGAGATAACACAGTCATGGTCATCATGACCTCACGAATAAAACAGGATGCAATAAACAAGCCGGACGAAACCCACCGCAACCAAGATGGCAGCAACAGTGACCTCTGGTCATCCTCACTGCTCATTATAGGGCAATTATAATGCATTAGCAATGCCAGGCGTTACCCTATGTGATCTAAGAAGGTGAGAAGCCCTCAGTTCCGGAACTACCCGCCCCTGTCCCCTTATTTAGAGCAGCCCCTCTGGCTGCTCTATGCAGCAGCTTTTTTTATTGTTGTTTCTTTACTTCCCTAGTAAACTTGCTTTCACTTTATAAACTCACCCTCAATTCTTTCTTGCACAAGGTCTAAGAACTCTCTCTTGGGGTCTGCATCGGGACCCCTTTCCAGTAATAGTTCCATGAATATAAAGTACAAAAGCAGGTGAAGTTCTAGGGGGAGATGTCAGGATGGGGGTTGCCCCTGGCGGGGGAAGTGGGTAACTGGAGGGGGAGCGAGGTGTCCTGGGGCAGGGAGGGGTGCTACGTACATTCAGCTATTGATCCAGGTGCTGGTCACATGGACACATCCATCTTTTGAAAATTCATTAGTTATGAATTTTGCACTTACGAAGTATGCACTTTTCTGTGTACATGTTAGACTTGAATAAAAATAGTCTTAAAGAATCACACTTTCAACAAGCTTGCTGGTTCACACCTGTAATTCCGGCACTTTGGGAGCCGGAGGCAAGAGAATCACTTTGAGGCCAAGAGCGGGAGGCTGCGGTGAGCCACGGTCACACCACTGCACTCTAGCCTGGGTGACAGAGAGACTCTGTCTCCTAAAAAAAGGAAAATTAACGGCCTGGCGTGGTGGCTCATGACTGTAATCCCAGCACTTTGGGAGGCCGAGGTGGGAGGATCACCTGAGGTCAGGAGTTCAAGACCAGCCTGGCCAACATGGTAAAGCCCTGTTTCTACTAAAAAATAGAAAAATTAGCTGGGTATGGTGGCAGGCAACTGTAATCCCAGCTATTAAGGAGGCTGAGGCAGGGAGAACTGTTTGAAGCTAGGAGGTGGAGGTTGCAGTAAGCCGAGATTGTGCCACTGCACTCCAGCCAGGGTGACAGAGTGAGACACAGCCTCAAAAAAAAAAAGCTAGGTGCAGTGGCTCGCTCCTGCCTGTAATCCCAGCATTTTGAGAGGCCAAGGCAGGCAGATCATGAAGTCAGAAGTTCGAGACCAGCCTGACCAACATGTCTCTACTAAAAATATAAAAATTAGCTGGGCGTGGCGGCAGGCGCCTGTAATCCCAGCTGCTTGGGAGGCTGAGGCAGGAGAATCGCTTGAACCTGGAAGGTGGAGGTTGCAGTGAGCCAAGATCATGCCATTGCACTCCAGCCTGGGCAAGACAGCAACAATCCATCTCAAAAAAAATAAAATTAATTAAAGAATCACACTTTAGGCTGGGCACAGTGGTGCATGCCTGTGATCCCAGCATTTGGGAGGCTGAGGTGGGTGGATCACGAGGTCAAGAGATCGAGACCAGCCTGGCCAACATGGTAAAACCCCGTCTCTACTAAAAGTACAAAAATTAGCCAGGTGTTTGGCAATCGCCTGTAGTCCCAGCTATACTCAGGAGGCTGAGGCGGAAGAGTCGCTTGAACCCGGGAGGCAGAGGTTGCAGTGAGCCAAGACTGCGCCACTGCGCTCCAGCCTGGCAACAGAGCAAGACTCCGTCTCAAAAAAAAAAAAAAAGAATCACACTTTGTCAAATGTTGAAGAACGGTGTTGCTGGCCGGGTATGCTACCCCCGCCACCCCACACACCTTTCCTGGCTGCTACAGAGGAACACACAAGACTCCTTTCATTTATTCAATCAACACTTGCAGGCCAGTGCTGTCCCAGGGCTATGCTCGGTGCCGGGCACCAGGAACTTAAAGGAGAATGGAGCTTCCGCCTCTGATCATGCCACGCACACCCTGGCTCCTGGTACGGACACCTCCCAGACCCACACTCAAGAAATGAGCAGCTGGGCCACGGTGGCTTTTGATCAGATGCCAAGGAGGTGATGTCTGCTTGTCTTCTCCACCACCCCATGAGAAAGTTTACAGGGTTCTTCCGTATGCGGGGCCAAACCCAGCCATTCTGGCACAGCTGTCAGGAGGTCACACTCAGCGATTTGTCTCTGCAGCCATCTCTCCTCCCTCCAGTGCAGGAGATACTGGCACCCCTGGAGATGCCCCGGATGTTCCCCATAGGCTGACATCTCCCAAACTGTCATCTCCTGCCCAAACCTCTCTCTCCATTTGGACATGGGTGCCTACTGTCTTCCTCCCTGCATCTGGGTGTCGAGACTGGTCCTTTCCCCAGCATACCCTCCCTGCAGCGGGTAGCAGCTCCGTCCTTTCATGCTCGTGCCGAAAGCAGCTTTGATTCTTCTTTCTCACCCTAATCCGATCCAGCAGCAATTCCTGTCAACTTCACCTTTAAAACAGAGCCAGGATCCGCCATTCCTCACCACCAGCACTGCCAGGCATTCGTTTCCGGCGTTCACTTCTTACCACTCTGGTCCCAGCAAGCCACCTCATCACTAGCTTCCCTGATTCTTCCTTTGTCTCATCAGTTGATTTTCAGCAAGCAGCCACAGTGACCTTAGGAAAATGGAAGTCAGGCCATGGCCCTCCTCAGCTCCACATCCTCCCATGGCTCCCACTTGACTCAGGAAAAGCCAGTCCTCATTTGCCTTACAGGTTTGGCCCCGCCCCCTACCTTTCTGCCCACAACCCCGCTGGCCCCTGCCTCTTCTCCAGCCACAGTGGCCCCCTTGCTGTCCTTCAAACACACAAGCACACTCGCTCCTCTGGGCCAGTGCCCTGGCTGTGCCCGCTGCCTGGATGCCCTTTCCCCGAACATCTACTTGGCTCACTCTCTCGCTGACCTCTTCAAGGCCTCTTCTGATCAGCCAGGAGTGCCCATCAACACGGCACTCCTGACACCCTCCCCTTCGTGATTTTTTTTTTCCCCAGCACTGACTGGCTTCTAACACATCAGATGACTGACTTACACATCCTGCATGCATCGTCTGGGGCCTTGAATGCTCTCTTCACTGAGCCCTGGAGCTTAGCATGTGCTCAATTAATATTTATTGGCTAGAGTTGTCACTCTGTACCCCTTCTCCTGAGGCCACAGGATCCTGACCGGCCCCCTTGGCACAGCAACTGTGAAACAGCCAATTCTCAACGAATCTGCTAGTTGGATTCTTGACAGTATTTCAAACTCAAGACAATCAACCTGAACTCGTAATGGGATCTCAGGGGCTTCGTTTCTTCTCCAGGCTTGCTTATTGGAACAAGCCAGAAATCTAAGATCATCAGGAATGTCTGCCCCCACTCCGCCTTGAACCCCTGATTCAATCACCACTGAGTCCTGTGCATTACACTCGCACCCCCCAGATCCAGCTGTTTCCCTCCATCACCAGCACCCTAGTCCCCATCCCCACTGTCTTCAGGATGCAATTTCTTCATGTGGCTTAGAGGGACGTCATGATCAGACCCCTTCTCCAGCCCAGTGGACCTTCTACCAGCCCCACAGGTGCCATGCATCCCTGGTTTTCTCATTTTCATTCTCAGTCCACCTTCGACCCCAGGTGTAGACATGTGACCTAGGCCTGGCCAATCACAGCATTTCATTCCCAGGCTGCAGTGTTGGTTCAAAGACTGACGTCTGACCCAATGTAGGTCAATGAAACTCAACTGGAGATGTTCACGGAATTCTCTGGGGAGGCTAAGCAAAGAGGGTATAGGGCTGGAGGTGTGGGGCCACCTTAGTCATCAGCTGCAAAGCCTGAGTGAGAACAAAGCCAACCCAGGAAGGTGGAGCCGAGAGATGAAGACATCCATCCCTGAAATTAGTTGAGCCCCTGGATCTAGCCATACCTTAGGCTCACCTCTTACAGAATCCAAAAAATTTATCTTTTGGCTCAATGCTTTGGAAGCTGGGTTTCCGTCTCTGTTTATCAAGAGTCCTGGCTGACAAGTGTGTCCATACCCTCTTCCCACCTTATCTTGGGCTGCTTGTTACCTCCTCAGCTCAAATATTGCCTTCTCCAGGAAGCCCTCCCTGAATACCCTGACTAGATGAAGCTCTACCCTCCCATGTCTCACAGTTGTCTCTGCCTACCGCTCACTATTCTGTATAGTAAAGCGGTTTGCCTTTCTGTTTCCCACATTTCACTGTGAGTGCTCACGGCTGGGAGGCACTGCAGTCCTTGTTTTTTTTTCTATTTCTTTTTTTCCTACACTTAACACA
The DNA here is from genome assembly GCF_001604975.1 of Cebus imitator. Taxonomy (NCBI): domain Eukaryota; kingdom Metazoa; phylum Chordata; class Mammalia; order Primates; family Cebidae; genus Cebus; species Cebus imitator. Next base: position 1,692,957 of record NW_016107552.1, on the reverse strand, counting down.
GAGCCTGACACTGAGAGGCATTCACGTTTTATTTTTTAAGGTCATTCTGCTCACCAATAAGTTTCCTCAGATACCAGGAAGTAGTGAAAAAAGAATGAGTTTTGCAGAAAAATGCACCCGAGTTTGAATACCCTACCTATTATTAGCTTTGTGACCTCAGGTAAATCACTTAACCGCTCTGGGCCTAATTTTTCTCATCTGTGAACTGGGAGAGCAGCTAAATACACATAAGGGCTTTACTACCATGTTGGAGCAGCTTAAGTGTTTAATTAATGACAGGTCCTGCCTCTACTTTCTTCCTCTGGGGATTGCTCAAACAATCCTCCCACCTCAGCCTCCCAAGTAGATAGGACCACAGGTGCACACCACCACACTCGGCTAATTCTGTTTATTTTTTGTAAAGATGAGGTCTCACTATGTTGCCCAGGCTGGTCTCGAACTCCTGGGCCAGAGCAATCCACCTGCCTCGCCCTCCCAAAGTGCCGAGATTACAGGCGTGAGCCACAGCACCTGGCCTAGTTCCACAGTCTTATCTCAAGGCTCGGGGTGATGCCTGGAGCCAGACAGCTACTCTTACTTCTGCCCCAACGACATGGACTTGAGTTTCTACACAAGATGTGAGTCTAGAGTATCTTTTTTTTTTTTTTTTAAGATGGAATTTCACTCTTGTTGCCCAAGCTGGAGCGCAATGGTGCTATCTCGGCTCATCACAACCTCCGCCTCCTGGATTCAAACAATTCCCCTGCCTCAGTCTCCTGAGTAGCTGGGATTATAGGCATGCACCACCATGCCCAGCTAATTTTGTATTTTTAGTAGAGATGGGGTTTCTCCATGTTGGTCAGGCTGCTCTTGAACTCCTGACCTCAGGTGATCCACCCACCTGGGCCTCCCAATGTGCTGGGATTACATAGAGTATCTTCATTAAAATGTCAGGTTTTCCGACGTTTTTGCTTAGAACATCTTCAGCTAACTTCCTTCTTCCCTGGCCCCAACTGCAGGGTATGGCTTTTTTGATTGCATTATTTTCCACTTCTTTGTTGTGGAGGTTTTGCAATGGCTGATGGCCAAAAAGTGAAAAGGCTTGACCACGAACAAAGCAAGCAAGAAATAAAGACTCACTGGATGTAATGTTCCTCAGCAAGGTGGCCTCAATCTTTTTTTTTTTTTTTTTTTTTTTTGTGGTTCATCCAGGAAGCATGAGGCCTTCGCGCTGGTGATATTTCGGGCATATTACTAGTGGCAGTAGTTGGCTTTAGGTGGGGGTTTTAAGAGCAGGATTTGCCAGCCTCAGTTCTGGGGTAGTGCATACTAGGAATCCAGTTCCTGAGCATTCACCTGCCCCTCTGTTTCCTTCCTAGACAGACTGTGATATCATCTTCCTTTTCACTAAAACATCAGCTCTCCCAGGGCAGAAACAGGGTCTCTCCTGCTCAGTGCTGGATTCCTGGCATCCAGCAGAGAGCAGGCACATAGAAGGTGTTCAGCATCCGCTGTATAAATGAGACCCCAGTGAATTCTCACGAAAACCTGCTGATGTAAGTGATGATGGTATCTTTTTAAAATGAAGATGCAGGCCGGGTGCAGTGGTCACACCTGTAATCCCAGCACTTTGGGAGGCTGAGGTGGGTGAATCATGAGGCCAGGAGTTTGAGACCAAGGATGGTCCTGACCAACATGGTAAAACCCAGTCTCTACTAAAAAACACAAAACTTAGCTGGGTGTGGCGGCGCGTACCTGTAATCCCAGTTAGTTACTCGCTGAGGAAGAAGAACTGCATGAACCCAGGAGGCGGAGGCTGCAGTGAGCTGAGATTGCACCACTGCACTCCAGCCTGGCGACAGAGCTAGACTCCGTCTCAAAAAAAAAAGATGCAAAGGACACAAAAAACATTAAGGAAATTATCCAAGGCCACAGACGCAGACATGAACCTGGGGCTGCGGAGTGCTAAGTTCGCACTCTTACTGATTAAGGAAATCCCACATCCCAAATGGAGCTCCACCCCATTCGCCTTGGAAGGCTCCTCTGACACCCACCAACAACAATGGAGCTGGCCTCCTTGAAACACATCAAAGTTGGACTTTGAAAGTAACATTCCTAGGAGACTCTCTGTACCAACAAACCCCCAAGTCAGATCGGTAAGAGCTTGTGGGTCAGCACAGGAGACTGACGCCCAAGTAACGGGATAATTCGCAGAATGAAGTAAGAGCTTGGTTAGGGGAAACGAATCGCGTCATCACAGATAAAGAGGAAGAAAAATGAGAATGCCAGCATTTTAACACGTGCAGAAGTCGGAGGAAGTGTCTCAAGTAGAAGGAGAGGGCAGAGGGCAGAAGTGGGAAAGCACACCGGAAATCTGCAGAATGGCAAGGAATTCGCTGTGAATGGAAGGGCCTTTGTGGAGGAGGGGAAAGTAAATAATCATGGCAATAAGAATAACAAGGACAATAATAGTAAGAATAAGCCGGGCACAGTGGCTCATGTCTGTAACACCAAGCATTGAGGGAGACGGAGGTGGGAGAATCACTTGAGACAAGGAGTTCAAGACCAGCCTGGGCAACATAGCATGATCCTGCCTCTGAAAAAAAAAGAAAAAAATTAAATTAACCAAGCATGGTGGCACATACTTGTTGTCCCTGCTACTCGGGAGGGTGAGATCACTTGAGCCCAAGAATTCAAAGCTGCAGTGAGCTATGATCATGCCACTGCATTCCTGCCTGGGTGACAGACACAGCAAAACCCTGTCTTAGAAAAAAAACAAGCAAACATGCATATAGTGCTTACTCTGTGTCTGGGGGCTTTTCTACACATTTTACAAATATTCTCTCCTTTTTTTTTTTTTTTTTTTTTTTTCGAGACGGAGTCTCACTCTGTCTGTTACCCAGGCTGGAACACAGTGGCTCAATCTCAGCTCACGGCAACCTCCATCTCCCAGGTTCAAGGGATTCTCCTGCCTCAGCCTCCTGAGTAGCTGGGATTACAGGCGTGTGCCACCACATCTGGCTAATTTTTGTATTTTTACTAGAGATGGGGTTTCACCATGTTGGCCAGGCTGGTCTAGAACTCCTGACCTCAAATGATCAAGCCGCCTCGGCCTCCCAAAGTGCTGGGATTACAGACGTGAGCCACCATGCCCGGCCAAGTTTCATTTCTTAGATCTCACCTATAAGCAGTGAGAGTAAACATTACCATGTAGCTGGAGGAAGGA
>NW_016107552.1:1685338-1689521 GCF_001604975.1 Cebus imitator | reverse complement strand
GAGACGGGGTTTCACCATGTTGACCAGGATGGTCTCGATCTCTTGACCTCGTGATCCACCCGCCTCGGCCTCCCAAAGTGCTGGGATTACAGGCTTGAGCCACCGCGCCCGGCCAAAATGTATTCTTATCTTTAAGAGTTACCAAAAGGAATTTCAGTTAAAATCAACTACAGGCTGGTCTCGAACTCCTGACCTCAGGTGATCTGCCCGCCTCAGCCTCCCAATCGCTCATTTAATCCTCACAACTAATCTATGAGAACAGTGCGCTGTCATTCCATTTTACAGGTGAGGAAGCCAAGGCACAGAAAGGTGAAGACCTGGCCTGAGATCCCACGGCAGGTTTTAGCGCCCGTGTGCCTCATCTGCTTCACCTCTACTAACCCAGCTCTCAAAAGAGGGTTCTCTGACCAGCAGGAACAGCACTTGGGAACCGACGCAAAATGCAGATTATCAGAGCTCAAGGAGACCAGGCTGAATGGGAATTCTGGAAGTGGCGATCTGTGTTGAACAAGCCCTCCATCCACTGTGAGGTCAGCCACCTCCGACCCCACGAACCTGAGCACGCTCGGCAATCCTCAGGACTGTGCCATGGGGACTATGTCTGGAGACCCCAAGGTCCTCAGAGAAGGAAGCCTTTGCCCAGAGTCCCGCAGCAGCTACAGGAGAGCAAGCCAGGCCTCAAACCAGAATCCCCCATCTCTCCGAAGCGGGTGTCTACACGACAACCCCCGAGGGATGGCAAAGCAGCCGCCAGCTCAACGCGCTGCCTGCACTGCCCCCAGCTTCTGAGGCACGTTAGACCCAGCCCCCGTTCTTTACTTCCAAGCTGTGTGCATGATGCAGAGTGAGTTCACCTCAACTCTCTGGGCCTCAGTTTCCCCATCTGTGAAAAGAAAAAGCTGGACCCAAGGACCCAATTTCTTTCTTTCTTTCTTTCTTTCTTTTTTTGAGGTGGAGTCTCGCTCTGTCGCCCAGGCTAGAGTGCAGTGGCATGATCTTGACTCACTATAGCCTTGACCTCCCAGACTCAAGCAATCCTCCCACCTCAGCCTCCAAAGTAGCTGGGACTAAAGCATGCACCACCATGCCCAGCTGATTTTTGTATTTTTTTGTAGAGACAGGGTTTCGCCATGTTGCCCAGGCTGGTCTTGAACCCCTGAGCTCATGCAAGCGGTCCGCCTGCACTGGGCTCCCACAGTGCTGGGATTATAGGTGTGAGCCACTGTGCCTGGCCTGGAAGCAACACTCAATTTCTAATCTTGTTTTTCTCCCCCAAACTCTTAGCTATCAAATATGCACTGCTAGCCTACTGTGCACTTGAGCAGAGCAATGACCACGTAGCAGAACGAAGGGCAAAGGCACCTACTGGGTGCAGCTTCCAGGAGTGCTCAGAGGCAGAGTCGCCGACACTCCCCCAGCATCCCAAAGCAAATCAAACCAAAAGCAGCATCTGCCCTCCTGCTGCTAGCCCAGGCTTCCTCTTCTTCCCCCACAGCCCTGGGCCCTGGGGGCGTGGAAAGGACATGGGTTGAGGAGGAACCACGGCCCTGCAGGGCAGTCCCACCAGGTGCCTGACTTCACAGGGCCTCTGTCTTCTACCTGGGAAGTAGCTGCTACCACTCTCTCACACCTCCAGGGGTTCCTGGCTCAGTCCCCGGAGGCTCTGCAAAGGTCAGGATGGTTCTGTGGCAGGATGTCACTCAGCAGCCAAGGCAAGTGGGAAGAGAAGCTTCTAATGAGGGAAAGGAAGGGTTGTGCTGCCACGTGTGTGTGCGCCTGGGGTCAGCGGTAGGAAGGAAGGGGGAAGTGGTGTCAGTGGGGGTGGAAGAAGAGAGAGACAGAGAAGAGAGAGGCAGAGACAGAAGGAGACAGAGTCAGAGGAGAGGCAAGATGGGCGTAAGACAGAAGGGGTGGGAGACAGGGAAAGACGTGAGTGGGGGAGATGGGTGGAGGGGAGAGAGACGCAGGAAGAGACAAATATAGAGACGAAGATGACTTGGGTACAGCGGCTCATGTCTGTCATCTCTGCTCTTTAGCACGCTGAGGCGGGTGGATTGCTTGAGCCCAGGAGTTCAAGACCAGCCTGGGCAACATAGTGAGACCCCATTTTTACAAAAAATGAAAAAGGAGCCAGGTGTGGTGGTCTGTACCTCTAGGTCCAAGCTGCTCAAGAGGCTGAGGCAGGGAGAATTGCTTGAGCCTGGGTGTTCAAGGCTGCAGTGAGCTATGATTGCATCATTGCACTCCAGCTTGGGCAACGGAGCAAGAGCATCTCAGAAAAAAAAAAGCAGCAGAAGACCAGACAGAGGAGACAGATGCAGAGCAGAAGCGGCCTGGAGCAGGAAGCTCAGCTCCCACGCCACTGGCGGACGCGGACATCCCTGTACCCGTATCTTAGCTACACAGCTGTGCTGCCCTCAGTCAAGGTCCCTGGGGTTCCAGGGAAGACAGGGAACCTGTTGTAGTGCCCTTCAAGTTCCAACCTGCTGAAGACCACCTTCACATGTTAATTACATCCAGAACCCCCTTTAATCTTATGCATTTTTGTTCCATGGATTCAATATTTTTAAAACATATTTTCAAGGGAAACTAGAATCCACCAGATTAAATTAAAAACATGCCCTCACTGCTAGGCGCAGTGGTTCATGCCTGTAATCCTACCACTTTCAGAGGCCGAGGTGGGCGGACTGCCTGAGCTCAGGAGTTCGAGACCAGCCTGGGCAACAAGGTGAAACCCTTCTCTACTAAAAATTTAACAAAATTAGCCAGGCATGGCAGCGGGCGCCTGTAGTCCCAGCTGCTTGGGAGGCTGAGGCAGGAGAATTGCTAGAATCCGGGAGGCGGAGGTTGCAGTGAGCTGAGATTGCACCACTGCACTCCAGCCTGGGTGACAGCCTGGGTGACAGAGCAAGACTCGTCTCTGAAAAAAAGAAAGTCCTAATTAAAAAGTCACTGCAAAAATAAAATCAAAGGAAGCAATGCTTTTTTATGCCTCCTGGCTGGAGACGGCTGCCAGCCTAAGGAAAGATCCCCAAGGAGCCGGCTATGTCCGATCCTGGTTAAACAAGAGAAGTCTGGGAGAGGCACTAAAGACGCTTTAGCACCTAATGGAGGCTTTCTCCAGAAGGCCATCAGAGGGTGGGGAGGAAGACTTTGACTCTGTGATTTAGCACTTCATACCAGGCAACAGCAGCCGCCAGGGAGAAATTCAAGTCCTCTGGCATCGCATCGAGGTTCTGTTGTGACTTAACTCCTGCTGACTTCCAATTTTATTATAATACCACCAATTCCCCCAACCGCCAACACACACACACACACAAACACACTATAGTCTTTGTGCCCTGAACTGTACCAAACGCACCAGGCCACAGGGTCTCACACCTCCAAACTTTTGCACCTGTGATTCTCTCTCCTTGGAAAACCTTTCCTGACTTCCTCTACAAAGTTAACTCCTACTGGCATCACTTGCACCCCTTCCTCCAAGAAGCCTTCCCTGATTGCCTCCTGTCCCTGTACCAGTATCCCCCAAGGTGCTCAGCATCCTGTGTGGTTTCCGGTGTTGCTTCCCTGCCCACGCCATGGAATGTGCAGGGTTGGGACTCCATCCTAGTCCCCCCATCCTTTCAGAACCCAGCAAGGTCCGCAAACTTCCAGCACAGACTGCACAGGTATTTGTGGAGTAAACAGGAGAATGGATAGAGAAAGAAACGAAAGCACTAGAACACTCTGGGACTGAAGGAAATCAAAACAAAACCCTCTCTGTGCTCTGGAGAAAAGTTCTAGGCAGAAGCTTCTGTCCAATAAGAATCAGGCGACCTGACTCAAATTGGCCTCATCCATTCACTGGTCCACAAACTCTGGGCCAACGACCAAGCCTCTATTCAGTTTTCTTGCCTGTAAAATGGAGACAACAGTATTGCCTATGATAGAACCGAACTAAGAAAAATAAAGAGCTAAGTACCCAGAAAGCATTCAAATCTCAACTGCAATCATTATTATTTTTATTAGCATCTAACACTCACCAAACCAAAGTTTTATAACTTGTAGGGACCCAAAAGATGATTAGAAAAGCAACTGGCAGCCGGGCACGGTGGCTCACGCCTGTAATCCCAGCACTTTGGGAGGCCGAGGCGGGTGGATCACGAGGTCAAGAGATCGAGACCATCCTGGTCAACACGGTGAA
>NW_016107552.1:1682665-1685123 GCF_001604975.1 Cebus imitator | reverse complement strand
AAAGCAACTGGCAGACTTTCTCTTCAAACGCCAGCAATGTGGGCCCTATGGTCTCTATCACAACTACTCCACTCTGCTTTTGCTGCACAACAGCAGCCACAGACAAAATGTCAATAAATAAGCATGGCTGTGTTACAATAAAACTTTATTTACAAATACAGGTAGTGGGCCAGATGTGGCCTGTGAATGGTCATCTGCCCATTTCTAATCCAAGCCCTCACTATTCCAAATGTGAGCTTTAGACAAGCACCATCAGAGGCCCCTGGAAGCTGGTTAGAAACACAGTCTCGGTCTCTGTCCCAAACCTGCTCATCAGAATCTGTACCTTAGCTGGGCGCAGTGGCTTGTGACTGTAATCCTAGCACTTTGGGAGGCCAAGGTAGGCAAATCACTTGAGGTCAGGAGTTTGAGGATGGCCAACATGTGAAATCCTGTATCTGCTAAAAATACAAAAATTAGCTAGGTGTGGTGTCACGAGTCTGTAATCCCAGCTACTTGGGAGGCTGAGGCAAAAGAATCACTTGAACCCAGGAGGCGGAGGTTAAGGTGAGCCAAGACCATGCCTGCCATTGCACTCCAGCCTGGGCAACAAGTGCAAAACTCCGTCTCAAAAAATAAAAAAAATCCCCAGGGGTTCATATGCATGTTAAGATCTGAGAGGTCTGAGTAACTCAACTTCCTAGGTTGACATCTCACATAGAGGTTGTCTGTGGCTGCTTTTTCTTGCCTCATGTCTCCACCAGAACGTAAACTCCAGGACAACTGTAATCCCAGCACTTTGGGAGGCCGAGGTGGGCGAATCATGAGGTCAAGAGATCGAGACCATCCTGGCCAACGTGGTGAAACCCTGTCTCTACTAAAAATACAAAAAAATTAGCTGGGCATGGTGGCGCACGCTTGTGGTCCCAGCTACTCAGGAGGCTGAAGCAGGAGAATTACTTAAACCTGGGAGGTGGAGGTTGCAGTGAGCCAAGATCGTGCATTGTACTCCAGCCTGGTGACAGAGCCAGACTCTGCTCCCCCCAAAAAAAAACATCTTGCACCCCAACGTCCAGCTAAGAACCTGCCACATGTCCTTATTCTAGGGGAAGACGTCACTCAGTGGCTATCCATGCAGTGCTGGGGTCAAGGCACGGCTTCCATCGGCAGCCTCTGAAGTTGATCAGACAGGCTTTGAGTCCCGGTGCTGCCATCTCAGACCCATGTGACCTCGGGAAAGTGACAATTTCCAAGGCTCCACTTCTGGGAGATGGCATGGTCAATAACAAACGCAAGTCTGGTAACTTGTGAGGACGGAGGAGTGTGGAACGGTGTCCCGGCAGGCAGCCATGTGGCTGACACACATGTGTGACAATCAGAGACCCACACTTGTCAGTGCTCACAGCACAGGGACATCGGTTGATCTCAGGTATCTCACTGTGGGGACCAGCAGTTAGGTGGGGACCTGTACCAGGTAAGGTGGCACCCTAGCTCCCAGAGACACTAGCCCCTCACCCAGGGAGTGTGCAAAGGGGGCAAACTCCATGTACGTTAAAAGCCTTAGCTGGGTATGGTGGCTTATGCCCATTGTCCCAGTACTCTGGGAGGCTGAGGTGGGAGGATCACTTAAACCTGGGAGGCAGAGGTTGCAGTGAGCCAAGATCATGCCACTGCACTCCGGCCTGGGCAACACAGCGAGGCACCATCTCAGAAAAGAAAAAAAAAAGGTCAGGCGTGGTGGCTGAAACCGGTAATCCCAGCACTTTGGGAGGCCAAGGAGGGCACTTGAGGTGAGGAATTCGAGACCAGCCTGGCCAACATGGCAAAACCCCGTCTCTACCAAAAAATACAAAAATTAGCCAGGCACCTGTAATCTCAGCTACTCGGAAGGCTGAGGCAGGAGAACTGCTTGAACCCAGGAGATGGAGGTTGCAGTAAGCCAAGATCGTGCCACTGCACACCAGCCTGGGTGACAGAACAAGACTCCATCCCAAAAAGAAAAAAAGGCTTGAGGGCTTAATAAAATGGCAGACAGGGTATCGGGAGGCCTCAGACAACCTCCGACGTCCTAGAAACAGAGTGGGAAGGGCTCTTGGAGAATGTCAAAACCAGTGGTCAAAAAAGCAAGGGTTTTTAAAGGGAGGAAACAGCTTCTTCAAGTGGCACCAGGCAGGCCTGAGGTGTCCTCAGATCCCCTGAAGAGCCGCACTTATGTGACAGCGGGGAGCGGGGGAACACAGTGACCGGGAGAGCCCAGGCCACCTACAAGGCAGCTTCAGGCCACTCCAGTTTGGCCCAAGCTCCTGAGTTTCCAAGAGAAATGTGGAATCAGAATTTTTCTCTAGAAATGTCTGAATGTTGCTCAATTTAAAAAACCCACACAGCCGGGCGCGGTGGCTCACGCCTGTAATCCCAGCACTTTGGGAGGCCGAGGCGGGTGGATCACGAGGTCAAGAGATCGAGACCATCCTGGTCAACA
>NW_016107552.1:1672978-1681565 GCF_001604975.1 Cebus imitator | reverse complement strand
CGGAGGTTGCAGTGAGCCGAGGTCGCGCCATTGCACTCCAGCCTGGGTAACAAGAGCGAAACTCCGTCTCAAAAAAAAAAAAGAAAGAAAGAAAGAAAACAAAACCAAAAAAAAAGAGAGAGACTCTGGATCCAAATCCTACGTTTCCCACTTCCTAGCTGGGTGACCTTGTGCAAACTGCTTACCTCACTGAGCCTCGGCCTGTTCACCTCATATGGCTGTTGGGAGAATTAAATGACTTAAAGCACAGAAAGTCCCTCGAACAGTCTCCGGCACCGAGCAAGCCCTGTTGATATGGCTGTATTTATCATTGCTGCCTTTTGACAGATGGAAGAACTAAGGTTCACAAAAGAATATGTTCAAAATTCCAAAGAGCCTGGTCGGGCGTAATCCCAGCACTTTGGGAGGCTGAGATGGGTGGATCACAAGGTCAGGAGTTCCAGACCAGCCTGGCCAACATGGTGAAACCCTGTCTCTACTAAAAATACAGAAAGTTAGCCGGGCACGGTGGTGCGCGCCTATAATCCCAGCTACTCTGGAGGCTGAGGCAGGGGAATCGCTTGAACCCAGGAGGCAGAGGCTGTGGTGAGCAGAGATCACGCTATTGCACTCCAGCCTGGGCGACACAGCAAGGCTCCATCTCAAAAAATAAAAATGAAAAAAGAATTCCAAGGAGGCTGTCTAACCCCAGGGCCTCAGCTTCTGTCTGATACCACGGTAAGTGCTTTATTACCATTCCCTTCCATCCAACACCTCTGGGAGGTAGGACCTACTTCTACCTGTATTCAGCAGATGAGAAAACCAAAGCACAGAGAAACAGCCAACCAGCCCCAGAAGGACGTGGAGCACCCAGATTCTAACACGGGCCAGTGCCCCAGCTCCCTATCACACTGCCTGCTTTCTGGGCCACTGCCTGCTTTCTGGCTGCAGAAGCCCAGGTCAAAAGTCTGACTGATGCAAAAAGTCACTCAGCAGACGGGCTGGCTGCCCGCCATCTGAGCACACAGGATAAGATGTTCCTCTCCGGGCCATCAGCCCCAGACGTTCCCTAGGGCCTGCGGGCACTGCCCTCTGAGGTCCTTCCCTGCAATTTCTGGGGCTTGGCCAAGATCTCAGGCAGCTCTGAATGAATCATTCCCACAAATCCTCTTCTGGCTGCAGTCGGGGGTGGGGGAGTTCTGAGAGTGACAAGGGAGGGGGCAGTCATCCCAGACATAGGGAGGTGCCCCAGACAGGGCACATACAGGTCCTCAGAGAGCAAGGGGACTTGCAAGCAATAGGAACAGGCACCAAGTGTGGGGGCAGGAGCTGCTGCTACCCGGAGAAGCTTTCCTGGTGCCACGCGGGGCATCAAAGCCACACAAGCCACACCCATGTTTCTGAAAAGGTACATTCTGGTTACCAACCCCAGGCTGTGAAGCTGTATCTGACCTGCCACTCTTGCTACAAATTCCCCCACAAATTCACATCAATAACACATTTCAACAGGCCAACCGATGCCAAGGTGCTCCCACATTTTAGTTCTGAATGGCCTATGCCCATTCCTCAGTAGGGTACACTGAGACCCAGAGAGGGGCGGTTCCTTGCCTAGAGAGCCTTCCCACCCTGTCTCCATGTCCCTAGGCTGCTTTCTTTTCTTTTCTTTTTAAATATTTAATTGATTTTTGTGTATTGACCTAATACCCAACAATCTGGCCCTGTCACCTCGGCCTCCCAAGTAGCTAGGACTGCAGGTGCGCACCACCACGCCTGGCTAATTTTTGTATTTTTTGTAGAGATGGAGTCTCACCACATTGTCGAGGCTGGTCTCGAACACCCGGGCTCAACCAATCTGCCCACCTCAGCCTCCAAAAGTTCTGGGATTATAAGCATGAGCCATGCACCTGGCCTGGGCTGCTTTTTTTTTTTTTATTCTTTTTTTTTGAGGCGGAGTTTCGCTCTTGTTACCCAGGCTGGAGTGCAATGGTGCGATCTCGGCTCACCGCAACCTCCGCCTCCTGGGTTCAGGCAATTCTCCTGCCTCAGCCTCCTGAGTAGCTGGGATTACAGGCACGCGCCACCATGCCCAGCTAATGTTTTTGTATTTTTAGTAGAGACGGGGTTTCACCGTGTTGACCAGGATGGTCTCGATCTCTTGACCTCGTGATCCACCCGCCTCGGCCTCCCAAAGTGCTGGGATTATAGGTGTGAGCCACCGCGCCCGGTATGGGCTGCTTTTTTAATGCACAGAAATTCAGGATTTTAAAAAGACAAGCAAAGGCAAGTATGTAAAAAAGAATAAAATCACGAGGTGCCAAATACAGCAGGTGGGAGGTGTGGTCTCAACACCGTTCCCGAACAGCAGCTGCCCAGATGAACCAAGTTGCCAGGAAACTGGAAGACGCAGAGAAGTACTGGTTTAAGTTCCCGAAGCAGCAGAGTACAGATTCAACCTGGGGTGAACCAACTACCTTCACGGAACTCTTCCTCTGTGAACACGCGGGGCTCTGACCTGAGTGCCTCCTGTGCAGCTTCTTGCCGAAGCAAAGAGTGTGAGGGAAGAGATGCAGGGTCCTAGGAGTGGGGGAGACGCTGAGAATATGGGGAGGATGTGTCTGCTCACACCTGTACTCCCAGCACTTTGGGAGGCTGAGGAGGGTGGATCATGAGGTCAAGAGATCGAGACCATCCTGGCCAACATGGTGAAATCCCGTCTCTACCACTAAAAATACAAAAAATTTGCTGGGTGTGGTGACGCGCACCTGCAGTCCCAGTTACTCGGGAGGCTGAGGCAGGAGAATCGCTTGAACCTGGGAGGCGGAGGTTGCAGTGAGCCGAGATGGCGTCACTGCACTCCAGCCTGGGTGACAACTGAGATTCCATCTGAAGGAAAAAAAAAAAAAAAAAAAAAGAACTAAGCACCAACTCACACAGGACCCTCCTGTGGCCACCCAGAGAGGTCACCTTCAAAGTAGTGTGCAGGGTCCAGATAGGGTGTGGGCAGGACCAGACTTAATTTTGGGGTCAAAGGACAAGTCTTCCCTTTCAGTTATGGTCTAGGAGAGCCATGAAGGGTCTCCCTGGCCTCCACAAAGCCTCAGCTGGCAAGGGCCCTCCAGGTTGGCCTGGGGTGGGAAGATCCAAGCAGCTTCCGCCTTCCTCTCGCCCCCTTCTAATACTGTGTACCAGCTGCTGGGGTGGGCTCTGTGAGCCAATGGGTCCTACGCAGCCTCCCCTTGCTTCAGTATTTTCACTGTTGCTAGGTAGAACTGAAGTGTACACATGCCCAGACTAACCACTCTATAGGACTGATCTCTTTCCCTAACGGATGATCCCAGAGATGTTCCTAGTGACCTGCAGGATGCCCTTCCTTCTGGTGTTGAGGAACTTAATGTATTGTGTATTAGAAAACAAGAGGGGCACAGTGGCTCACACCTGCAATCCCAGCACTTTGGGAGGTCGAGGTGGGTGAGTCACCTGAGGTCAGGAGTTCAAGACCAGCCTGTCCAACATGGTAAAACCCCGTCTCTACTAAAAATACAAAAATTGCCAGGTGTAGTGGCACATGTCCATAGTCCCAGCTACTAGGGAGGCTGAGGTGAAACCCAGGACAGGGAGGCTACAGTGAGCCAATATCATGTCACTGCACTCCAGCCTGGGTGACAGAGCGAGACCCTGTCTCAAAAAAATAAATAAAAGAAAAATAAAAAATAGAAAAAAAAATTTTTTTTTTAAATAAAGACAGGGTTTCACCATGTTGGTCAGGCTGGTCTTGAACTCCCGACCTCAGGTGATCCGCTCGCCTTGGCCCCCAAAGTGCTTGGATTACAGGTGTGAGCCACCGCGCCCGGCCAGAAAAAAATTTTTTGAGACAAAGTCTCGCTCTGTCGCTCAGGCTGGAGTGCGATCGATCTTGGCTTACTGCAACCTCCAACTCCTGGGTTCAAGTGATTCTCCTTCCTCAGCCTCCTGAGTAGCTGGGATTACAAGTGCCACCATGTCTGGCTACTTTTTGTATTTTTAGTAGAGACAAGGTTTCATCACGTTGGACAGGCTGGTCTCGAACTCCTGACCTCAGATGATCCACCTGCTTCGGCTCCCAAAGTGCTGGGATCACAGGTGTGAGCCACCGCGCCCAGCCTGAAAATAGTTTATAACTTACACATCAAAGCCAGTGATTTCCAGGATTATGACTGCTTCAGAGAACACTAAATGTATTTAAGATTACCGGAACTCTCGTACACTGGTGGTGGGAATATATAATGGTACAGTTGTTCCAAAAAAACAGTCTGGCAGGTCCTCAAAGATTAAACCTGGGTAGGGCGGCTCACATTATAATCCCAGCACTTTAGGAGGCTGAGGTGGGAGGATCGCTTGAGTCCAGAAGTTCAAGACCAGCCTGGGCAACATAGTGAGAACCCCATCTCTACAAAATAAATAAATGAGTAATAAAATAAATAATTTTTAAAAAAAAGTTAAAGTTACCTATGACCCAGCCATTCCACTCCTACAAATATACCTGAGAGAACTAAAAATGTATGTCCAAAGACCTGTACATGAATGTTCATAGCAGCATTATTCATAACAGACAACAATGAGAAACAACCCAAATGTCCATCAACTGGATAAATGGGTAGAATGTGGTACGTCCATATAATAGAATATTACTCAGCCATAAAAAGGAATGAAGTGCTGATACATGCTACAAGAGGCTGAACCTTAGAAACAGTCTCTGAAGTGAAAAGCACCAGATACAAAAGGCCACATAGGATATGAAATGTCAGGCGCAGGCAAATTCACGGAGAATTTGAGAGTGGGTAAGGGGAAGAAAGGATTAGGGAGTGACTGTGAAACAGTGTTTTTTTTTTGGGCATGATAAAAATGTTCTAAAATTAGATGGTGGTGGTGGCTTCAGAACTCTGAGTATCCTAAAAACTACCGATAAAGGGTGAATTGTATGGTATGTGAATTGTATTTCAACAAAGCTGTTATAAAAAGTTTGCTTGAGATGTTTAAAAAATCATGTGATACAAAGATGCATATTAAGTAAATAATAGTACAACTGGGGTTCAGTGGGGTGGGGGGATTCAGAAATGATGCAACAATTCCTTTAGGGCCATGAAATAAACCCAGCTTTACTAGGCTAGAGCGGAAGGAAAATGGGTCGCCCGGGCCACATCGCTACTAAATCCAGTGTGAGTCACAGATCTGTTCAAATCCAGAAGCCTGCCTTCACCATCAGACCACCTGCTGGGATGAAAGGAGTATCAGATGCAGGCTAGGGAGAGGTGTCCACCCACAGCCCAGTCCCGCAGACAGATAAAAGGGCCGGCTATCTCTGTGGGGTTCAAAACAGGAAGCACCCAACAATACCAGAAGAATGCTAAGGAAGGCTTCCCGGAGGAGGTGCTGCCTGAGGGGGCTTCTGTAGGATAAGTAGGCGTTCACCAGCCCGCCTCCTCAACATCCCCATAGGACATTAAGTCAGGAGGCCTGTGGATGAGTTTCAGCTCTACATAATCCTAGCTGTGGGTCCTAGGGCCACGGGCAGGTGACCTCTCCAAGCCTCAGTCTCCCCATCTGTAAAAGGGGAAAGGGGCAAGATGTTAAGCATGGTGCTTTCTAATGACTGTGCCGAAGTGGATGGTTCCTTCCCTAGTGAATAGGCCTTTGAGTGAGAAAGCCAGACCTCGACCTCTGTCCCATCTAATAACGACTTTGCCAGGGCAGGCGTGCTCGGCGTCTGAGCCCAGGCTCCCGGTCCCCTGCTCCCCTCCCTCCCAGCCCCAGCTTTCCGGGCACCTCCCATTCAGCTCACACGGAGAGGGGTTTGGGGCGTGAAGGGGTGGGATCCTCAGGTCAAATTCTGCTCCGCTCCCCCCGAGTGACCTCCAAGTTCACTAGGGCTCCCCAACCCCGTGCTCCCGACGCCCACCTCCCCGGCCGGCGATTTCCGCCACCCCTCCCCCCCGCCTCCACTTCTGAAGCTCCTGGCAACTCCACGGCGGCCGCAAGTTAACTTCCACGCGCCTCGCCGCCCGCCTGGGGGTCCCCGCGCGCCTGGGCGGGGTTGGGGACTCCGAAGGCGGGGACGCGCCGCCCTCCCTCCCAGTGCCCCCCCAACAGACGCTGCACGTCTCCCAGGAGCTGGGTCCGAAGCGGGAAGCGCGGTAACCGGGGCCCGCTGGGTGCCGCACCCCGCGGAAGGCGCCCGGGACGCCGGGCGGGTGCGGATCCCAGAACCGCCCGCCCGCGCCGCCTGCCTGCCTCCGAGCTCCCAGCTCCAGCCCCGGAGCCCCGGCAGCCGCGCCGGGCCCGGAGGCAGCCGCCAGGACCGAGAGCTGCCCGGCGCCAGACACCGACGCGCACGCGCCCCGCGCCCACGCCCCCGGCTGCGGCCCGAGGTCCCCCGCGCCGCCCCGGGGCCACCTACCGTGCCAGGCGCAGCGAGGCAGCCCCGCGAACCCACCGACTCCCGGCTCTCCAGCCACCCCGGCCGGGGGAGGAGGAGGTGCCCGCGCGGGGGCGGGGCTGCGGCGCCGTGACGTACGGGGGCGTGTCCTAGACGCGGCCCCGCCCACGCTCCGCCCCCTCCACTCCGCCTCGGGACCACGAGGTGAGCAGAGGCTACCCCGGGAGTTTCCCGGCCCTGCCGCCCTGGAAGCCCCTGTCTGCACGCTGGCTTACCCCTGGGACGGGCAGCTCACCACTTCTCCCAGACAGCTCTGTTGAAGAGAATTTCCTTTCTGCCTGTAAGCAGTGAAGTGGAATGGTCACCAAAAAGTGGTGTAAGAAAAGAAATGAAAAGTAGCCCTGCAGCGGGGTGTATTTGGGCGATTGTTTGTGTAAAACACAGGAAAAAGAAAGTGGCCTAATGTATATTCATACACATCAGTGGTTTGGGAGGGGGTGACTTTGCCCTGACATCCCTCCACCACCCCAACATTTGGCAATACCTGAAGTATTTTTGGTTGTCATAACTGCGGAAGTGGAGAGGTGCCACCGGCGTCTAGTGAGTAGAGGCCCGAGATGCTGCTAAACATTCTGCAGCGCACAAGACACAGTTTCCACCCCGCCCCTGCCACTACCCCAGCAAAGAAACATCCAACAAAAAATGCCAAATAGCGTAGGGGTTGAGAAACCCTGATATACATGAATGAAATAAAACTCCTGGCTATAACCTTTCAGCGCTTCTGTTTCTTCATGTGTAAAATTGGAAAAATAATAGACCTACCTATGCATCATACGCTTGTGCACTGAATACCTGAAGAAAAGGTAGGGTAGGCATGCAGGTTTACTTTTAACTGTGAACCTTGGTTCTTTGTTCTTTTTTATTTGCCACATGTATATATTTTGGCAAACTTTCTATTTGCCATATGTATATATTATCTGCTTAAAATAAATTTCTGGATCAGGTGCAGTGGCTCACACCTCTTAATTCCAGCACTTTGGAAAGCCAAGGTGGGAGGATCACTTGAGGGCAGGGGTTCAAGACCAGCCTGGCCAAAATGGTGAAACCCTGTCTCTACTAAAAATACAAAAATGACTTTGGGAGGCTGAGGCGGGTCGATCACCTGAGGTCAGGACATCAAGACCAGCCTGGCCAACATGGCAAAACCCCGTCTCTACTAAAAATACAAAAATTAGCTGGGGGCAGGGGTTGGTGTGCACATGTAGTCCCAGCTACTCAGGAGGCTGAAACAGGAAAATCAATCGCTTGAACCCAGGAGGCAAGGGTTGCAGTGAGCTGAGATTACTCCACTACACTCCAGCCTGGGCAACAGAGTGAGACTCTATCTCAAAAATATATATATGTATGTATATATATATATGCATAAAATCCCAGCACTTTGAGAGGCCGAGGCGGGCAGATCATGAGGTCAGGAGTTCAAGACCAGCCTGACCAATGTGGTGAAACCGTGTCTCTACTAAAAATACAAAAATTAGCCTGGTGTGGTGGCACAAACCTATAGTCCCAGCTACTCAGGAGGCTGAGGCAGGAGACTCGCTTGAACCCGGGAGGCAGAAGTTGCAGTGAGTCAAGATCTCGCCACTGCACTCCAGTCTGGGTGACAGAGCCAGACACCATCTCAAAAAGAAAAAAAATAAATACAAAAATGTTTGGGGCATGGTGCTGCTCACCTGTAATCCCCCCTACTTGGGAGGCTGAGGCACGAGAATTGCTTGAACCCAGGAAGCAGAGGTTGAAGTGAGTAGAGATCACATGACTGCACTGCACCTTGGGTGACTATACATACATACACACACACAGCGAGAGAGAGAAACTAAGGCACACAGATATTAAGTACTTTGCCCATGGCCAGCCATGTGTTCATTCATTGCTCATTCATTAATTGATTCATGTGTTCAGTAGTTAGTGCCCGCCATATGCAAAATGCCTCCATGGAGCTAGCTATTGCTGATCTGGAAACAATAAAACAGTATTATATAGGGCCAGGCACGGTGGCTCAAGCCTGTAATCCCAGCACTTTGGGAAGCCGAGGCGGGTGGATCACGAGGTCAAGAGATCGAGACCATCCTGGTCAACATGGTGAAACCCCATCTCTACTAAAAATACAAAACATTAGCTGGTCATGGTGGCAAGTGC
>NW_016107552.1:1663120-1672876 GCF_001604975.1 Cebus imitator | reverse complement strand
AAAAAAAAAAAAAAAAACAGTATTATATAATGTTTATTGCATGCATGTATGACTGATCTGATAGACACATAGATTAAACACCAGCAGGGTGGTCTATAATGTCCTTCTGTTGATGAAGAAAATGGAGATCAGAGGAAGAGGTCTGAATGGGGGCATTTGCTTGATAACATTCTAGCAATGGCATTTCCTGGGCTTGCTGGGCTAGGCACAGATTCAGCAGCTAATGGAGACAAGAGTCCTATGTCTAAGTAGGAAAAGCTAAATCCTTCAACAGCACTCCATAGTGAAGCCAGCACCTGTAACTGATGAGGCAGGAGCAGCAGGGATTAACCTGGTCCAGGGAGGGAGGGCCAGGGGTGTGCATACATGCCGGAGACATGGGAAGAGTGTACCCGTCACAGAATCCAACAGGTGCAAAGGCTTAGCAGGAAGGAGGCAAGTGTGGGGCTTTGCATGAAGTGCAGTGGACAGGATGTGGTGGAGGTGAGAGAAGAGATCAGAGAGGTCTGCATGGCTGGATGCTGCACAGCTCTGTGGGCCGTGAGAAGACGGGGCTTTCTCTTGCAGTGACAGAGAGACAGGGAAGGTCATGGTGAACCTGACTTTCCCCAAAGATTTCTCTGGCTGCTACATGAAGAAGAAACAGGCAGAAACTGGGGTGGAGGCTGATGAAATAATTTAGAAACCCAGAGAAGGGATGTGGTCATGGAGGGAGCATTTTGTTTCCAGAGATGTTTGGAAGACAGAACTGGCAGATGTCAGTTGCAGGACTCAGGAGGAGATCAGAATGATCCTCTTGTCTGGGTTGAGGCTTCTGTCAACACCCCTAGCTCAGTGAACCTTTTCCCGTCTCAATCTGTCTGTCACCTCTTTGAGAAAGGCTAACTGTCCCCCAGGAGATCGTGGCAGACCAGACACCAGACTGTGCAGCCCAGGAATTTGATGGCAGACAAAATAATTGATTCCTCCTGTCTACATCCTCAGCCAGGAACACCTAGGGCAGATACCTCTTCTGTCTTCCTCCCCAACCTGTCTTTCCAGCGTCTAAGCAAAGCCCAGTACTTAAGAGGTCTTCAGTAGGAAGAATATTGTCAAAAAGAATATTGTCAAAAGTAGGAAGAATGGATGTAGCATAAAACACATTGATTCTAAAACTCTTTCTAGGCCAGGTGCAGTGGCTCATGCCTGTAATCCCAGCACTTTGTGAGACCGAGGTGGGTGGATCACGAGGTCAAGAGATCGAGACTATCCTGGCCAACATGGTGAAACCCCGTCTCTACTAAAAATACAAAAATTAGCTGGGCGTGGTGGCGCGCGCCCATAGTCCCAGCTACTTGGGAGGCTGAGGCAGGAGAATTGCTTGAACCCGGGAGGCGGAGGTTGCAGTGAGCCAAGATCGCACCACTGCACTCCAGCCTGGAGCCTGTCGACACAGCAAGACTCTGTCTCAAAAAAAAAAAAAAAAAAAAAAAATCCTTCTAGCTCTGACATTCAAGAAAATGATGTTGATGCTATATCAATAATTATACTTTAGACCAGGCTCAGTGGCTCTCTCCTGTCATCCCAGCACTTCAGGAGGCTGAAGAGGGAGGATAGCTTGAATCCAGGAGATCGAGACCAGCCTGGGCAACATGATGAGACCTTGTCTCTACTTTTTTTTTTAATTAAAGTATTTTTATTTTTATTTATTTTTATTTTATTTTATTTATTTATTTTTTTCTTTTTGAGACGGAGTTTCGCTCTTGTTACCCAGGCTGGAGTGCAATGGTGTGATCTCAGCTCACCGCAACCTCTGCCTCCTGGGTTCAGGCAATTCTCCTGCCTCAGCCTCCTGAGTAGCTGGGATTACAGGCACGCACCACCATGCCCAGCTAAGATTTTTGTATTTTTAGTAGAGACGGGGTTTCACCGTGTTGACCAGGATGGTCTTGATCTCTTGACCCCATGATCCACCCGCCTCGGCCTCCCAAAGTGCTGGGATTACAGGCGTGAGCCACCGCGCCCAGCCTAATTAAAGTATTTTTAAAACCACTTTATTTATTTTTATTTTATTTATTTTTTTTGAGACACAGTCTCACTCAGCCTCCCAGGCTGGAGTACAGTGATGTGTTCTTGGTTCACTGCAACCTCCGCCTCCTAGGTTCAAGCAATCCTCCCGCTTCAGCCTATTGATTGTCTGGGGTTACAAGCATGCACCGCCATGCCAGGCTAATTTTTGTATTGTTAGTAGAGCTGGGATTTCTTCATATGGGCCACACTGGTCTCCAATTCCTGACCTTTGGTGATCCACCCGCCTTAGCCTCCCAAGGTGCTGGGATTACAGGCATGAGCCACTGTGCCCGGCCACAAAAGAAACACTTTATTCAGGGGCTTGCTATGTGCTAAACTTCTTATAATTATTATATTCAAGCTGATCATTTACCCCTTCCAATCTTTTCATATTTTATTTTATTTTATTTTATTTTATTTTATTTTTTGAGACAGTCTTGCTCTGTTGCCAAGTTGGAGTGCAGTGGTGCAATCTCAGTTTGCTGCAACCTCCACCTCCCAGGTTCAAGTGACTCTCCTGCCTCAGCCTCCCCAGTAGCTAGTATTACAGGCACATGCCACCATGCCCCGGTCATTTTTTTTTTTTTTGTATATTTAATAGAGACAGGGTTTTACCATGTTAGCCAGGATGGTCTCGATCTCTTGACCTCTTGTTCCGCCCACCTCGGCCTACCAAAGTGCTGGGATTACAGGCACATGCCACCATGCCCAGCTCATTTTTTAAAAAATTATTTTTATTTTTAGTAGTGACAAGGTTTTACCATGTTGACCAGGATGGTCTCGATCTCTTGACCTCGTGATGCACCCGCCTCGGCCTCCCAAAGTGCTGGGACTACAGGTGTGAGCTGCCACGCCTGGCCACCTTTTGGTATTTTATTATCTTTACTCCCATTTTACAGATGTGGAAGCAGAGGCTCCAGCACGTAATTTGATTTGGCCAAGGGTAATAGCTGGTAAATGTCAGAGCTGGAATGCAAACTCAGGTCTTTCTTACCCTTTCTGGTACACTGGTAGAAGGCAGTGGCTCAGCAATGTGCAGAAAGTGAAGGTGAGTGGGCAGGCTCCCTTCTCCTGCTGGAAGGATGTAGGATTACTGTTCCTAGCTGGGGATCCAGGCTTTACAAAGCATTCATTGATCCTGAGTATCTGACCCAGGTGATTGGCTGTTGTGGCAGTGTTGCTCTAACAAGGCTCATCTCTTTAGAACCTCTGCAGGGCACTCAGGAACCTTGTCTTTTCCCCAGATGTTGTGTGTCTGTCAGCATCTCATGCTGGCACAAAAGCACCCAATGCCTCTGGGTGACCCTCCTGCCTCCACCCCACATATACACACTGCCGGCGTTGGGCGTGTGCTCCAATGTCTAAATTATTATGGGTTGCCTCTTGTCGACAAGGATGAGAGCTACTGTCCCATAATCAACATGCTTTGCCTTTCCAAAGGCCTGCAACTCAAAGATTCACAAGCTGGGATCTATCTAGCCTTGAAACAGTGTGAAGTACATAATTTCTCCAGACATTGTATTTTAAAGCCAGCGTTTAGGGGCAGTCCCCCTTGAACCCGGGAGGTGGAGGTTGTGATGGGCTGAGATCGTGCTGCTGCATTCCAGCCTGGGAGATAGAGTAAGACTCCATCCAAAACAAGACAAAGCAAAACAAAAACTAGGCTGGGCACAGTGGCTCACGCCTGTAATCCCAGCACTTTAGGAGGCCGAAGTGGGCAGATCACCTGAGGTCGGGAGTTTGAGATCAGCCTGACCAACATGGAGAAACACCCATCTCTATTAAAAACAGAAAATTCACTGGTTGTGGTGGCACATGCCTGTAATCACAGCTACTCGGGAGGCTGAGGCAGGAGAATTGCTTGAACCCAGAAGGTGGAGATTGCTGAGATCTCGCCACTGTACTCCAGCCTGGGCAACAAGAGCAAAACTCTTGTCTCCAAAACAAACAAACAAAAAAGCTAGTATTTAGAGCCAAACCCAGGCAGTCAAAATTGCCTTGGAGAAGCCCCCCGAGAAGGCTGAAGGCAGCATAGCCCCTTGGGAAGTCTAGCTTCACTGGTTTCCATAAATATTGTACTCATCATCATTTCTTGGGTTGAGCACCTGGTGCAATGAAAACTTAGTTTTATTTTGGAGGCAAAAGTGTGGCCTGTTTTTAAGCTCTGAAATTCTGCTCCAGGTGGTGAGATGCCATGTTTTGAGAGATATGTCGGAACTAGGATCTGCGGAAGAGACACCGGGTTTGTAGTTCCTAAAACTCACTCTCAGCCTTACTACAAGTTATTTTCTTTAACTCGCTTCTTTTAATCTTTATTACTTATTTTTTGCTTATAATTTGATATGTTTTCCATTGTTATTACAAGGTGTTTGGTTTATTCATAAACACATTAGCAAAACAGTCACTTAAATATAAAATGACTTTAATTGTTATTTTCTTCTGGTTTTTGTTTATTTTGCCAAGTGTACATACCTTGTTTCAGGGATGCTAATATGCACATTTTTAAATGCCTGTGATAAAATAAAGATATTTACGGGCCGGGCGCGGTGGCTCAAGCCTGTAATCCCAGCACTTTGGGAGGCCAAGGCGGGTGGATCACGAGGTCAAGAGATCGAGACCATGCTGGTCAACATGGTGAAACCCCGTCTCTACTAAAACTACAAAAAATTAGCTGGGCATGGTGGTGCGTGCCTGTAGTCCCAGCTACTCAGGAGGCTGAGGCAGGAGAATTGCCTGAACCCAGGAGGCGGAGGTTGCGGTGAGCCGAGATCGCGCCATTGCACTCCAGCCTGGGTAACAAGAGCGAAACTCCGTCTCAAAAAAAAAAAAAAAAAAAAAAAAATTAAAAAAAACAGCCGGGGGGGGTGGCTCAAGCCTGTAATCCCAGCACTTTGGGAGGCCGAGGGGGGGGGATCACGAGGTCAAGAGATCGAGACCATCCTGGTCAACATGGTGAAACCCCGTCTCTACTAAAAATACAAAAAATTAGCTGGGCATGGTGGCGCATGCCTGTAACCCCAGCTACTCAGGAGGCTGAGGCAGGAGAATTGCCTGAACCCAGGAGGCGGAGGTTGCGGTGAGCCGAGATCGCGCCATTGCACTCCAGCCTAGGTAAAAAGAGCGAAACTCCGTCTCAAAAAAAAAATAAAAATAAAAATAAAATAAAAAATAAATAAAAAAAAAATAAAGATATTTTTTAGTTGAAAGTGATCCTGAAGATCTGGACTCCGTTTTTTTGTTTTGTTTTTGTTTTAATTTTTTGTAGAGATGGAGTCTCCCTGTGTTGCCCAGGCTGGTCTCAAACTCCTGGGCTCAAGTGATTCTCCTGCGTCAGCCTCCCAAAGTGCTCAGATTGCAGGTGTGAGCCACCATGCCTGGTCTTCTTTGGGTTTTTAGAGACAGAGTCTTGCCCTGTCACCCAGGCTGGATTGCAATGGCATGTTCGTAGCTCACTGCTGCCTGGAACTCCTGGCTCAAAGGATCCTCCTGCCTCAGCCTCCCCAGTAGCTGGGACTACAGGCATGCACCACTGCACCCAACTTATTTTTTATTTTTTGTAGAGATAAGGTCTCACCATCTTGCTCAGGCTGATCTCAAATTCCGGGGCTCAAATGATCCTCCCACCTTAGCCTTCCAAAATGCTGGGATTATAGGTATAAGCCACCATGCCAGGCCAGAATCTGGACTATAAGTGCAAAGAGATTTTACTTTATTTTATTTCTGAGATGGAATCTTGTTCTGTTGCCCAGACTGGAGTGCAGTGGCACAATATTGGCTCACTGCAACCTCCACCTCCTGGGTTCAAACTATTCCCCCACCTCAGCCTCCAGAGCAACTGGGATTACAGGTGCACACCACCATACCTGGCTAATTTTTTATATTTTTAATAGAGATGGGGCTTCGCCATGTTGGCCAGGCTGGTCTCAAACTCCTGACCTCAAGTGATCCACCTCCCTTGGCCCCCCAAAGTGCTGGAATTACAGGCATGAGCCACTGTGCCTGGCTGCAAAGAGGTTTTGGAGCTGACTTAACTGATGAATTTCTAGTATATTGACCTTTTATAAGACTTATCATATTGATACACTGAAAAAAATCTGTTATGTCTAAATAAGTTGAAAATATTTCTTTCAATAAGTATAAAAATTCAGAAGACAATTGTGTTATATTTTGATTGATATTATTTCTCTTTTTTCCTCCTGGGATTATAAAATCATGCTGCATGTCACTAACAAGAGGACCTTGAAGTTGAAGAACTATGGAGGTTAATTTCAGGGGGCTTGTATGATTGTAAAGCTGGACTCCACTGCAGTAGAATTTTAGAGCTGTACTCACGGACCTTAAGAACTTAGAATGAAAATCCAGGTGGCTTGGCTTTGGAATCAGAGAATCACAGAAGCTTAGAAATAAATATCAGAACCTTAGAGAATCATGGAACTTGGGCACCTCCGACTCTTGGGGCTGGATGGGTATTTGAGCTGCTGTTTTATAGAAGAGAAAAACATGTCCCAGGGAATGGAAGCAATTTGCCTGGTTCTTCCCAGCTTCTAACAGTACAGCAGGGTTAATACCCAGGTATTCCTCCTGATTTCTGTCCAGGAATCCTGGTCCACCGACAGCCCTGTCTTCTAGTCCAAGATGCTGGCCAAGAGTGTGGAGGTGGGGAGAACGAAAATGAGAAGAGGGAAGGTGAATGAGACAGTGCCAGGTCATGTGAGGTGGTGTCTCAACTTCGAAGCTCAGCAAAACCGCAGGGTGGGGTGTCGTGAGGCCCTAGCTTTCTTGCCAGCTTTATCTTCTGAGTGCATCTGTCCCACCTTGCGCTTCTGCCCACACAACCACCAGGCTGATGCTCCCACCTCAGTAAGCTTCACTGGGGCCACCACAACTCTCTCAACCTCTATGCCTTTCTTCCTGGCGCTTCGGGGCTGCCAAGTACAGCTGTGCACATTGGGCATAGCACAAGAGCATCACATTCACATGGTAGGCATCTCAGATTTATACCAATAATTTCTAGCAGATGGCAGTAAAACGTCTTGAGGAGGAGGCCTCTTTTTTATCATTGGCCCAAAGGTGCCATATGGGGTAGGGGGGACCCTGCTGTTTCCTCTGCCTGGAATATCATCTCCCCTATCCTCCATCAAGCAAGCTCCTGCTCCATCTTTCATGGCCTCCTTCAGATATTCCCTCCACCCAGAAGATATCCATAGCAACCCCCATCCCCCGTTCCACCAGGCTGTCTGCATAGATTAATGATTAACAACATAAATCAATATTAACTATTGATATGGGAAACAATAGTGCCTGGCGGAGATTTCCAGACGAGATGATTCTTGATGGGCCCTAGCCCCAGGATTGAGTAACACTGAATTGGATACAAGAAAAAGATGCTGTTTTCAACCTTTATTGATTAAATCACGGAGGAAAAGTGTCTCAGTTTGGTGCAGAGATGGAGTCTCTCCCTGTCGCCCAGGCTGGAATGCAGTGATCTCAGCTCACTGCAACCTCACGCCTCACATCTCCCACTTCAAGCGATTCTCCTGCCTCAGCCTCCTGAGTAGCTGGGATTACAGGCACCTGCCACCACACCCGGCTAATTTTTTATATTTTTGGTAGAGATGGGCTTCCACAATGTTGGCCAGGCTGGTCTCAAACTCCTGACCTCAAGTGATCCACCCGCCTCGACCTCCCAAAGTGCTGGGATTACAGGCGTGAGCCACCGCGCCTGGCCTACGTGTTTGCTTTCTATGTATATGATACTGATTTTCCACTTCCTGTAGCACTATAAAGCTTTATTTACATATCAATGCATTTAAAGACAAAAAGGGAAGTCTATTTAAATAAAAATATCGTCAATAATAGACCAGGCATCATGCCACAGTGCAAAAAATCCTGAGGGGGATATGCAAACAGCAAGAGTTTGAAAAAAATCTTTAGATATGTCCTGAAGAGTGCGCGCTCTGGAGCCAGACAGCCTGAGTTCAAGTCCTGACTTGCTAATTGTGTGACCTTGGGAAAATAACTTCCCGGCCGGGCGCGGTGGCTCAAGCCTGTAACCCCAGCACTTTGGGAGGCCGAGGCGGGTGGATCACGAGGTCAAGAGATCGAGACCATCCTGGTCAACATAGTGAAACCCCGTCTCTACTAAAACTACAAAAAATTAGCTGGGCATGGTGGCACGTGCCTGTAATCCCAGCTACTCAGGAGGCTGAGGCAGGAGAATTGCCTGAACCCAGGAGGTGGAGGTTGCGGTGAGCAGAGATCGCACCATTGCACTCCAGCCTGGGTAACAAGAGCGAAACTCCGTCTCAAAAAAAAAAAAAAAAAAAAGAAAATAACTTCCCGTCTGTGAACCTCAGTTTCCTCACGTGTTAAATGAGAGTAACTATAATACCAACCTCCTAGAGTGGTCTTCATAATGAATAAGGCCAAGTACTTGCCCTCCACCCCAACACACCCATTCAGGACCCAGAAACCAACCTGCCTCCCCTGACCTGCAGCACCAATGCCCTGGCTGGACCATCTCCTACCTAGTACCCTGGATAGCACCTCACAGGTGTATCTGGGTTTCCCCTGCTAGGCCGAGCAAGCTCCTTAATGGCAGAAACTTGGCCTTATTCATTTCTGCCTACGCATTGGGTAGAGTCACATAACGGGCACAAAGAACTTTTCAGTGTTTGCGGCTTTGTTGATTGTTGTAATTATTAAGACCGAGGAAGTCACAGCCCAACAACCATGGGGGACAACAAGGCACACATCTGTTTACAGATCCAGGAGACATTTTGGCTTTAGGGACTTTTATTTGCCTGGGAAAAATGAGGGAATCATTGAGCCTGAAGAAAGGGTGGGGCAAAGTAGGAGAAGGAGGTGTGGACTCACTTGGGGGGCTCTGTGGCCAGGACAGGGAAGCAGCCCTCAGGGTGCCACTGCTTGTCACGCAGGCGACGCAGGGACTGCATCTGTGGCTGGAAGGCCCCCCACTCGTTCCAGTGCCGGAAGTCGCCAGGCTCCAGGAGGTACTGGTACCCGCGGTAGCCGGGATATTGATAGCCAACCCATCTGAGAAGAAAGTGAGAAGGGCAGAATGGAGACTGCCAGCCTCGTTGCCTGGCACCCAGACCCCGGCCAGACCAGCCTGTCCTTCACTGCTTCCTGCTGTCTGCTCTCTAGCCTCCCTCTTGGTCCTGGCTCTATCCCTTGCTGCTCTGTGCCCTGGGGCAAGGGGTTTCTGTTTATTTGGGGGGTTTTTCTGAGACAGAGTTTCGCTCTTGTTGCCCAGGCTGGAGTCCAATGGTGCAATCTTGGCTCACCGCAACCTCTGCCGCTCATGTTCAAGGAATTCTCCTGCCTCAGCCTCCCAGGTAGCTGGGCTACAGGCTCCCGCCACCACGCCCGGCTAATTTTTTTGTATTTTAGTACAGATGGGGGTTTCACCATGTTGATCAGGCTGGTCTCGAATTTCTGACCTCAGGTGATCTACTGCCGCGGCCTCCCAAAGTGCTGGGATTACTGGCGTGAACCACTGCACCCAACCATGGGTTTTTGTTGTTGTTGTGGAGTGAGTTTTTTTTTTTGTTTTGTTTTGTTTTGTTTTGTTTTTTTTTTGAGACGGAGTTTCGCTCTTGTTACCCAAGCTGGAGTGCAATGGCGCGATCTCGGCTCACCGCAACCTCCGCCTCCTGGGTTCAGGCAATTCTCCTGCCTCAGCCT